>NC_059369.1:34272500-34615000 GCF_019703515.2 Myxocyprinus asiaticus | reverse complement strand
AATAGAGAGAAAAACAAAAACAAAACAAAAAAACAATGAAGTGTGTGCACTTTCCTGTCAATAGTTTTAAGAGAGCATCTGCCAAGAACTTGAATGCAAATGTAAATCTATTCCATCTGACATCACATCTTCCACTTCTATAAGTCTTAATTTGGCACATGCACACTGTGATTGCAGCAGTCTTTCTCCAATCACTTCAAATTTAATCTGTTTTTTCAATTCAAAATTTACACTGTATTTTCTCACCCCGGTCTCAGTTTCTTGGCCACTCTGTCTAACTCATTCTTACCATAACCCAGCTCACTGTCAACGGGGAATACAGTGCATGCATTCTTAATTGATTCTGAAAGACTTTGAGATTACTCTTCAGCTCTATAAACCAAATAACTCCCCTTGCCTTTTCCATAATTAATAGCAAATTTATTTCTGTATGTATCTTTTCTTCCCTCTTAATCTATCCACAGGGATTATTTCAGGAATTAATTACATCCTTACAGGTCCCTTCAATGAGAAATCATGGAAGTAACTGGCGGTGAGGCCATGGCTGAATGTTAAAAAGGAAAAATGAATTTAGTTGTTATGGTGTAATCCCTGAAACAGGCATCTTCAATATGCAATACAAAATATAGGGTGTCCAAAAGACCTTCAGCTCAAAAGAGAATAGGAACTGTAAGATAACTAGCTTGTCCTCTCCATGAATAACGAAGAAAACTATTCTGTTTTGAAATAGAGACATATTTCAAAATCACTATTTTTTTTCTTCATTATAATCTTTCAGGAAACAAGGGCAAACACTTAACTTGCAACTGCAATTGCTATTCTGTTATTATTGTCTTCCTCCAGAAAATAACACGCAGTGTGACCTATAGAAGGATGTCAGTACAACTTCTTGTGGTTTATGCTTCACAAAATTTAGTTTGAATTATATCAGACAAAATCTGACTGAAACTATCACCATGGCAGCCAATCTTCCTGTACGCAAATTAAATTCTTTCTAGGTTTTTTCTGACACTTTCAGCATGTATCTTAAAACAGCTGGCCCGTTGGGAAGGATCCTTTCATTACCACAGAAAATAAATATATTTAGTATTGCCATACTTCATATATTGCATTCATGACATTATTGTGCACTTGTTGGGTTGGCAGTCATCTAGGGCCATTTGTATTCATCAGTGGAATTTCAATGTTTCAGCCACTATCTGAATAGGATTCCGCCATAAGCCATTAAAAGCCCAAGTCTCAGATGCCAGGCTTTCCCTTTTGAACAAAGACAGAATCAATTTGTTTATCTAATGCAGAATTATGCAGATTCAAAACCTATTTCGGGGGATAGACCATCCAGTGTATTCTCTAAAAAGCTGTAATAGTCCATTTGAAAAGTGGACAGCGCCATATGCACCATTCAGAGGTTTACTAGATAGTTTTAAAATGTATGGAATCAACATTACATATTTTGCATTTAGAATTTTGTTTCAATAAACCTCATTGTAAAAAGATATCCTTGTAAAATGGACTTTCAAGAAATCATTATCCTTGACATTGGTAAATTGTGAGTTGCTATGCTAGTGGTCCTCAACTAAAACACTGGGTCACAGTCTGAATCGATATTGCTAGCAGGAAAAAAAAAAAATGTTAAATGCAAACAATAAAATACATCTAACCATATAATTAAGCATAGTTGTTTCACAGTAAAATAAAATGATTTGTTGATCATTTTTAAATGGGAGGATAAAACTATTTCCAAATCTTTGTTGTAGATATCAAAGTCTGAAAAAAATAAATAAACAAAATGTTAGGTGCAATATCCTTTTTTTTTTTATTTTGAATAAAGTATCACAGTAGTGACAACTAGTCTATAAGAAAACATAACTTGGGCTGTGAGTACTGTGTATTGTCTATTTATGAATAAAATCAGTGTAAAACATAACTATGTCTCGGCCTCTGACTGAAAAATATAAATAAAAAATTCAGTTGCTGACAACTCCAGATGAATTCTGTACAAGAAGCGAATCCCTGAAGATGAAAACAATACAGCATAATGGTGTTCAGCACTCACCGGTATATGAGAATGTCATCAGTGGTGCTGTTGTACTGGATCTGGTACATGCGGACTCCAGGGATGTGGCTTTGTGGAGGCCAGCGGATCATTGCTGATGTTGAGGTGATTTCAGAGACAATGACCCTCTGATCTGCTCGTGCCTGGCCCCCACTGCCACTACTGTTGGACTTTATGGAAGTAGGCATGTCCGAGGGTCCCGGTTCTGGCTCCATTTTGGGATCATAATGCGGTGAGGGGTTTACTACTAATTCCACTGGAGCTGTGGCTTCACCCGCAGCATTTGAAGCTATACATGTAAACACACCTGAGTCTTTCACCATAGCTGTTAAGATATCAAGAGAGCCGTTTTCATAGCATATGGTCCGTGAGGTGTTACCGATCAGCTTTCCATCAGGACTGACCCAGTGGACGGTTGGTTCAGGGTCTCCAACAGAGCGACATCGCAGACTGACCTCTTGACCTTCCATGACAAACATCTTAGAAGTGTGACGGGTGATCATGGGTGGCTCACACACAAACTCTTCCTCTCTAATTGTCCAGAAGTACTTTCCAGCTAGTTCTTGAGGTGAAGCACAAGTCTCCAGATCATCTTCCCTAGTGAGGCGTCGGAGCCAAACCAGCTCACAGTTGCAATGCAGCGGGTTCCCACCAAAACTAAGCACTAACGCGGTCAATGGTGAGCCTTTCATTTTAGCATAGACAGGAATGCGTAGGAAGAGAGGGTCTGGGGGGATCTTCTTCAGTTTGTTGGACGTCATATCAAGTCTGGCCAGTTTGTGAAGATTCGAAAATATCCCTTCAGGCACAAACTCAATAAGATTGTGATCCAGACTCAGGGTATTAACGCTGGCTAGCATGGCTATAGTATCCCATGGTACATCCACCAGATTGTTATATGACAGATCAAGATCCTCAAGAGTCTCTAAGAAGTCTTGGAAGGCCCCATATGAGATGCTATGAAGCTGGTTGTTGGCGAGTATTAGGTGGCGTAGATTAACCAGCCCCTGCAGGTGAGTGTCATCCAGGATTGTTAGCCGGTTAGCGTCAAGATGCAGCGCGTGTAGATCCTGCAGGTCGGCAAAGGCATATGGTCTAATCTGGCTGATAGTATTTCGGGAGAGCGTGAGGTGTATGAGACTGCTCATGTTAGCAAAGTCTTTATGATGCAGAGTCGTGATAAAGTTGTCCATCAGTCGCAGCTCAGCAGTCTGGCGGTCGATATTGGGTGGTATGAAGAGCAAGCCGGTTTTGGCACACAGCACGGTGTATGAGGGAAGCAAGTTCTGGCAGGTACAGCGCTTGGGGCACAGCATGGCATAGGAAGGCAAGGAGAACAGAGCTAGGCACAGAAGCAGCCTCTCCATGGGTGCACTCCTGCAACAATCAGAGCACAAATGAAAACAGTTTAGCTCACATGCTGACTATCTTCTGTCTATTAATCTCATACACCCTAATGCGCACACACACCAAGAAGAAATGAGTTACAAAAAGTGTCACACTTTCACATGCACAGGCATGGTTAAGGGAACAAGATTGTCAAATAAATTAAAACACACACTTGTATAAATCAGTGAAAGTTACAATTGAGTAGATGTTGTATACTGTATGATACCTACTATCATTTGCAAATGCCCAACTAAACTTACATTTGCACTTGTGCAAATTTCCATAATCAAGTTAGCAAATTAAAATTTTTCTAATAACATGCTGAAAGCAATTTCGACATTTGTGGCTACAATCGGGCATATCATGTAGGACACAAGATCATCTAGGAATATTCTAGCTCTTTTATGTTTAAAACAGGCAGTTTTAACACTTGGACAGAGATGATTAATCTAGAACTGGTGCAGCCTCACTACGAGACTCCAAAATTGGTTATTTATACCACAGTCTGGATGTGTTAATGTCGCTGCCTTCCATAACATTTGCAGAATCTGCAGATGGAGAAGAAGAGAGAGCAGGATGGAAGAAATGAGAAGGGGGTGTGGGGGTCGGCAGCTATAGTTCCAGCGAGAAACTAATGAAAGACAGAGAGAGCTGAAGGACACCTCCTTCGGCAGCTTGCTGATGTTAATAGCCCTCCACCATGTGAAAGTCAGGATATTTGACACCCACCTCTTCCCATGTGGTACTGCAAGGCGATAAAAAAGCTGTGGGAATATGAATTATTATTCTATGTCATTGCTTTCGCATGAATGTTAATATTTGATTAATGGATCTTTGTTTATTGGTTGTGCATACCATTCCATTTTAATAACTTTTATGTAAAAGCACATAAATGTAATTATTTACACTGCAAGCAAAGCTATGCTGAATATAAAGAGGTTCGGGCTGGGGAGATGAAAGGGCATTATCGGCAACAAGATCTAGTGAAACCATCACCACCATTAGTATTTTACACCTCTCAAACAGTAGGGGGAAACATTGAGCTTCAGTCTGGGTCAATTGGCAGGACTGGGACCCAGAAACAGAGGAGTGCCTGAGTGAGAGATGGTGTTCCAGTGCGATGCATTCAAGCGAGATTAAGCCCCCTCACTCCATTACACACGGAAAACAGAGTCATGGAAACCCTCAAGAGAGAGCCATTATCCAGACAACTAAGAACAGCACTAAGGTACAGCAAAGAGAAAGCAGTCTCTCACTCTACTTTGCAAATGTAGCATCGGATTGTAGAAGCTGATGGCACGTATACACAAAGCGCTTCAAAGAGTCTATGCATTTGCCCACCCATATATAGAAAGGTGAAACAATCAGAGGTGAAACAAGTCTCACAGAATAACGTCACTATACCTACATTTTTCCAAAAGGATATGTGGCTCGTTGTATGTATGTGGCACGACTTTCTTGGTGAAATGAACACTGGAGGTGCGACAACAATTACATTTTATTTTTTTTTTCATTTCATTTATTCGCCAAGTAAAAAAAAAAACACAAGAAATCTGTCATGGTGCAAATTAACTTTCATATAAATCATGTGTAAAACTGCAGATTACCGTTCATAAAAACTGCTGTAACTTTTCACCCTCACACAGTGCTATCTAAATACTTTTACTATAGTGCATGATGTTTGCATTACATGAACTACATTTACAAGCTTGCTTTAGAATAATCAAGTTGCTCAACTGATCGCATGTTGCATTTGCGATGCAAAGGACTGGGGTTCTTAATTTTTGCATGACTAATGGCAGACAAAGGGAGTATTCATAAAAGTTGTTTTAAAACCATGTTTATATTTGCAATTTTGTTTGGTGATGCTAGCGACACAGAAATTACACACTTTAGCCATAGCCTAAATGGTATGGCACAATAGATGTCCAAATATTGCGCTACAGCAGTGAAAACAATCCTCCTCCAGAATCCCCCAGACCAGCTATATGCTTTCCCAGTGAGAGCCAATACATCAAACACGGCATGGGCAGAATTACAGGAAAAAGGAGGAATGATTACATGCAGCCTCCTCCTTAGGATGCCCCATGTCCATGTTTAATTCTATGAACACACTGTCAGCGTAATACTGTGTGATGTGTTGTATCATTATGTCTGATACTGAATGCATGATAATAAATGGATTTATTCTGCATTTATAAATGGTTATAAATGGAATTCATTTAAGAGTTTAAATTAATTTGTGTGCAAGCAAGGGATGGACAAAACATGCTTAAGTTACAGTAAAAACACATATAAAAGGTTCTAATAAGAGCTAAATGAAATGTCAACATGGTTAACATTTTACCCTGGCATCCATCTCTCTCTCTCTCCCTCGATTGCTAGCTCGCTCTCTGCATATCGACAGAATTCATTAATATTTCAGAGAGGAAACAGACAGCTGTATGGATTTTTGACACAGTGTGTAAAAATTAACCCCTACTGTGCTGGAGTCATTCTCAGCTACATAATAATAATAATAATAATAAACACATCAAACAAACAAACAAACAAACAAAACACATAATCGTCATGCATTACTACCCATATGAAGTGACATTTTTGTGACATTTTGTACCAGTCATGAAAATATGACAATACAGTCTATGGAGATTATAGATAGTTCATATGAAAAACGTTTGAGAAATTGACGTCATGCTCCATCTAAAACTTTTTGAAACGGCATTTTGTGAATTATTTTATAATTATCATGCATGCAGTTTTTATGACCTCATATGACAGTAATTGATATCCTACATGGAATGTTTTTACTTTTAAAAATGAATTTGTCACAGTGCATGACCATTTAAAATGAACTAGTGATGGTAAAAAGTTTAAATATTGAAATACTTTAAAGAAATTTTAATTACTTACTGTCACGCCTTCACCGGGCTCTCCCTTGCCCCGTTCACTTCCCCTGAGCTTCTAATCACCTGCACCTGCACTTAATTACCACAGTAATCAAGGACAGCTCATATACCCATCACAACCTCACAGTCACTGTCTAGTCACACTTAGGAACACACAGACCTCACTGCTCTTCCACAGCAGTGCCCTTACTCTTCGTAAAGCTCATCATCATCGTAACTTTTTCTTCAGCTATCATCACTGGCAAACCAAGTGACCAACAAAAGTTAAGTTGGTCTACAATTATACTCACCAGTGTACTTGTGTTTCAATAAAATTCCTGCATCTGGGTTCACCTTCCATCTGTGTGTGCTGCCTTCCTAACAGAAGACTAGACCACCATTATGGACCCAGCGGGAGCGACTATTCATCTCTCCCAGGGACAATATTGAAATGCTGGTTAACTGGTATCGTCAAGCTCTGATCACCACTTCGCCAGCATCCACTTCAAACACAAACATTACCAACCCATGAGAATCTATCAATACTCGACACTCCGCTTCCGCTCCACTTCCTGCTGCCACTTCTTTGGCCTCTGCCCTGGTGAGTTCAGCCGATCCTTTGGTCTCCATACGCTGGTTCAGTGGAGGATTGCAATGGCTTTCTACTTCAGTGTTCACTTGCTATGGAGATGCAGCCTCACAGATTCAGTACTGAAAGAGCTAAAATAGCATTTATCATCTCCCTCCTCACCGGGCGAGCTTTGCAATTGGCCATTACCATATGGGAGCAGGATGGATCTGTCACTCATTTCCTCGAAGCTTTTATCTCTCACTTCAAAGATGTCTTTGGCTGCGCCGTGGGAGATTCTTATGTTCACGACCAACTCTATGTAGCAAATTAGCTTAAAAAGGGAATTATTTATAATTAATTATAACTGGTTATAATTAATAATAAATATTTAGATTAGATCTTAGAATTAACTGTAGCAGAATCGATATTACAATTACTTGATCTGTCCGTCCACCGAGCAGACAATATAATTATTTATCAATTCTAGGAAGATTACTTTCCTGGCCAAGGAACAATAGCCTTCCTACTTATACAGTGCTAGCAGTAGTTTAGCATGTAGCAAGGAGCAACATTCAGTGACTTTGAATTGTGAGCGGAACACAGAGACAATCAATTGTGAATATAAGGGATTTAATAAATGAAACTATAACTAACATACAAACAAACTAAGCAAAACATACATATATAGAATGAAGGAAAGTAAGGAAAGGAGAGAGAGAGAGCAAAGAAGGCAGTATTTCACATCAATTAACCACAACCTAAATGAGAATCATCAGAGGCACAATTCACCTTAAAAGGGGTTCAAACTTAAACGCGCATCTAATCAGTTGTAAATGGTTACTTGCATTGGTTTGTCTTGATGCGGTAGATGAGGTTCTCGACGATTTCTTTAGGAGTGAGTTGAAGAAGTCCACAGCAAATCCACAAAGTTACTTGAAGGTAAACACTGCCAGAAGGTTAAACTCAAGAGGAGAGTTTTGGAGTGTGTTGGTCTCAAGAAGAAGAGTTTTTGAGTGATGATTAGTCTGCGCTCTGGAGTTTTGATAGTTCATTGCCGCACCCATTTTGTGGGTGGAGTGGCCAATCAGAGGCATGCATTTTGAACGGGAGAGACATCCTTTGTCTCCGTTTATGGCCCATTCGCATTTTATTGCTGATCTTGACCGCTAGTGCAGCTTTTAATTCAAAACATAGTAAGAATTGTTCGATGCATTTCACGATCACATGGTGTACATTATGGTGTGAGAAATAAAGAGAAGATCATTTTGATACCAAGAAGGTAACCTCCAGACGATATTAAAGCAGAGATACACTCATACACTGGCGTTTAATGTCTAACTAATACAAGTAAAGGGTTTTAACTAAGTTAATATAATAGGGGAATATACATACAACACATGCATATAGCAGATACATTTATAACTGCTTACTATGGCCTAAATAGAGAAAATGTCTTTAGGTGTGTGTGTGACGTGTATTGGAATTACTGGAGACAGACAACTGCTCTGGTGCCTGGCACGGGGGTCACCCCCCTTTCTGTGGAATGTGTTTGAAGCTTGATGGAGACACTCCAGAGGCGACCTGTTTTAGCATCCTTTTGATAGTGATAAAGACCATCTGCAATTTAGCACCCATATAAATGTAAACGCGGAGGCCAGGTCAGTAATTTATATGCAAATGTCAAAAGGCTAAAAGGGTTTTTTTTAAACAAAGTGTAATTAACCATCACTGATCTTACACAGACGTTACATCTATCACCTCCGCCAAGAGAAACAGGCGATATCTGATTATGCCATCCAGTTTAGAACTCTAGCGGCAGCCAGTGGATGGAATGAGCCATCCTTCTTGACCACTTACCACCAGGGACTCGAACCTTCATTAAGGCTGCAATTTTCAGCATATGACAACACTATGGGGATAGAGCATTTCATTCAGCTTTCCATAAGAGTGGCCAATCGTATGAAATCCTGGCAATCTAAAACTGTTCCTTGTCCAAGTTTAACATCCTCCACTGCCCTACCAGCTCACCATCCAGTAACCACTGAGGAACCCATGCAGGTCGATTCATTCAGTTTAACTCCCTCAGAACGTCAACGCCATATTCAGCTTCATCTGTGCCTATACTGTGGAAATGCCAGTCATGCCATCCCAGAGTGTCCAGTCCATCCACCACGTCTAACGGTGAGCTCCATAAACTGTTCCACAGTCTTCTTTATGCCACTGAGCACCACCGTGATGATACCCTTTGCCTCTGTTTCCCTCACAGTCAAGGCCCTCATTGAGGGAACTTTGTCTCAAGGGCGCTCTGCCACCAACTCCACCTCTGCACAACTGCTCACCCCGTCTTGCTCCCGATCCACTCAGTAGTGGGCCAGCTACTGGGAAAAGGTCTCATCACACATGAAACAGTCCCGGCAACCCTTCGCATTGGTTTAACCCATTATGAGAGCATCACCTTTCTGGTTCTTGACGGATCCACCGCTGACGTTATCCTCGGCAGGCCCTGATTGGTGCAACATTCTCCGTAATATCTTGGGTGTCTGGAGAAATCCTGTCCTGGGGTGAGTCCTGCTTTCAGAGCTGTCTAATACTTCCTCATCAGGTTCCTAGACCATTACCCATTCTGACCCACCATGTCCAGCCTCTGTCTTCGCCACCTCCATTGAAAGTCCCCTGAGGGATCGCAAACCTGATATCCATCCAGTCTACCTGAACTACCGAGATGTCTTTAGTCCTAAGAGAGCTGCACAGCTGCCACCTCATCGACAATGGGTCTGTGCCATTGACCTGCTGCTAGGAGCTCCATTACCATGAGGTCGCATCTATCCTCTCTCACTTCACGAACAATGGAGGAGTATGTGGAGGAAGCTCTCAAGCAAGGATTCATCCATCCCTCAACATCCCCTGCCACATCAGAAGGATGGTGATTAACGGCCCTGCATAGACTACCGTGCTCTCAATGAGGTCACTGTGAAATTTCGGTACCCTCTACCCTTGGTCCTGGCTGCTCTGGAGACTTTACGTGGAGCAACGGTGTTCACCAAACTTGACCTGCGCAGTGTGAATAATCTCATCTGTATACTTAAAGGAGATGAATGGAAAACTGCCTTCATAACACCTACTGGCCACTATGAATACCGGGTGATGCCGTATGGCCTAACCAATACCCCCTCCGTATTCCAGGGGTTCATGAATGAGATTTTCTGTGAGTACCTGCGATTCATCCTCATCTATATCGACGACATCCTCATCTTTTCCCAAACCTTGTCTGATCATACCCAACATGTCACCTTGGTCCTAGAAAAGCTCTGAGAAAATAAGTTGATCCTCAAAGAGGAGAAGTGCACGTTCCATCAGTCCTCTGTTCACTTCCTGGGATATAACATTGGTCCTGAAGGCATACAGATGGACCCAGGGAAGATTCAAGCTTTTCAGACTTGGCTACAACCCATTACTGTCAAGGGCCTGAAATGCTTCCTTGGGTTTGCAAACTTCTACCTACGCTTTATAAGGAACTATAGTACCATTGCAGCACCTCTCACTTCCCTCCTGCGTGCCAAGCCAAAGTGTCTATCCTGGTCCTCCCAAGCCGATCACGCCTTCCTGCGACTCAAAAAGTCTTTCACCACTGCTCCAATCCTACAACATCCAGACCCTGAAAGACCATTTGTAGTCGAAGTGGATGCTTCCACCATTGGCGTTGGAGCCATCCTCTCTCAGCGGCTGGGGAATCCTCTTAAGCTTCACCCATGTGCCTTCTTCTCCAGAAAACTGTCCCCGGTGGAGCAGAACTATGACATTGGCAACCAGGAGCTTTTCATCATCAAGTTGGCCCTGGAGGAATGGAAACACTGGCTTGAGGGTTCCCATCACCCCATTCAAGTAATCACAGATCACTGCAACCTTGAATACCTCCGGGAGGCATGTAGGCTAAACCCTCACCAGGCCAGGTGGGCCCTATTCTTCACACCTTTCAATTTCACCATCACCTATCGTCTAGGGTCCAAAAACATCAAAGTGGACACCCTCTCCCGGCTTCATTCCCTGACAATGCCTCTATCACTCCAGAATCCATCCTTCCTCCATCCCTCTTTGTTCTCCCGGCCCGGCTGTAGCATGGATTGACTATTCACTCTGTTTCTGCCCTGGTGGACTCCTGTTTCCAGGTGGCAGATTCCAGTGGTAAAGTTGGCCGAACCCATTACGGCGTACTTCCTTAGCGGCTCAGCCCTGACTATCATCACCCATTCTATGGAGCTGCTCACCCTCGTCACGGATAACCACACTGAGCAACTCTCCTTTCTGCTGGTCTGCTCTCCCTCTGCACCAGTGGTACTGGGATATCCTTGGTTGGTAACACACAATCCACTTTTTGACTGGTTAACTAATTCTGTTCTAGCCTGGAGCCCTTATTGTCTCTCCCATTGTCTTAACTTTGCTGTCTCTCCTGTCTACTCTTGTGTGTCTTTTCAGGATGAACCAGCGGATTTACCGGTGTACCCGTGGCATACCACGATCTGGGGGCAGTGTTCAGTCAGTCCCGTGACACAACCCTTCCTTCTCATCTCCCATACGATTGCACAATCGATCTACACCCTGGGACTTCTCCTCCACGAGGTCGGTTGTATTCGCTCTCTACTCCCGAGAGGGAGACCATGAATAAATATATTACTGATTCTCTCTGGCAGCTGGTCTCATCCACCCTTCCTCTTCCCCTGCAGGGGTGGGGTTCTTCTTCATGGGGAAGAAGGACTGCTTGCTTATACCCTGTATAGATTATCGTGGGCTAAATGATATCTGGTGAAGAATCCCGATCCTTTACCATTGATATCTTCAGCTTTCGAACTCTTGCAGGGGGCGTCCATCTTTACGAAGTTGGACCAACACAATATTATTTAGACAATATTCTGATCTTCATCCCAGAATATCGAGGACCACGTCAGACAGGTGCTTCAGAACCGACTGTCCGTTAAGGCGGAGAAGTGTTTTTCATGCGCAATCGGTTCCGTTCCTGGGTTTCATAATCTTGTCTGAGGAAGTGCGCATGGACCCTGTTAAAGTTAAAGCAGTTTCTGATTGGCCAACCCCAGACTCCCACAAGTCTTTGCAAAGTTTTCTGGGGTTTGCAAATTTTAACAGATGTTTCGTTAGAAACTTCAGTCAGCTCGCCACGCCCCTGATGGATCTCACCTCCACCCGTACTAAGTTTTGTTGGTCCTAGTGGGCAGAAGCCGTGTTTTCCAAATTGAAAGAAATGTTTACTACCGCTCCCATTGTTAATAATCCTGACCCTTAACGTCAGTTCATGGTGGAGTTGGATGCATCAAAGGTTGGGGTCAGTGCTGTCCTGTCTCAACACTCTTCCTCAGAAGGGAAGATGCATCCTCCTTTTCACACCATCTGTCCCCAGGTGAACGGAATTACGATGTCTGTAATAGGGAGTTGTTGGCTTTCAGACTGGCCTTGAAGGAGTGGCGTCACTGGTTAGAGGGTTCTGGGGTACCTTTTGTGATCTCGACTGACCATAAGAACTTGGAGAATATCCATGAAACTAAACATCTTAACTCCAGACAGGCTCATTGGGTGCTTTTTTCAACCGTTTTGTTTTCATTTTATCCTATCATCAGGGCTCCAAGAACACCAAACCTGATGCTCTATCCCTATGTTTTGAAGTCGGGACCTCCACCACCCCTCCGGATACCATCCTCCCCACCTCTTGGGTGGTGGGCATGGTGTCCTGGGACGTGGAGTCTAAAGTCCGTTCCGTAATGTGTAACAACACCTCACCCGCCGGATGCCCAACGGGTCTGTTATTCGTTCCGCGGTCAGTCCGGATGCACATTCTCTGGTGGTCCCACTCGTTCAATGTCGCCTGTCATCCAGGGGCTGACAGTGATTCTGGTGGCCATCGCAAGCGCAGGACGTTCGCCATTACATTTCTGCTTGCCCTGTCTGTGCTGCTATCAAGACTTCTGTCAGCCTCCGGCCGGGCTCCTCCAACCACTGTCAGTCCCTTCGATACCCTGGTCTCACATTGTCATGGATTTTGAGAGCGGGTGAACCAAGAGCTTGAAAAGACCCTGCATTGCATTGCTTCCCATAATCCATCTTCTTGGAGCTCTCATTTGGCCTGGGTCCAAGTATGCCCACAATTCCTCTCCATCATCGTCTATGGGGCTATCGTCTTTCCAGTGTTGCCTAGGTTACCAGCCCCCTCTGTTCCCTTCCCAAGAACCCGGTGCTCAGGTCCCATCTGCACACGCCTTTATCCAACGGTGCCGTCGCACCTGGAAAATAGCCAGAGAAGCCCTCCTCCGGACTGGCGCTCGTATAAAGAAGTCGGCAGATAGCCACCGGTTTAAACCTCCAGCTTACGTCTGTGGACAGAAGGTCTGGTTGTCTACTAAAAACATTCCTCTCCAACTCACCTCTCATAAGCTGGGGCCCAAATTCATCGGGCCTACACTAAGGTCATTAGCCCTGTGGCGGTCCGTCTCAAATTTCCCCCTTTCTTTAGTCGTGTCCACCTGGTGTTCCATGTTTCCCAAGTTAAACCAGCCGTCCGGTCTAGTCTTCACCCATCCGTGCCCGTCCCACCCCCACCTCATCTGGTGGAGGGTGCACCAGCTTATTCTGTCAACTGGTTACTCAATGTCAGACACAGGGACAGAGGGGTCCAGTACCTGGTAGACTGGGAGGGTTATGTGCCTGAGGAGAGATGCTGGGTCCTGGCTCGGGACATTCTGGACCGTGCCCTCATTGAGGTTTGCTCCAGTTTGTCATTACATGTTCTCTCTGTTTGGTTCAGGTGTCGCTGGCTTGCATAATCAGCATTGACATGGAAGCCTTGATTGTTTCCATGGTAATGCTGATCGGTATTAGTTCCCTGATTATATTTACCTCACTCAGTTTTGTGTTCATCGCTCGACTGTTGTTTGAGTCCTATTGCTTACCACTCTCTCCCTCTGCCCTAGTATACCCTGTTACGTGTTCTGTGTATTGGTTACCAGTTCCACTGGAATTTACACTTCCCCTGAGTTATCCTCAGTGATACCTCCCTGCACCGGAACTGCTCTGTACACGACCGCTATGCACACAAGCCTATGAACATACTACTCTCTCTGGATTCCTCGAGGATCTACACTAAACGACCACTACACACACAAGCCTATGGACACACCATCCTTCTCCACGCTGCAGTCGGTGCCAGGGTTCCCCCCCATTTGAAGATTTGCCAGCATTGCTGTTAAATAAATATCAGATCATTGTTTCCGCACTTGGATCTTTTGTCTCATCCTTTCTGACAGATATTTGCTAGCCAATTCGATATGTATTGCAATATTGCAATTCTGTAAGTATTGCGATTTGATGGTTTAATATAAAAACTTCATAAAAAAGATAAAAACTGTTAACTTTTTCTCAGAAATAAATGTCTATTGAAGAACAGTTGTGTCTGAAATGATTTTTTTTTCCCCACTCTGTAATATATAATTTGCAGGTAAAAGGTAGGGATGTGCAAAACTACCAATTTAAAACTACCAATCGACCAGTCAGTGTGTTGTCTGAGCTAGGCAACTGGTAACTTATGTTTTTTAGAATATAAAATATATAACATATTACCATAGACTATTACTATTATCATAATGATAATTTTGCAACATAAATGGAGGCTAAAGATTAAACTTGTTCAAGAACCATTTCTGGGGCTTTCCTGAATTATGACACACATGACAATTCACATATAGTCCCAATGTCATATGTTATTTGCATATGCATCCTGAGATAGTCTGAGATCCTATGGAGTGTTCCCATAGAAAACACTATTCTTACAAACAGCTCCCAAATGACTGACATAGAAGAAAAGTGAGAACTCACCATTTGAGCGTGTTTCGTGAGGCAAGATGGTGCTGTCCGTGTTGGCACCAAAGAGCAAATGAACTTCTGAACAAAAAAGCAAATCAGACACATGCATCGCCGGCATGTCTTTCATCTGTTCTTCAAAATATAATCATGTGTGTTTCCTCAAGTACGCGTCTTTGTGTCTAGCTGCATTTCTTGTCAACAGTGGTGGGTAAATGTGCAAAATTACCCACCACTGCGCATGAATACCCTGGCTGTTAGATTATAAATATTGCGGGGGCACAACATGTAGTTTACGGCATCTAACAGTTTGATAAACCTTTTTACAGCTAAACTATTTATTAAAGCAGTGTCAGACAGAATCTGTAGAATGACTTCTGACAAATACTCTCCACAACACCTATCAAATAAATTTTAGGCCCTAATCAGCTGAGCTGCGAGAACACCAAATCCCTGTGTGCACACAACATGTCCCGAGAGTGAGCTAGGATTAGCCAACCATCAAGATAGTTGAGAATGCGAATGCCTACTTCCCTTAACAGGGCAAGAGCTGCCTCTGTGACATTCGTGAAGACGCAAGGGGACAAGGACAGGCCAAAAGGGAGGACTCCTTTGCTCGGTGGGCTCCACGCCGGGGCCGGGCCGAAGGGGCGGGCTGCAGAGGAGCCGGTGCAGTCACCACAGGGGGATGCCCTTGGCGACGAGCAGATGAGGTACAGGACCTTGAGCCGCGCCGGGGCAGGATATGCCGGATAGCCTCTGTCTGCAGCTTCACCGTTGAGAACTGCTGGGCAAAGTCCTCGACGGTGTCACTGAATAGGTCAGCCTGGGAGATGGGGGCAGCCAGGAACCGTGTCTTGTCGGCCTCACCCATCTCAACCAGGTTGAGCCAAAGGTGGTGCTCCTGGACCACTAATGTGGACATCGTCCGCCTGAGAGACCGCGCCGTGACCTTCGTCGCTCGGAGAGCGAGGTCGGTCGCCGAGCGCAGTTCCTGCATCAAATCTTGGGTGGGACTACCCTCATGCAGTTCTTTTAGCGCCTTGGCTTGGTGGACCTGCAGGAGAGCCATGGCGTGCAGGGCAGAGGCGGCTTGTCCAGCAGCGCTGTAGGCTTTGGCCGTCAGGGACGACGTGAACCTACAGGGCTTGGACGGGAGCTTTGGGCATCCGTGCTAGGTGGCGGTGCTCTGCGGGCATAGGTGCACCGCGAGCACCTTATCCACCGGAGGAATCGCTGTACAGCCCCTGGCCGCCCCGCCATCGAGGGTAGTGAGGGTGGGGGAACTGAGAAATTGGGACCGGGCAGTAAAAGGTGCCTCCCACGATTTTGTCAGCTCCTCATGCACTTCCGGGAAGAAAGGCACCAAAGCGGGGCGTGGCTGCTTTGAGCGGCGTCACGAGCCCAGGAACCAATCATCGAGTCGCGAGGGTTCAGGGGAGAGCGGAGGGTTCCACTCTAGCCTGACGCTCGCGGCCGCCCGGGAAAGCATGTCCATCATCTCTGCATCAGCCTGTGACTGGGCAATCGTCCCTGAAGTGGGGAGCCCAGCTGAAGCTTCTGCATCCGACTGGACAAGCCCGCTCACCGATGCTGCGCTCGAGAGCTCATCAGCTTCACAGGCTCAGAACAAGAGGTCGTACTCACTGTGAGACGAGCCGGCGGACTCATCCGGAAGCCCGATTGGGGCAGACGAGCGTGCTGGGGAATGGGAGGTCCGCGGGGGGATACCCAGCGGAGGTGGTCCCATTGGATTCCCCAAATTGCCCCCAGTGCTAGCCGCGCTGGCCTCAAACCCGTAGGTAGAAGGACCGAGGCGGGGAGCCACTGGGGTGGCTTGCTTTCGTACGAAAGCAAGCCGTGACTGCAGTGTTGCCATGGTCATGTTCTCGCAGTGAGAACATGAACCATCCACGAACTCTGCCTCCGTGTGGGTCGCGCCCAGACACGAAAGACAGCGATCGTGACCGTCTGAAGTTGAGAGGTAATGACCCCAACCAGGAGTAACACACAATCGGAAAGTCATCTTTAAAAAGACGATCCGTGTGTGCCACTCTTTTAGAGAAATATACTCTTTTAGAGAAATGTACTCTCTTTTTTCTGCCGAAGCGCCCAGGGGCGTTCTCTGCAGTGCACCAGTGCAGAGGAGGGAGAAGCCCCTGAAATGCGCCGTCAGATCCAGCAGAGGTGAATGAATAGTCGTGAGAATTCAGCTCAGTGAGTATGACCGTTCGGCGCCGAACAGAAAACCTGAATGAGTGGTTGCATACCAGCTCCTTTTATACCCGAATGTCTGGGGGAGTGGCATGCAAATACCACTCGCCAATTTTCATTGGCCTTTTATCAAAGACCAGAGGTGTCTCGGGCTCCCAAGAGTGACCCATAGTGTCACTACATCGACACAACGACGAGTGAGTGACAGATAGGGAATCGATTTTTCATCAGGGAGATGATTTTAAAATAATTTGGCTCAAGAATAGCTATTTGTAACAGAATAGATTTTTTTTCACAGGCCTAGTATTTAAACAAAACTAGAACTATTCACCCCCTCACCCCAGCTAACACTGCATCTCTGAAAGGAGGCTAGCTGTTTTCACTCAGAGCTTTCCCAAGGATACTGATCAGTTTCCACTTTGTTAGCGTGCTACTACAGAGATTACTTGTCAAAGACCCAATGAAATGGATGGATGATCACAATTTTCTGTCATTTGTTGATGCATTTCCTGTTGAAACAGGAAGTTAAGGCAGGCCATATCAAAGGGACCATCCCTTTTGCTTTATAAAGAGCCATCAGTGTTGAGGAACCTACTTTGAAACTGTAGCTTCACAGGCTACAAGCTACTCATAATTTAAAATAATTAAACTACATTCAAACTACCCTTTTTCAAAGGTAGTTAGCAGTACTTAAAGCTACTAACAAAAGTAGCTAACTATATTTATCTGTCACAAAAACAATGCAGATCTCAGTTAGGGTGACATTAAAAAAGGGGGTCGCACAGCAGATGCATCATGTAGATGACCCTCAGCGCTCTAAAAGTCAAAACTATTGTTTTCAAAGAGTGTATGCACACCGGCTTCAGGGTGTCAACATTAAAATGAGCATAAATACAAGATAATTACATTTATACTTAAAACAACTAAGTGCAACTTATACAGAATTAAACACTGATCACATATACATTTATATGCAACTAAAAAAAAGACCAAGTGACTTCTGCACAGGGGTTCAAGTGCATCTGCCAATCATTTTTTTTTTTTTTTTTTATCCAGTTCATTTACTTTACATGAACCATCTGAATGTACCGATTGACTATAATGAATTGGACTTCCCGATGCAACATCTAAGTGAATAGATCTAAGGTTCATTTACATGAACCTTCTAAACTAACCGATTCACTTAAAGGTGTTGGACACTTTTATGAAAATAGCTGAACTGTTGTCACAGAAATTTTGCTATTCAGTTTGGTGACACTAGTGGTGCAAAAATTACACAATTTAGTTTTAAATGCATATACATTATATCTGCTAAAATGTAATTTTGTCAACTTTTAGGAGCACAGTAGCACATGGCAAAAATACATGGATTAAACCACTCCAATTTTGATTCCATGGGGTCTTTAACCAATCCAGTGACTTTTCTGATAACAGAGGTGTCATTAACAGGGTAGCATGTAATGACTCTGCAAAAAATTATTGCTGTACACAGCTGACTGTTCCCTCCCCATCTCTCTGATCGACTTCTGGCCAATAAAGCTTTGTGTGCTAGTCGCACATAATGGCCAACCATCCATGATTTTAACGTGCACAGATGGGAGGTTCTGATATTGTCGCATCGAGGTGTACTTTGACCATTTGAGTGTTGAATAATTGCAGGGTGTTGGGGTTATAAAAGAGAATGGGTTGTGTAAATGCACACCAAGCAATTAGCCTTTGGTTTGCATTAAACACAGGGCATCCACACCTGCATGCATTACCCCTCACGGCGATCACAGACTGCACATTAAAAATGAAAGGTGAATAATTCAGCAATGGGGGTGTTAAGGTGCAGATGTTTGTATCTCAAGTTTGCTCCAGTATTTTCACAGTGGTTTCAGTAAAATTCCTCCTACTGTGTGGTGTCCTGGTTGCATGGAATGCAACATGTTTGAACTGAATACATAATGTAGACTGACTGTGCTGTGTATACTATCTAAATTATTAAGATATATATATTATTTACGTAGCAAGACTATTTGATGGTACTGTGTTTTTGAGTACTGGTGAATTACTTTGGCATAAGTTAGGCCTTAAATTACACAGTGATTTATTCCTCCTGCAGCTGAATTTACAGGTCAGTTCTCACAATTTACAGCATGTTTATAGCTTTGCTGAATATTCACATGCATTGGAAATCCATAATGTTTATGATATATTTAAATGCCTATAAAGTCTCCCTCTCGCCGAAAAGACATACACACACAAACACACCATCGCATCTCAACACCACCTGTAACTCAAGATGTCCAGTTATGTAGCAAGGTTGTTTGCCATTCAGAATGGAGTTAAGAATGCTTTTAAAATTCCAGATTAATTCGTGAATTTAAACTGAGGGAGCAAACAGGATGCAGAATTGTAACTCAAATTTTAATTATAAGTAGATTATGTAAAACACAATAAACTTCAAATAAATAATTACTAGCTATAAATAATAACTGATGTAAGTGTAGTTTATACTGTAATAATGTACTATTTTTCAGCCCACAGCATTTTCAGAAAAATTGAATAAACCTATATCCAATTATATTATATACTGTATATATATATATATATATATATATATATATATATATATATATATATATATATATATATATATATATATTATCACTATTGAGAACTATAAAGTCTCAGTTGTTTCTCATTGACAGCAATGAGATAAATTTGATATATTCATTCTGTCTATATTTAATTTTTATAATTAATTATAGGAGAAACATCTTAACAAAGTTAATTCCTTATAGAAATATAACTCTGCCGAGGCTTCTGAGCTATGAAAGAGCAAATTAAGAGCAATAACATTGTCCTTTGAGCAACTTCCACTTCTACAACTTTCACAGTCACCTCTAAAATGAGTAAAAAAAAAAAAAGAGTATTACCACATCTCTCTTTCTCAAAACTCTAGTGCACTCTATAACAAAACCCAGAATAGCCTGTTTTTCCTCTTTTCTAGCCCAAAACAAACAGGTTGCGAGATCGACAGGGGAGGTGCAGTGACACAAGCACTCTGTGACATGCATTCAGTGGATATGCGCTTGACAGATCCATTAGTGCTGCCTTCCCTTGCAGTTATCGCTTCCATGGCTGCCAGGGCCTGTATGTCACTCTGATTTCACAAACAGGCAAAGACCCTCTCTCCGTCCTTCCCTGTCTTAAGCTCGCCATCCGCCATCACTCAGCCTGCACCTTGCATGCACTTAACCCTCATGGCCTCCGACGACATATGACTGAGTCTGTCAAACACAGGAGATGACAGTAATAGGATTGAGGCGGTGGCGTGAGGAGTCGCAGTCATGTTAATCTGCTCAGACTGCCAAAATGTTAAATGGTATTAGCGCTAGTAATTACCTCATCATCATCATCATCATCATCATCACCCCCTTCAAGCTAACCCTCTATCCCCATACCTCTACTTGCATTGATTCGAAATGGCTGGTGTAACACACACACACATGCACTCACACACATGCACATTATGCACTTCAATGGAAATGTCTGTCAAAGACATCAATGACTGTTCTCTGAAAAGAGAAAAGTGAACTGAAAAGCAGTCTAGAGTTTGGCCCAAAACACGCCATATTTGTAATGGTATTTGTAGTGGAAACCATTACCATGTCAAAAAAATAAAAAATAAATAAATAAACATGCAAAAACAATATTACATTATTGTATCATATTGTACCATATTTTAAATGTTGTGTTTTTCTCTGTGTATTTAAATTTAATTTTTTTGTAGTGATGCTAACCTAGCAAATTAAATTAACTGAGTGTAGTTATAAAAATATTCAGCATTGCTACAGCATGCAATCATACACATTAGTAAGAGGAATGAAGGAGTGATGTGTTTGTGACTTTTACGTCAATGCTGTCTCTGTTGTTGTTCTTGTGGTGGTGGCTTTCCCCAGGAGTTGAACTGCTCTCTAAAATGTGTGCATTTTTGCCAGAGGATGAGGCAAGGAGGACACAGTGCAAATCATCAAGGCATAAAGTACACAACAGTTTGAAATACTCTCATGTCTCACATTAAAACAGCTTCAGAACGGAGCAATACTGCCTCCAGACCACAGCACTCACCTCAGTCAAACTTGTAGGCCTCACACAAGGTGACAGAAGCTAGTAAACACTTATTTTGATTGGTAATGTGTGTTTGAATGAAAATCAGAGATATAAATAGAAAGAGAGACTGTTTTCACATTTGTTTGATTGCTTAGTCCTAAGATGACTAGTTCAATTCCAGTAAAGTAATCAGGTTGATTTATTCATATTAAATGATATTTTGCATTTTTTTTTTTTAAAGTAGTTAATTTGGATGTAACCAAATGAAGCAAATTTTTACCTAACACAAGCTACCCGACAATTTTTTATTACATATTCAGTATATACAAATTTGGTAAAGAAAAAATAAAATAAAATAAAATATTGCTAAACAACAACACTGCCCTTCAAAGACAAAACACAGTAATAACACATTTTGTCAAAATGAGTTATGATTGTGGACTCTGTCGAAGAAAAAACAAATTGTTCTTTAAGTGGTAACATCTAAATGACTGGTAATTGGTTTGATTAAAGTAATATATACATATATATATATATATATATATATATATATATATATATATATATATATATATATATATATATACAGGGTTGGGGAGTGTAACGGAATACATGTAACGGGATTACGTATTTAAAATACAAAATATTAGTAACTGTATTCCACTACAGTTACAATTTAAATAATTGGTAATTAGAATACAGTTACATTCAAAAAGTATTTTGATTACTGAAGAGATTACTTTGCAATTTATTGTCATTTGTTTCATTTAATATTTAGTCCTTTCAGATGGAAAACATTTATACATATAAATGATGCGATCAAAAGTGCATTTGAACAGTGGTGAAACACTTTCTTAATATGTGTTATATTCATACGAGCAGACAGAGAAGTACGTTTGAAGTAAGTTTGGAGCAGAAGAAATAGAAATAAACCTTTTGTAAATTGTCAGCTTTATGCTAAGCTAAAATGCTATTTCTAGCCATTTTACATGCACATGTTACCAGGCACGATCATATTTTTTTATCAAGAAAATTCACGTTGGATCATAATTTCTTTTTTCTTTGATATTACGGCAAAAATTGTATTCTTGATAATAATTTTTGTATTGTTTTCCTGTAAAAAATAATAAAAATCCTTAAAACAAGATCATCTTCATTTATCTTGTTTTAGAAACAACACTGCATAAGATATTTAGGTTTTTCAGAGAATGTATTTTTAACATGTGTATTTTGTCTTACTGTACTGGCAGAGTTTTTATAGTCAAAAGAATTGAATAAATCTACCAGTGCTGAAGAAGTAATCCAAAGTATTTAGAATACGTTACTGACCTTGAGTAATCTAACGGAACATGTTACAAATTACATTTTACAGCATGTATTCTGTAATCTGTAGTGGAATACATTTCAAAAGTAACCCTCCCAACCCTGTATATACACTGAAAAAATGATGTGCTGGATTTGCTTAAAAATATAGTATATCATTTTTGCGTCCCACTTTTTAAGCAAATTCCACTAGGAATTTGAAGCAACGTTACCTAAAAAACCATAGCTGGCTATGGCCAAATTAATGAGCTTCCATTCAAATTTTTTTACTTAAAATACTGTCACACCAGCTACTACATTTAAGGTTTTTTAACCCTAAGAGTCTCTGTTTACCCAACTATGCATTTTAAGCTCATTTAGCTCAATTTAAGTGCTATTAGCAGCTTCAAATTCTAGGTTCTGTTCATTTACTTTCAGTTAACTTTAAAATAAAATGACCTGAAGAAATAACAGACAACTGGAGAATGTCAAAGGTTTTTATTGTTGTTTACAAATTTACAATCTAACATACTGTAGATATTCATGCTCTCCAAGAAGCAAAATACGTTCTCAAATGCAAAAATAGTAACAAAACCATGACGATAAACAAAAAAACATAAAAACAAGTGGGCTATGCAATGACTTAAAGAATTTCAGATAATCTAAATAAATGCAATTCAAAATGTATTTTAACAGAGTGCACACTGCAGAAATAAATGCAGGTAGGAGAAAACTCTCTGAGCTAATACTGTACAAAAACACCAGAAACAGTTTGTATTTATAAATGAAACTATTAATTAAAAAGATATTTTCAACTTGGCCAGACATTGCCATCATCAAGACGCAACACCATTTACTGTATTACCTCAAAAAAAGTAAGATAAAGTGTCAGCTTCTTTGGGTAGCTGATGTGAAGGGCATAAATTAGCCCAAAAAGTCAGTGCACTGACCTAAGTTTTGACAAATGTCCCCAGCACATTTTCAAGGACAATCAATACATGCAGTGGGTTGAAAGGCAACTTTCACTCTTCCTGCTCCAAAGCATTGATGGCATCTGCTCCTTTCTGTGCTTGGTCAAGCTCCTCTTCCTAAATGCATAGAAATAATCTGTCAAAATATATATTAACAGTTTCCATTGTATTTATTTGCACAATTAAATATCCTCAAAATCAACAATTACAGAGTAAAAAGAAAAGTGATGCTTAAAGGGATAGTTCACCCAACAATACAAATTCTTTCATTTACTCACCACCATGCCATCCCAGATGTGTAGGTCTTTCTTCTGTTGAAAACAAAGATTTTTAGAAGAAAATCTCAGCTCTGTTGGTACATTCAATGCAAGTGAATGGTGGTCAAAAAGCACATTAAGGTGGCATAAAGTAATCCATATGTCTCCAGTGGTTGAATCCATGTCTTCAGAAGTGGTATGATAGGTGTGGTTGAGAAACAGATCATTATTTAAGTACTCTTTTGCTTGAAATTCTTCTTCCTGCCTAGTAGGGGGTGGTATGCATGAAGAATGTGAATCACCAAAAACACAAGAAGAAGAATGTGAATGTGAAAGTACTTTTTTACTATCAATCTCCACTTTCACTTTCATATTTTTCTTCTCTTGTTTCTGGGGATTCACATTCTTTGTGCATTTCACCACCTACTGGGCAGAGAGGAAAATTCATATTAAAAATGACTTAAATATTGATCTGTTCCCTATCTGTCACTTACTCGATGTTGTGTCGATGTAGTGACACTAGGGGTCACCCTTGGGAGCCCCAAACAACTCCAAAACAAACCCAAAAAAAAAGGCCAGTGGGAATTGGCGAGTGGAATTTGCATGCCACTCCCCTGGACATATGGGTATAAAAGGAGCTGGTATGCAACAATTTATTCAGATTTTCTCTTCGGAGCCGAGCGGTTGTATTTAGTGCACTGAATTGAATTCCCTCCAAAGAGGCACCTCAAAACTGCTGGATTTACGGTGCATTTTAGCGGCTTCTCCCCCTCTGCACCCGTGGAGTGCAGAGAATGCCCCTGGGTGCTTTGGCAGAGCAAAAATAAGGGAGTATATTCTAAAAGAGTATATTTTCATTCACAAAAAGAGCGGCACACACGGAACGTCTTTTTAAAGATGCCTTTCCGTATGTGTGTTATTCCTGGTTGCGGTTGTTATCTCTCCGCTTCTGATGGCCACGATCGCTGTCTCGCATGTATGGGCACTGCCCATGCGGAGACATCATTCGTGGATGAGTCATGTCCTCATTGCGAGAATATGACCATGGCAACTTTGCGGTCACCCCAGCGGCTCCCTGCACCGGTCCTTCTACCTACGGGTTTAAGGCCATGTCGGTTAGCACTGGGGGTGATTTGGGGATATCAATGGGACCACCTCCGCCAGGTATACCCCTACAGACATTCCCCAGCATGCTCGCTTGCCCCAGTCAGGCTCTCGTATGAGACCACCGGCTCGTCTCAGGGTGAGTTCGTCCACTCATTCGGAGCTCAGGAAGACGATGAGCTATTGAGCGCAGCATCGGAGAGCAGGCTCGTCCAGTCTGATGCAGAGGCTTTGGCTGGGCTTCCTCCTTTGGGAATGGTCACCCAGCCTCAGGAACCCTCCACTCTCCCCTGAACCCTCGCAGCTCGAGGATTGGTTCCTAGGCTCAGGGTGCCGCCCATGGCCTCGCCCCGCCCTGGTCCCTTTCTTTCAGGAAGTGCATGAGGAGCTCACAAGATCGTGAGAGGCACATTTTACTGCCCACTACCCTCGATGGTGGAGTGGCCAGGGGGTATTCGGTGATCCCCAGGTGGATAAGGCACTCGCAGTGCACTTGTGTCTGCAGATCGCTGCCACCTAGTGTTGGCGCCTGAGTCTACCATCCAGGGCCTGTAGGTTTACGTCGTCCCTGACAACTGTGGCCTGCGGTGCTGCTGGACAAGCCACCTCCACCCTGCACGCCATGGCTCTCCTGCAAGTACACCAAGCCAAGGCGCTAAAAGAACTGCACGAGGGTAGTTCTGACCCGGGATTAATGCAGAAATTGTGCTCGGCGACCAACCTCGCTCTCCGGGCGATGAAGGTCAGGGCACGGTCTCTCGGGCAGGCGATGTCCACCCTGGTGGTCCAGGAGCGCCACCTTTGGCTCAATTTAGTTGAGATGGGAGAGGCGGGTGTATTGGCAGGCACGTGCAGGTAAGTTCCGGGACAGCTGGCCGGGTGTACCGCTTGTGCATAGCGCTTTTCTCCTCCCTTGAGGTGAAGACGTGCACTCTTGACTCCCAGTTGTGTTCACAGACTGGGATCCCTGTATGAATTTCCTCCTTAGCCCTCTGGCAGATGAGTTTGCGGAGAAACTTGCTGCCGGCCCAGTACATGCACTAATGAGACCCTGTACTGAGGTAGGTGCTCCACATGTGCTGGTTTCCCGAAGACGACCCCATGTGATATCTTCCGCAAAATCATTTCCCTGTCGGTAAACTGTGTCTTCCTTGGGCAGAGGCCCCTCTGCCCCTGGTTGCCATGCTTTGTAGAAACTCCTCGGGTAGGACCTACCATGGGACCTCTCCACATGACATACTTCCGACAAGACTCGGTAAGACCATGTACGTATTCCACTCAAAATACCCCCCCCCTTTTTTGGCAGGGTGTGGTCTCCGCAGTGTCTTCCCCTTGGGACACCCCCCGACGTAGACACTTATGGCTCCCAGTCGGTTAACAAATTCCACTCTTTTTGGGGAGAAAAGAAAGGAAAACAGTCCTCGGCTGGGCTAGCCTGTCCCTATTGTTGGGCAGTCGACTTGTTCCTGAAGGACCGTTCGAGGATCATAAGAGCATTGGGGGAGGTTACGTGATGGCCTGGTGCGCTGGTTACGAGGCACACAGCGGTCTACCCATCACACATTGCCAGTTCACGTAACACAGTTCAGATAGTTGTGGCGTTTTGTATAGGGACCCCTAGTGTCATTACATCGACACAACGTTGAGTGAGTGACAGATAGGGAACATCCTGGTTACTTTCGTAACCTCCATTCCCTGATGGAGGGAACGAGATGTTGTGTCCCTCTTGCCACAATGCTGAACTACCCGCTGAAATGACCGGGACCTGGTCTCGGCTCCTCAGCACAAAACCTGAATGAGTGGTTGCATACCAGCTCCTTTTATACCCATATGTCCGGGGGAGTGGCATGCAAATTCCACTCGCCAATTCCCATTGGCCTTTTTAAAAAAAAGCAGAGGTGTTTGGGGCTCCCAAGAGTGACCCCTAGTGTCACTACATCGACCCAACGTCTTGTTCCCTCCATCAGGGAACGGAGGTTATGAAAGTAACCATGACGTTTCTCACCCACACCTATAATTTAGCTTCAGAAGACATGGATTAAACCACTGGAGTCGTATTCATATGTTTAATGCTACCTTTATGTGCTTTTTGTACTTTCAAAGTTCTGATCACTATTCACTTGCATTGTGAGGACCTACAGAGCTGAAATATTCTTCTAAAAATCTTTGTTTGTGTTCTGCAGAAGAAAGTCATACACATATGGGATGGCATGAGAGTAAATGAGAGAATTTTCATTTGAAGCACACAGCTATTCAACCACTGTATCAAACGCATACATTTATATGAATGTCAGTGGATATGTTAAAATGGTGCTATATAAATACGAATAATGTCATCCAAATGTGTTTCCTACCTTTTTTTTTTTTTTTTTTTTTTGCCTTGAAAACCTCTGATGACTTTTCTTTCAGTTATAGTTGTAGACCTGCCAGGACTATAATTTAAATGATCCTATCCTGTTAGCCAATAATAATAATAATAATAATAATAATAATAATAATAATAATAATAATAATAAAATAGTATAATTGTAACTGATAAGATAAGCAACATGTATGGCTAGTTTACATTTAAGATTCATGACTAGACAGTTTTCAACCGCTGCAAACCGTGCTACATATTACAACAGTATTATACTTATAATGTGACTCTTTTTTTACAAACCAACTTACACATGTTGATATCAGGGTGTTTCCTTGAGGCAAACCAAAAATGATAATTCTCTCATCATTTATGCACTCTTATGCCATGTCTAACTCATTTTACTTTCTTCAGGGGAACACAAACAAAGATTTTTGATGGATATATGATGTGTGTTTGTCCACATAATGGATGTCAGTGAGGTTAAAATCTTTCAAGATCCATAAAGGCAGCATCAATGTAATCCATATGACTTGAGTGGAAATTTTGGTTTGTGTTCCACAGAAGACATAAAGTCATACGAGTTTGAGAAGGCATAAGGGGTGAGAAGGCCAAATGACAAGAGAAATAGCATTTTTGGGTGAACTACTAAAATTATTTGATTAAGCTGAAAAGTGAACATAAACCAACACTCAGCTAATGTAAGCTGGTTTCCCTTTAAGACGAAGGGGTTCATAGAGACATTTGCATTGAAACATGTAGAAAAGCGATTTACTCATTGGAGTTACCTGTTGCCTGCTGAGTTTCTGCCGCGTGAGTGACACCTGAGCAGCGGTTGAAGATGAACTGTCTCTCCGGTGAAAATTCTGTGGGAATTCTTCACCACTGCCCGACAATAAGAAAGCACAGTATTTTCCCATGAGAAAAGTATGGTGTAAGCGCCACGTACAGAATATTAATTATTGTCATTGACAACCTTAATGTCGTTTAAGGCAAGCGGCAACCACAACAGTGAAATTCATTACAGAGACCGAAAATTATGCTTCACATGATATTGATGTATGTATTTATTCATGTCATCTCAAACAATAACTGAACACTAAAACTGTAGATGCAATTGATGAAGCTGAATATAAACCAACACTCAGAAAATGTTAGCTGGTTTCAAGACAATTTGAAGTTTGCATTAAACATTTTAAATTGGTGTAGAAATGCAATTAACTTACTGGAATTACCTGTTGAGTTTCTGTGATGCGAGTGAGGAGTTGTAGATGAAGGCCCTGAGCAGAGGTTGAAGATGAAGAGTATCTGCCTGGTGAAAAAATGTGTGGGCTCCTTTGAGTTTGTTCGACTGTGAAGATGTACACATCTAATTAGCCTCAAGCAGACAAATGCTTAATAATATGTAGATTTGCAAACGAAACGTAACGTAAGTTAACAACTTCTTTAAGTGAATAGAAACTTGAATACACAGAAAACTGATAGCAACAACAACAACAACAACAAACAAAAAAAAACCTCTACTGATTTCAGTGTTTAAAGTAATTTACCTTTGAACTTTTTGGCAAAAACTTTGTTTTGTCCACCACGAGCTCTCCACATCCAAAATGGCAGCCAGCCCCAAATATGCTTGCTTAAAATTCAATCACATTCTGCATCACATGGTTTCCCATGGAATCTTAAAACATTAGGCTGGGTTTACTAACCTACAGATTATTGTCACTTCACTCAAAATAATTAGCAAATTTTCTTTATTATTATGAGTACAGCATAATCTCAATATCTTGTGTCACACATATAGCATATAATTAAGGAAAGTTGACAGAATTACGTTTTCAGTAAAATCTGTTTATTTTAATGAGCAATATTTGCTGAAGCAAGGAATCCTTTTTTTCAGTGTATATATATATAACATAACTGAATAATTAACTTAACTGCATTAGGTTACACCATAAAAAGTCAGTTTTAGGGTTAGATAAAAAATAAAAATAAAATCCTTACAGTAACAATTGGAGGTTACCACATTTTACAGTGATCTGTCCTGCGACAGATAGGTTTGACTGAACTATCCGAAGATATAGAGAAAAAGAAGAGTGAACATTTGATAATGAACATTTTGCTGGGAATTCGAAAAAACTTTGAAGCCAGTTTTCTAGATTTCCGTGTTGGCATAGTTACAGCATTTTGTCTTTGTGGGGCAGAATTTGACAGCAAATAGCTAGAAAAAAACACTCACTCTTTGGCTGGATAACTTTAGATGTCATAAGGTTTTATTATTTGTTTACCAGTCATTAAATGGCTAGGCACCTCAGTATATATCTGATCTTCTCTCTCACCATCAGACTTCTAGGTCCTTAAGGTTATCAAACAGCATGCTGCTGTTTGTTCCCAGGTCCTGTCTAAAACTCAAGGGTGACCGTGCCTTCTCAGTAGCAGCCGCTCGCTTGTGGAATAATTGACCCCTTCATTTAAGATCTTGTTCCACTGTTGATGTTTTTAAATAATCTGTTAAAACTCATCTTTTCTCTCTAGCCTATGGATCTGAGTAGGTGGATATGTGTTTGTGTTATATTTTGTGTGTACATGATTGTGCTTTTTGTAATTTTCTTACCGTTGATGTTTTTATATCATCTCTTAGATCTGTGTAGATGGATATGTGTTTGAGTTATAATTTTGTGTGAACCTGTATGTAATTTTCTTACTGTCTTATTAATCTTATTGTACAGCACTTTGGTCAGCACTTGCTGTTTTAAAATGTGCTTTAGAAATAAAAGATTGATTTACTGATTAATTGATTGATTGATTGATAAACCATCTCACCATGCGATAATACATAATATGGCTAATTTTGATTTACAGACCAACTTCTCAGTTAAAATCAGAGAGTAAAGAATCGTCATGGTTACTTGCGTAACCTCGGTTCCCTGATGGAGGGAACGAGACGTTGTGTCGATGTAGTGACACTAGGGGTCACTCTTGGGAGCCTGAGACACCTCTGGTCTTTGATAAAAGGCCAATGAAAATTGGCAAGTGGTATTTGCATGCCACTCCCCCAGACATACAGGTATAAAAGGAGCTGGTATGCAACCACTCATTCAGGTTTTATGCTGAGGAGCCGAGACAAGGTCCGGACATTTCAGCGGGTAGTTCAGCGTTGTGGCAGGAGGGACACAACGTCTCGTTTCCTCCATCAGGGAACGGAGGTTACGCAAGTAACCATGACGTTCCCTATCTGTCACTCACTCGACGTTGTGTCGATGTAGTGACACTAGAGGTCCCTATACAAAACGCAGCAACTGGCTGAACTGTGTTACGTGAACTGGCAATGTGTGACGGGTAGAGAACTGTGTGCCTCATAGCCAGCGCACCAGGCCGACACGTAACCTCCCCCAACATAGTTATGAGTGTTGAACGGCCCTTTGGGGACAAGTCGACTACCCAAAAGATAGAGACAGGCTAGCCCAGTCGTGGCCTCTTTTCCCCTTCTTTTTTTCCACTCCCTAAAAAAGAAGGGGGATTATCCGACTGGGCCGCCAGGTCTAGTCGGGGGGTGTCCCTCCCAAGGGGAGGACACCACGGAGAAAACACCTCACCCAAAGAGAGGAGGGGATATTTAAGTGGAAAAATACATCTCATGGTCTCATGGTAGATCCTACCCAATGGGGGAGGAGTTACTACAAACATGGAGACTGTGGTAGAGGGGGCTCTGCCCAAGGAAGACGCAGTTTGCCAACAGGGAAACGAATTAGCGGAAGATATACATTGCATGGGGTTACCTTACAGGGAACTGCCACATGCGGAGCACCTACCCCAGAACAGGGCTCTTAGTTAGCACGTGTACTGGGCTGGCAGTGAGTCTCTCCGAAGACTCAACTGCCACAGGGCTCGGAAGAAGTCAACCAGGGAACATAGTTTGTGAACACTACTGGGAATTAATGGCACACGTCTTCAGCTCAGAGAGGTGAAAGGCGCTATGTGCAAGCGATACACCTGGCCAGCTATCCCAGGCTTATCCGTTTGTATTGCTTGCCACTACCTGGGATGAAACCGGTTCCACCCGGAGGTTGTAGAACCTTGCAAAGGTGTTGGGTGTTGCCAGCCCACTGCTCTGCGGATGTCTGTTAGAGAGGCATGCCTGGCCAGGGCCCAGGAGGCCGCTATACCCCTGGTAGAATGGGCTCGTAGCCCTACCAGGGGCGGTACGTCCTGGGCGTGATATGCCTTAGCTATGGCATGCACCGGACACAGCAACGACAGGGCTGGGTCTGCCTCCTCCTGGGGCAGCGCTCGCAGGTTCACCACCTGGTCCCAAAAAGGGTTCGTGGGAACCTTGGGCACATAGCCCGGTCAGGGTCTCAGGATCATGTGAGAGTAGCCTGGACCGAACTCCAGGCACGTTTCGCTGACAGAGAACGCTTGCAGGTCTCCTACCCTCTTGATGGAAGTGAGCGCAGTCAGGAAGGCAGTCTTCAAAGAGAGTACCTTAAGCTCAGCTGACTGCAAAGGCTCAAAGGGGGCTCTCTGTTGACCCTGAAGAACTACAGAGAGGTCCCATGAGGGAACAAGGAGCGGTCTGGAGGGATTCAGCCTCCTGGCGCCTCTCAGGAACCTGATGATCAGGACGTGCTTCCCTAAGGACTTACCGTCCACTGTGTCATGGTGTGCTGCTATAGCAGCAATGTACACCTTCAAGGTGGAAGGGGACAGCTGCCCTTCCAACCTCTCCTGCAGGAAGGAAAGCACCAATCTGACTGTGCATCTCTGAGGGTCTTCCCGTCGGGAAGAACAACACTTAGCGAACAGATGGCACTTAAAGGCATACAGGCACCTCGTAGAGGGGGCCCTAGCCTGAGTGATCATGTCTACCACCGCGGGTGGCAGACCGCTTAGGTCTTCCGCGTCCTGTCCAGACATGGAGATTCCAGAGGTCTGGTCGCGGGTGCCAGATGGTGCCCTGTCCCTGAGAAAGAAAGTCCTTCCTCAGGGGAATTCACCAGGGGGGTCTGTCACGAGGAGGGTGAGGTCCGAGAACCACGTCTAGGTGGTCCAGTAGGGTGCTACCAGGATGACCTGCTCCTCATCCTCCCTGACCTTGCACAGAGTATGTGAGCAGAATTGCAAACAACTCGAGGCAGTTGATGTGCCAATGCAGTCGCGGGCCCGTCCATAAGCCAGCGGCTGCGTGCCCATTGCAAACAGCACCCCAGCCTGTTTTGGAGGTGTCTGTCGTGACCATGACACGCCTGGAGACCTGCTCTAGGGGAACCCCTGCCTGTAGAAACAAGAGGTCGGTCCAAGGGCTGAAAAGACGGTGACAGACCGGCATGATGACCACACGATGTGTCCCGTGGCGCCATGCCCATCTCGGGACTCAAGTCTGAAGCCAGTGTTGAAGCGGTCTCATATGCATCAACCCGAGTGGGGTGGCCACCGCTGAGGATGCCATGTGCCCCAGGAGCCTCTGAAAGAGTTTCAGTGGAACCTCTGTTTTCTGTTTGAACGCCTTCAAACAGGCCATCACCGACTGTGCGTGCTCGTTCATGAGGTGCGCTATCAAAGAGACTGAGTCCAACTCCAAACCGAGGAAAGAGATGCTCTGAACCGGGAGGAGCTTGTTCTTTTCCCAGTTGACCCGAAGCACTAGTTGGCTGAGGTGTGAGAGCACCAAGTCCCTGTGTGCACACAACATGTCCCGAGAGTGAGCTAGGATTAGCCAATCGTCAAGATAGTTGAGAATGCGAATGCCACTTCCCTTAATGGGGCTAGGTCTGCCTCTGTGACCTTCGTGAAGATGCGAGGGGACAAGGACAGGTCGAAAGAGAGGACCTTGTACTGATATGCCAGACCCTCGAATGCAAACTGCAGGAAGGGTCTGTGTCGAGGTAGAATCAAGATGTGGAAGTATGCGTCCTTCAGGTCTACCACCGCGAACCAGTCTTGATGTTGGATGCTCGCCAGAATGCGTTTTTGCATCAGCATCTTGAACAGGAGTCTGTGTAAAGCCCGGTTCAGTACTCGCAGATACAAGATTGGCCGCAACCCACCGCCTTTTTTCGGTACGATGAAGTAGGGGCTGTAAAACCCCTTCTTCATCTCGGCTGGAGGGACAGGTTCTATCACACCCTTCCGTAGGAGGGTGGCGATCTCCGCGCGCAAGGTAGCAGCGTTTTTGTCCTTCACCAAGGTGAAGTGGGTACCGCTGAACCTGGGTGGACACCTGGCGAACTGAATCGCGTAGCCGAATCGGACGGTCCGGACCAGCCATCGCGACAGATTGGGAAGCGCAAGCCATGCATCCAAGCTCCGCACGAGGGGGACCAAAGGGATAATCTCGTCGGATGTACCGGTGGGTGGGGCCTCGCGGCGGGGCAGAGCTCGAGGTGCCACACCATGTCGTGGCCTTGCTGAGTTCAGGGACATCGAAGTACATAACTGGCTCCTTGTGACCACCCCTAGAACAGCCTGGGATGGGGGAGGAAGAGGCCTGTCCTCGTGACCCATGGAGACTGTCACATCAGGGGTGGATTTGTGCCACAGCTGGGCGCTCAGGGGCGGGAAGACCGCCGCTGAAGCGCCAAACCTGTCAAATAGAGTGGTGGACGGTGGTCATGATGATGGCCGTGCACACCGGATACGTGACCCAGGAAACAAGGAAACTGCTCTTGCTGAATCTTGGGTACTGCAGCCACTTGGGCATGCAACACAATTAAATGCAAAGGTAACAAAAAGATTCTCCTCCCGGCCCTCGACCGGGGGATGGAGTGGTCTGCTTACCAGCTCCAGAGCAGCGGGTTTCGTCGTCCCTGGGTTGCCCATCTCAGGGGCACTTTGAAGCCTTTCACGGGTTCTTAGCGGCCGTGAGACGGGTGGCATCTGCTTCCTGTGGTGGGCTCCACGCCAGGGCCGGGCTGAAGGGGTGGGCTGTGGTGGAACTGGTGCAGTCACCGCAGGGGGACGCCCTTGGCGACGATCAGATGAGGTGCGGGATCTTGAGCCGCGCTGGGGCAGGATATGCCGGATAGCCTCTGTCTGCTGCTTCACCGTCCAGAACTGCTGGGCAAAGTCCTCAACAGTGTCGCAGAATAGGCCAGCCTAGGAGATGGGGGCAGCAAGGAACCATGTCTTGTCGGCCTCACCCATCTCGACCAGGTTGAGCCAAAGGTGGCACTCCTGGACCACTAATGTGGACATCGTTCGCCCGAGAGACCACGCCATGACCTTCGTCACTCAGAGAGTGAGGTCAGTCGCCGAGCGCAGTTCCTGCATCAATCCCGGGATGGAACTACCCTCGTGCAGTTCCTTTAGAGCCTTGGTGGACTTGCAGGAGAGCCATGGTGTGCAGGGCGGAGGTGGCTTGTCCAGCGGCACCGTAGGCCTTGGCCGTCAGAGACGATGTAAACCTATAGGCCTTGGACAGGAGCTTTGGGCACCCATGCCAGGTGGCTATGCTCTGCGGGCATAGAGGCACCGTGAGCGCCTTTATCCACCGGGGGGATTGCCGAATAGCCCTTGGCTGCCCCACCATCAAGGGTAGTGAGGGCGGGGAAGCTGAAAGATCGGGACTGGGCAGTAAAAAGTGCCTCCCACAACCTTGTCAGCTCTTCATACACTTCCGGGAAAAAGGAAAGGGGGCAGGGCGAGGCTTTGAGTGGTGCCGCGAGCCCAGGAACCAATCATCGAGCTGCGAGGGTTCAGGGGAGAGCAGAGGGTTCCACTCTAGCCCGACACGGCTGCCCGGGAAAGCATGTTATCATCTCTGTGTCAGCCTGTGACTGGGCGACCACACCCAAAGGGAGGAGCCCAGCTGAGGCTTCCGCATCTAACTGGACAAGCCTGCTCTCCGATGCTGCGCTGGAGATCTCATCATTTTCGCGGGCTCCGAATAAGAGGTCGAACTCGCCATGAGACTCATCCGGAAGCCTGATCGGGGCAGATGAGCATCCTGGAGAATGGGAGGTCCGCGGTGGTATACCCAGCAGAGGCGGTCCCATTGGGGTCCCCGAATCAGCCACAGTGCTAGCCGCGCTAGCCTCAAACCCGTGGGTAGAAGGACCAAGGTGGGGAGCCTCTGGGGTGGCTTGCTTTCTTACGAAGGTAAGCCACAACCGCATCGTTGCCACGGACATGTTCTTGTAATGAGTACATGACCCATCCACGAACGCTGTCTCCGCGTGAGCAGTGCCCAGACACGAAAGACAGTGATCATGACCGTCAGAAGGTGAGAGATAACGAGCGCAACCAGGAATAACACACAAAGGAAAGGCATCCTTAAAAAGACGTGTCTTTAAAAAGACGTTTCGTGTGTGCCACTCTTTTAGAGAAATATACTCTTTTAGAGAAATATTCTCTTTTTTCTGCCAAAGCGCCCAGGGGCATTCTCTGCAGTGCACCAATGCAGAGGAGGGAGAAGACCCTGAAATGCGCCGTCAGATCCAGCAGAGGTGAATGAACAGTCGTGGGAATTTAGCTCAGTGAGTATGGCCATTCAGCTCCGAAGAGAAAATCTGAATGAGTGGTTGCATAGCAGCTCCTTTTATACCCGTTTGTCCGGGAGAGTGGCATGCAAATACCACTCGCCAATTTTCATTGGCCTTTTATCAAAGACCAGAGGTGTCTCGGGCTCCCAAGAGTGACCCCTAGTGTCACTACATCGACACAACGTCGAGTGATTGACAGATAGGGAACAGTAGGCTACTGTATTATATTTAATGATCATTCAGTGGAGATTTGGAAATTAAAATTTCTTCCTTGTGCCAGCCATTATTGCTGTGAGTGACTCTTAAACTAATGAAACAAAAACTATACATCTTAGTTAATTGAAATAATAATAATAATAAAATTTTTTAAATAAACTTCAGTTTAAAAAGAAATGTCCTCTCACTTTCAACTGCTTTTATTTTCAGCAAACTTAACATGTGTAAATATTTGTATGAACATTAAAAGAAAACTAAGATCAAGAAACATAAAATCAACAACTAAGACACAAACTGAACAAGTTTCACAGACATGTGACAAACAGAAATGGAATAATGTGTCCCTGAACAAAGGGGAGGTCAAAATCAAAAGTAACAATCAGTATCTGGTGTGGCCACCAGCTGCATTAATTACTGCAGTACATCTCCTCCTCATGGACTGCACCAGATTTGCCAGTTCTTGCTGGGAAATGTTACCCCACTCTTCCACCAAGGCACTTGCAAGTTCCGGACGTTTCTGGGGGGAATGGCCCTAGCCCTCACCCTCCAATACAACAGGTCCCAGATGTGCTCAATGGAACTGAGATCCGGGCTCTTCGCTGGCCATGGCAGAACACTGACATACCTGTCTTGCAGGAAATCAAGCACAGAACGAGCAGTATGGCAGGTGGCATTGTCATGCTGGAGGGTCATGTCAGGATGAGCCTGCAGGAAGGGTACCACATGAGGGAGGAGGATGTCTTCCCTGTAATGCCCAGCGATGAGATTGCTTGCAATGATAATAAGCTCAGTCCGATGATGCTGTGACACACCGCCCCAGACCATGATGGATCCTCCACCTCCAAATCGATCCCGCTCCAGAGTACAGGCCTCGGTGTAACGCTCATTGCTTCGACAAATGCGAGTCCGACTATCACCCCTGGTGAGAAAAAACCACAACTCATCAGTGAAGAGCACTTTTTGCCAATCCTATCTGGTCCACCGAAGGTGGGTTTGTGCCCATTGGCAATGTTGTTGCCGGTGATGTCTGGTAAGGACCTGCCTTACAACAATTGACGGAGGAATTGTGCATTCCTGGTGTAACTCGGGCAGTTGTTGTTGCATCCTGTACCTGTCCCGCAGGTGTGATATTCGGATGTATCGGTCCTGTGCAGGTGTTGTTACACATGGTCTGCCACTGCAAGGATGATCAGCTCCTGTCTCCCTGTAGTGCTGTCTTAGACGTCTCACAGTACGGACATTGTAATTTATTGCCCTGGCCACATCTGCAGTCCTCATGCCTCCATGCAGCATGCCTAAGGCATGTTCAAGCAGATGAGCATATATACTTTTACAATATGGTTCTATTTCGTAACAATGGTAAATGAATTAGGGATCATGAACTAACAATGAATTATTATTATTTTTACTGCATTAAGTAATCTTGGTCATTACAATTTTTAATTGTTTGTTCATATAAGTTCATGTTGCATATACTAATATGACATATACAACTTTTCAGAAAATGTATTAGTATATGTAGAAATTAACATTAACCAAGATTATTAAATGTTGTACAAACATTGTTCATTAATAGTTCATATTAGCTAACTAATGGTAACAAATATAACCTTATTTTGCATAAAGTTTTACCAACTAACCCTGACCCCATGACTCTTCATCCACTATTGCAGTGGTAAAACAATACAAGTTAACTTTATTTACCTACACATGTCCTTGTACGTCTGAAAATGAACACTATTGTGTGTAGTGTCTTAGCTTGGCCTTGCATGCGTGAATAGCCTGTTCAGCTTGGTTATATGAATGTTCTTTTCCCCCTCTTTCTGAAGGCCCAATCTTTCCTCAAGAATGTAGGAAGAGAGCAGCAGAGGAGGAAAGATAATGAGTTTCATATCAAATTATCATCACTCAGAAGGCCTTCGTTATTAAATTTCAGAAGTGCTAACTAGCATGGACGCATGCTGTTTTTTGGGCAGATAGAGCGAGATAAAGGAAATGAGTAAAAACAAGCATCTATTTGTTCCCTTCTGTGCTCAGTATGGACCGGAATTCTAATGCTCGGTTAAAATTAGCCTCCGGTTATTCTGACATTCAGCTGAGATCGAAGCATGTTCATGGCTTTGTTGGTTACTGGATCTTCTCTTCTTGGGAGACATCAAACAAACACTTTCATTCTCATGTTTGTTCACTCTCTTTCTAGCTAATGGCACAGATGCAAGTGTTTCTAGAAATAATTACTGCATGGTAATTCTAGAAAGACTATCAAACAAACACTTTCATTCTCTTGTTTTTTCACTCTCTTTCTAGCTAAATGCACAGATGCAAGTGTTTCTAGAAATAATTACTGCATGGTAATTCTAGCAAGACTAAGACCAGGGCTGTTTCTGAGCATATGGGGGCCCTAAACAAAATCCTACCCCCTGCAATACAATCTTCTATATTAACTTAAAATTGGAGTATATTTACTACACAAAATGCAAAAAAAAAAAACCTAAAAAAAAAAAAAAAATTAATAATACATTACAAAAACAATTACAATAAATAACTATATACACTGGAAATATTACCTTCAACATACAACGGATAGAACAGTTGGTGTGCATTATTGCTCAACAGAATTCTCCCTTCCCTTTCGGGCCACAAGGGGGCCCACTATAACTGTCTAACTGAGTCATAACAGCTGCCTGAGTCTCACTTAGTCTTACACACACACACACACACACACACACACACAACATCTTGCTTTGCATGCCCCCTTGGTGGTTTAGGGGCTCTAAGAGTCCGCTTACACCACTTATAGCTAGAAACAGCCCTGAATAAGATAACACATTGAGAAAAAAATGACCGTAAGACAGTAACTTAAAGAAATATTAATAAAGCTGGTTATATCACATTCATTTTGTTCCAAACCTGTATTGCTTTCTTTCTTTTATAGAACACAAAAGGAGATGATGGGCAGAATATTAGCTTCAGTCACCTTTCACTTTCATTGTATGGAAATATACAGTAGAATGTAATGTTAGGTAAGTGAATATCCCTTTGATGTGATGATAAGTAGCAAGGAAATTCTAATGAGATATTCAAAAAATGAAAATAAATGATCATAACCCTAACGCCAACATTGACTCTTCAGTGGTTGGCTGCTGAAGTCGGGCAACAGTCAATGGATTTCTTGAACAACAGTCCCATTGTACTGATGGACAGGTTGAGTCAGAACTACAAATAAACACGCATTCACTTTAAATTGCATTACCTCTACCCACACAATCACAACAAAACAGCATACCAACCACCCACATGCTCACCTCGACTCAAAGACCTCACCTCACACACACTCACAAATATACACATATAAAAACATACAAACACACTTTGGAATCCAGACGGAGAGCACTTGGAGTAGACATGAACCTTGTGGTTAAGCTTCTGAAATTCACTGGACTGTGAATGTGAACAGGCCAGGACAGACTCCACACAGAGAAATCTCTTTTATAGACACATCAACACATAAAACATTAACTGATCGTTCCAGCTTCTGTTGTCAATAAGGAAATGTTTAAAATTCTTCCTTAAAGGCATTTCATCTAGCTATTTTTTTATTAAAGAAAATGGCTTGTATATATTGCACAAGAACATCTCTAAAGAATGAACAGCATTTTGAAAGAATAGCTATGTAAGCATGCTATATACTCAAAGACATATGCTGATTTAGACGATATGCAACTATGTACTAACAGACCTGTACAGTTACGCAATGAAGTGCTATAAGACATGAGATTAATTCTGAGAAATAAAAAATATTATCATAAAGATAGTATACTGTAAGTGATAACAGTGATGATGTAACAGTGTGAATGCATGTCATTTTGTATACATTTTCTGGATACTGATCTGGCTACACTATATAAAGCAACAGTGAAGCATTTCAAAAAATAAATTTTTTTGGAATTTGATATACATTTTCATTTAAACTTTAAATTGTTAGGCTGATAATATTATCATATTAATATTATAATAAAAATAATATTATTTTTAATGAAACTTTTTAATAATTTAAACAATTAAATTAGAAAAGAATGCAAAATAGACACATTTTCACTAATGGTCTCCCCATTGTACAAATAATGTAAGTATGCTTGGTTTTTCTTCTTGAATTCTATTGTGATATTTGGAGCTTCTGTCAGTGGCAGATACAATGCATGCTGTGGTGTTATAACATGTTCTTCGGTTACTTGACTTGCTAATCATATGTCTGAGAATAGCTTGGCAGTAATGATATACTGCGCATGTTAACTGAGTAGCTGGAACTCACATATAGCTCACGCTGACCTGTGTAATAGAGATAGAGAGAGTTGCAAAGATAAATCACTTGCCCCACACAAAAGAGGCCACCCAACACCAGGTCAAGGAGAGCTGTTTTTCTCTTTCACTTTCTCCCTTGCTCTGTCATCCTCTGCAATGCCAAGCCCACCAAACTTTCCTGTTAGATTACCCTTCATATTATTTGATTTTTGAAGATTGATTTGACAGTTTTGGGGTCATTTTCTTCAAATAGTTTCTTACTGTTTGGCAAGACCACAATGACTTATTCTTAAAATAATAATAATTTCAAAATTAACCTCTTATTCCTGCCTAAAGTTTATAATGTTCATACTTTAATAATGTACTGTATATGTATGCATACAATACATTCACAACCTCACTCAGTACTGCTATGCCTATACGTACACCACTTTATTAGGAACACCTGTACACCTACATATTCATGCGATTATCTAATTAGCCAATCGTGTGGCAGCAGTACAGTGCATAAAATCATGCAGATATAGGTCAGGAGCTTCAGTTATTGTTCACATCAACCATCAGAATAGGGAATAAATGTGATCTCACTGATTTTGACCATGGCATCAAAAAAACAGCAGAGGACCATGTGAGGTCCACTTCTGTCAGCCAAGAACAGAAAACTGAGGTTGAAGTGGACACAGGCTAACCAAAACTGGACAGTTAAAGACTGGAAAAACATAGCCTGGTCTGATGAATCTCGATTTCTGCTGAGGTACACAGATGGTAGGTCCACTGCAGCCTTTCTGTTCTTGGCTGACAGAAGTGGAACCCGATGTGGTCTTCTGCTGTTGTAGCCCATCCGCCTCAAGGTTCGACGTGTTGTGTATTCTGATAAATTATTATAAACTGATATTTTGCCCTTTTACTCATGATTTGAGTTGAAAGGAATAAAAGTCATTGTTGCAGTGTCTCTAGTGTTTATTTGAAATGAGCAAAACACTATTTCATCCTTAACACTAGGCAAAACAAGAGCTCATCTGATTTGAACTACACAAGCTGTTTAATCAGGTTTCACTTTTAGACCACAATACCTATAGGCAACCAATCAAGCATTTTCTCCACTCTCTAAGACCTCCACCAGCAGGATGTATATCCTTGGGGGTAGTTTCCGTGGTGGAGTGTTTTAATAGATCACACCTCTGAGACGCAGGGACCATATTGTATTTGGCTGAAGCAGCAGCAGGTACGGAGAATATTGACCTTGGAGAAACAGGCTGGCTCTACAGCAGGAGGTTGTCAGTACTGACACTAACCACACAGGTAGCAATGTGTTGTTGTTTTGTTGTTGCCATGTTGCAAACAGAGAACACACTGCGAGTCAGATCTTCTAAGATCACAGAAGGGCTTTTATCTAAAGAGCTTCTGCCCTCTGTATCAACAGTGTAGCCAAATGCTATAGATTCCAAGCAAACATAATAGATTCACATTTATCAGAAGGATATCAGTCACAGTTTACTGTTGTGTTAAGTCCTTTACAATATCCCCCCAGTTCAGTTAAACAGAACCATAACTGTGCAAATTCAGATTTCATGGCTAGATTGCCTTCTGTGATTGTCTGTTCTCTGAAGAATATTCTCTTCATTTCAGTGCACATTTCTGTTACAGCATGGTACAGACCAGAACATGTGAGCGAAGTGGAGCGTTGAGCAGAGCAGTGATAATTCCACCTGAGCGGAAAGCACCTTTTTGAAGATTCCGCTCCGCTCGCTCAGGCCGCAAAGTGCCGCTCACTCAACCCAGAATGCACTTCGTGATATGCTGGTTTGGGAGTCTGCGAAATAAGCAAAAGAGTCTGTTTGAAAGAGCACACAGATGAAATTGTGGCTGGAAAAATGTCAAGGAAGCGTGCATGTACATTTAATGAGAATCTTTTACAGACATAGCCTAGTAAAGTGAGGTGTGAGATTTGTGGAGCTCGCTTTTCTATCGCCCATTAAGGCCGCACCGACATCACACAGCATTCTCATACAAAAAAAGCATGTGGATGCTGCTAAAAGTGTGCCACACCAAGTGTTAGCGATTTTTTTTATTTTTTTTTTTTTTGTGAAGCAATGTTCAGAAATATAACAAGGTGCACGCAAGTGAAGGACTTTTTGCTTATCATTTTGTTGTGCATGGCCATAGTTTTTGGTCGGCTGACTGCACTGCGAAATTGATCAAGAAATTGTATGATCCAAAATTTTCTTCTGCCCGCACCAAATCTGAAGCTGTCATATGCAACGTATTCGCTTTTGTGCAGCTGGACTATCAGAAATTACTGCAGCATGGCAACACACTTTCCTCTCTCTTGGTCCAGCTCTTGAAAGAATACAACACATTTTCAATGGTCTGCATGCATACTTTCTTTCTCAAGAAAAATGCCCAAAGTTTCTAAGAGACATTTTCAGCAATTCTTGCACTTAACTTTGGATTGGCTTCGCACTCAAGCAAACAGCCACTTTTAACCGTGCACTGGAAATAGTAGAGCAAGACCATATATATCAGCCACAGAAGTGGCTTTGCACATTCATGACCTGAGAACAGTCTTGCAGGACAGGCTGGAGGAATCATTCATACCCTCTGACATTAAAAAGCAGTTGGATGCCCTGGTTGAAGCTGGTGACATGTGAGTGGATGATTTCTTTTGTGCAGTGAGAAATGTTTATTCAGCATCGGTAGATTACCTCCAAAATTGGAGTCGCTCATTGGAGAACACAGAAAAACTGGGCCCTACTGAGAGACATCCCAGAGTGGAAAGACATTCAGAGCAGCCTCGAATACTCCAGAATCCCCGCTCTCAATTTGATTGATGAAAACACGCTCTTTGATGAGTGGGCTTGCATGAAAAATATTGTCACTCGTTGCATCACTGGAACATGAACAAGATGACCATGTCTGAGAGATGGACAGATGTTTTTCGTGAGCTGAAGAGCAAGACCATCAACTTCGGAGTGTTAGCATAGGTCGTGGAGTTTGTTTTATGCCTGCCTGGGACATCTGCATCTGTGGAGTGTGTGTTCTCATTAATGAATGCAGCATGGACACCGAATAAATCTCGACTCAGTGTAACAATCATGAAGGCAATGCTTTTCGTACTTCTTAATTTTGGACTGGACTGCTCTGCATTTTACAATAACTCTTGAAAGACAAGCGCACACTGAGAAAAACTGCTACCAGCGAAAAGTACAAGGTGACACAGTTACAGATGCGGATGCACCCTCAAATTTGCATTGATCTGCGCCTAGGTAAGGATACATCAATTTAATTTTTGCTGGGATGGGGCTGTCCCATTTTACACAAGCAGGAATCTGGTCACCCTATTTTAATTTGACTTTTTGTTTTTTTAGTGAACATGAACATATACAGTTTTCTTATCATGGGTTCAATTGTGCATGTTCAGTTACAGACTCGAATCTAACTTTTTGAGTTCCCAGAACTCAGTTGGTAGGTTATCGATTGCAAAATAATTTATTTTTGGATATAATCTGAGCTTTCACTTACTATTTTAGATTGAAATCAGTTTTATGACTACGGTTTCTAGTCCGGTTGTTGAGTGGACAGTTCGGTTTCGAGATGCGTTTTCCGGGTCCAACGCATAAATTGCCTGCTAGAATTAGCTTTCATTCGCGGTTTTGCGAAGATGGAAATCTAGCAACCGTACTTGGATGGTATTATCTACTTAAAGCCACCTGACATTGTGCTTGCATGAATGGCTTTGTTTGTCAGGGAAATCACAAAGCCAGCGCGATGTAGGCAAACTGTTCACTACACTTCAGCCGGACAGCTGAGGTAAATTAGCTGACGCTCTTCAAAACATAAGGGTGGGACATATGCGGTTTTGATGGACACTTCTCAAGGCAATGGAGATACTTGTTAAACAGAGAGCCTGATTAAACATATTTTCATTGGTCATTTCGATGCTCAATTTAAACAGTACGAAGAGGTCATTTGGCGCATTCTGTCTGGTGAAAAATCTAATTGCCAAAAGTGGAGATACATGTTTTTCATCAGACAGTGACGATATATATGATATCATATATGATGCATGTTAACATGTCAGAACATCTGCACTCTGCCAATCAACTAGCTTTGACTTTAACTGAACAGTACTGCCAAACTGCCACTTCTTTGAACCATTTAAATTTGTTTGGATGTATTACATTTTTTTTTTGTGTGTGTGTGTGTGTAATTTATGTCATAATATGCCACCACACAATAAAAGCAGTGCAAAATCATTTTGGAATGTACATAGATTAAATTCACTCAACCATAAACCACTAACTATTGGACCTCAGGAAAAAAATTATAAATTATTTTTATAAATAATTGTTATATTACAATGTAATTATTAAATAATTACTATGTTTCACATTTTAGGGGAATAAATTCACATATACACTTCTATAATTAAGGCAGTGCTAAGCTGGATTGAAGAGCAGTGTTTGCACTGCAGGCGGCAGTTCTGCAGGAGACTCATGGTGGATGTTTTGCTTTGGTCAGTCGGGCAGATGGCATTTGGCAGCTCCATCGTGTGGCTGCATGCCCTGACTGACTACCAGCAGGTGCCACAGGGGCTCCAGAGGTGCCAGGTGTGTGCAGGGGAGCAAGTAAGGGAACAGGTAACGTTTAGGATCAGCGGTCATTAGGAGTTGGACACACAAAGATAAATGCATCCAGATAAGATCCTAATGAATCCAGTTGCTCTCTCTCTCGTTGATTTGTTCCATGTTCTCATGCTTACACGCCTTCATCCTTCCTTTTTCCTCTTCTTGTGGCATCTCTTTTTTCTCACTCTGTCTCTGTTACCCCTGCCAATGGCAATAGCCTCTATTTACATTGGATTATTGCCTTTCCTGTTCTCTTTCTCCACTTTTTCTTCACTCTGATTTCAAATTCATTTATTCAGTTGCAATGAAAGTTGGGGATCAAGCCGGGAGGGCAGCCTCAGTTACTGAGTAAGTAGGATAATTTAATGAATTAGCTGGTAGTGGCTGGAAGAGGAAGATAGCCTCTGCGTGTCTTCAGGGTTTGTACACAGAGACCACCCCCATTCTCTTCATACATGCAACACCATGATGTCTGCAGAATGCCAAGAGCTTGGTTGGTTGAGTGTCACCATTATGGTTTTGGTGATTAAAAACTAAATGTTGCTTTCAGAGGTTTCACTTGTCTTGCCTCAGTGGGATACAGATCACATAAGGGTTCATAGAATTGCTTATTTTTACATTTATGCATCTGACAGACACTTTTATCCAAAGGGGCTGTTCACACAGGATTTTGTCCTTGCGTGTAAAAAAGCTAGATGTGTGCATCATAATGACAAAATTAATTAATTAATTAATAAAAAAATGACTAAACAAAACCCTGTTTTTTTTTTTTTTGTACAGCATCTTTAAATTGTTCATAACACAAAACTCTAAAAATACAGCGAGTTGTGTCACAGCGGTCATAGAGGTCTGTTTACATAGTAAAACAATTAAAAAAGAGTGCAGATGAATGCAAAAACATCCTCCCTTCACTGTGTATTCAATGTATACATTTTAGCAATATGTGTGTTCCCTGGGAATCAAACTCAAAACCTTGATGTTGTTAGTGTCTTACCCTACCAGTTGAAGACCTTGTTTTTCCTTGGCTTTACATAAACATCATAAAAATGATGTATGCTTGGCCTGAAATACATAGGGACTTTACATGAAAGAGGAATTGTTTCTCTAGTTTTTGAAGGACACTTGCTCATTGTCAACAGTGATGGACTGGACCAAAAACATAAATAATGAGTTATTTTGCAGCTTTAGTCTGTTGTGTGTTTGTCTCACAGTACTTGTGTGAACAGCACTGACTTTATTGACTGGATTTAAAATTGAGAGAATTGGAACAAGTCAATTGTAGTCAATGCTTTGATCCATTCCCATAGCCATCTTTCAAAACAAGCATGGCGAGCTGAAAATGTGACGCGCTTTCATTATAGACAACTCATGGTTCAGTTCAATTTGTTTTATTGTATCTGACTTTTACGTTCACAACGAGACACAACCCCCCCCAACAAACGTATACTCCCTATAACCCCCCCCCCCCCCCCCCCAAAATTCCTTGTTTCTTTTTGCATCTTATTGGTCTTCGTCTCTCTGCCAAACACTAATGGACCAACACCACTGGATAATAGTCGCATCCATCTATTCCTTTGGGTGCCATCAAACATCATTGCAGTCAGGGGAAAATGCAACTGCACTCTCTCTTTTGCTGTTAGGGAGTTTTTAAGACTCTATGAAACCTGTGGGAACAACTATTAAATCTCACCATGCAGCGTTAATAGTGCGGGGTTTAACGCAATGTAATGTTGATTCAGTGTCACTGTTGTTTTGTTAAAATGTCCACTGCCATGACACTGTCCACTGGATACCTTGCCTGTCAGGGTTTTAATCTCTTTATTTCACCAGTACTTGTGAGGTACCAGAATTTGCCTTGGCCACATTGGAAATCTACTCAACCAGCAATACTGGATTGTCCTGTAGTGTGACATGCTGTATTTCATCAAAAACTATTTTAAATGTCATTTTGCTAATTCTTTTATGACCAAAAATAAATAAATAAAAGTCACCCTGCAGGACTACTTTAAATGAACTAGCAAAAAGGTGTTTAACCCTTGTGCTGTGTTCGTTTTGTGCTTCCTGGTCAAAAATGACTGGCCCACTAAGATTGTTTATAAATCTCTCATATTGCATATATTATCACAAGATATTGCATTAGATCTTTTTATCAACTTTATAGTAATTATGATTTTAGTAACTTTTTTGAGCACACACACACACACACATATATATATATATATATATATATATATATATATATATATATATATATATATATATATATATATATATTTTTTTTTTTATTATTATTATTTTTTTTTTTATTGATAGAAGGATTCATTGAACTGAGCTCATACCGGGTTAGTGGGGGGCACTCCCTGCAGAAAACAAATGTGTTTAGGGAAAAAAAGTTAAGAATAAGAATCTTATGTTAAAGACAAGCCTAAAGAGAGAAATAAAGATGGATTGAAAAACATATTGCTATCGGCTCCCAGACGCCCCAACCATCTGGTCTCTGTGGTCCTGCTAGTGGGTTCCTCCACAGCCTACATTTTCACTCATTAGCTTCTGATTGGCAATACCACAGGATGACCTAGTGATGTCATGGAATCTTATGACTAAAGTGGCAAAGCCTTCCCATGAAGACAACCCTAAAAAGCACAGTCTACTGGATTGAGTAGGAGGGCTTCTCACTGTTCAGTCTGCTCCAACCCAGTGTGACAGCAGCACTTCCTGACAGACATTTCACCTTAAAGACTCCTTTGATTGTGATTTTAGTTCCCTTGTGTTTCTGTACTGTCTGACATGTACGGCACACATTTACCTCACCCACTCACCTAATGCATGTTTCTGTTGAAGAAACTTCAATCTCGACACATTTAACTGTCTACACATCACTTTGATTTTTCTTTCATAGCACAGAAAAGCCAACATAGTGTTAATTTTAAAGTCAAACTCTCACCATTCAACTGGTTTGATTTTCATTGTTGCTCCACTGCAATACTGGCTTTATGATGTGTTCTCCATTGACTGCAGTGCTTTTACATACAATGTGATATATATGAGGGATAATGTACTGTCAGCCAGTTGTTATCGCAAAATAAACACAGACAGGGTGTATCAACCTGAAGGGGTTTATTTTGCAATATCAACCAGATGACCATACATTATCCCGCTTATTACATGGCTACCAACCAAATAAATAAATAAATACATGAACATAAAATATTTATTTGGTTACACAACAACACACAATATAAACAGCAATATACACAAAATAAATATATGCATGTACATTAAATAAAGAATTAACTACAGAAACATCAGAATCATAGACCTCAAAAACTAGAGAAACATAAGACATCTTAATATTTAAAATTCACAGTTTTCACAGGTCAAACAGGGGCAATAATGGTCAGTCATAACATTTGCAGTCAGATGTGCGTGTTTCCAAATTGTTTAAAATGACTTTGAATTAATTTAGTGGGACCAGCTCTCTAAGATTCAGTTGATTTTGCAACTGATTCCAAGTAGATGGAGCAGCATATTTAAATGTCCTTTTACCCAGTTCAGTATGGGCTTTAGGGATAGATAGAAGGAATAAGTCTTGGGAGCGAAGAAAATAACTTCCCATACTTTTTTGAAGGATATAGGTCTGTAGGTAAGGTGGGAGCAGACCAAGAATAGCCTTATAAATAAAAGTGTGCTAATGGTTTAGTCTACGGGAGGACAAAGCAGACCATCCAATTTGAGCATACAAGGTGCAATGATAAGTAAGTGCTTTATGGTTTGTAACGAACCTCAGTGCTCCGTGGTAGACAGGATCCAGCACGTGTAAACATTGTAAGGGATGCATGCATGTATATATCAACACCATAATCCAGCACAGACATAAAAGTGGTAGTAGCAAGTCTCCTTTTGGCCTCAAAGGAAAGGCAGGACTTGATTCTAAAGTAAAAAAACAATTTCAACTTCAGTTTTTTCACCAGATTCTGAATGTGAGGTGCAAAAGAGAGAGAATCATCAATTAAAATTCCTAGGTATTTATACTGAGATACTGAATCAGTCTCAGAGCCATGGGAGGTAGTGATTGATGGAAGGTTTAGTGACTATGATTTTACATTTGAGAACATCATGAGTTTGGTTTTATCGGCATTTAAAACAAGTTTTAAATCACGCAAGGTGATTTACAGTGTGTACTGTATTAAAAGCTAATTGAAGCCGACAGAGAGCCTGATTAGGTGTAGACGCAGAGCAGTTCATCACCGTATCATCAGCGTATAAATGTAAATTTGCATTGGTGATGTTTTGTCCAAATGTATTAATGTATAAAATGAATAGAAGTGGTCCCAGGACCGATCCCTGGGTCATGCCCGTAGTTACACTAAGGGAGCTAGAAGTGATACCTTCTGCCTGCACACACTGTGATCTGCCTGATAGATAATTTTCAAACCATCTGACAGTGTGTTTTGACAATCCTATGCGGATAAGTTGTTGCTTTAATATTGCATGATCCACTGTGTCAAAAGCCTTAGATAGATCAATAAAAAGGGCTGCACAATGTTGCTTGTTGTCTAATGATTCTATAAAATAATTTGTTACTTTTAAGGCCACTTTAGTTGTACTATGTTTTTTTTTTTTTTTTTCTTTTTTTTTCTAAAGCCTGATTGAAAGTTAAATACGATATTATTAGTAGATAGGAACTTTTTCATTTGCTCACTCATGAGGGATTCTAGAACCTTAGCCGGAATTGACAATTTGGAGATGGACCTGTAATTGTTTAAGACTGTAAGATCGCCCCCTTTAAATAGGGGAAGAACATTAAAAAGATGAATCAATGGTGGTGCAATGAAATCAGCTGCTAGCTTTAAAAAGTAAGGCTCCAAGTTATTCGGACCTGCGGATTTTCTAATGTCTAAAAGTTTGAGGGCCTTATGCACCTCTGAGACTGTCACCGGATTAAGACTAAAGGCATGACTTGCCACGAGGTGATAGTCTGATCGAACAGTAGGAGAGTCATCATGAGTAATATTGAGAGACTCGTATAAGGAACCAGAGACAATAAAATGCTCATTAAAACAATCAATTATTTCAGCCTTATCAGAGATTTTATGTGAATCCTTGACAATGCATGGGGGAAGCTCTGTGCTGATTTTATTTCCAGCTAAGGATTTAATACTATTCCAAATTTCAAGGGATTATTTATGTTGTTTGAAGTTTTGGTGAGGAAATGATCAGCTTTGGCTTTTCTGATCGCAACTGTGAACACATTTTGCAGTCGCCGGAAAAACAGGCAGTCTGAGTTAAGACTTGTTCTCCTGGCTTTTGCCCATGCCACATTGCGTTCATGAAGTAATTTGGATAAATCAGGAGTGAACCATGCTTTGTTTTTGCCTTTAACTCTGTACTTTCTGAGGGGAGCATGCTTGTTGACAATTTCAACAAAACCATCATAGAAGAATTTCCAGGCATTTTTAACATCAGCAATACAATTATTTTTCCCAGTCAAAGAGAAACAGGTCATGAGCAAATCCTAGTTTCGTATAGTGTTTCATGTCATGCTTAATAATAATGAGTGACTTGGTTTTGGTAATTTTTGTATTCCTAACTGTGGCAACAACACAGTGGTCACTAATGTCATTTGCAAATACAGAAGCAGCTGTGTATTTATGAGGAACGTTTGTTAAAATTAGATAAATTAATGATGATTTTTCAGCACATCTCATATTAGGTCTAGTGGGACTGTTAACAATCTGAAAGACATTTAGCGAGTTACAATAAGCTTTAAAGTCATCAGATACTGGTTGTAGCCAGTTCCAGTTTAAGTCTCCAATATGGACTAATTCTTTAAATTTCAGTTCTGATAAAAGCTGCATTAAGGAGGGTAATGCGCCATTGACAGCTGAAGGTGTTCTGTAGCAGCCAATGACAGTGATATGAAGAGTTTTGGAGATTTCAAGATCAAGAGCTAAAAGTTTGAATTGCTTACTCACTGATTTAGAGAGAAGCACATTCACATTAAACTTATTTTTGATAAAAATTGCAACACCCCCGCCTCTTTAGGGTCGGTCAATCCTATATACATTATAACCATCAATGCTGATATCCTTGTTTGGGACAGAATTGTTTAGCCAAGTTTCAGATAAAACAATTACAGTACATCAGCATCAGTTGAGTGTGCCCAAATACGAAGCATATCCATTTTAGTGGATAGACTGTATACGTTCAAGTGGATGAAACCAAGACCAGTCCTTAATTTAAAATTGGCCAGTGTCTTAAAAATTGTAGTAGCATCAGGGCCTGGACTGGGTTGCACATTCCCAGAAATCAGGAGCAACAGGACAATTAGACATCTTTGCTGATGAGATTTACCAAAGGATTCTTTCTTAATATTTAAATCTATTATAAAATTGAGAAGACTACTTGAGGAAATAGTAAAATTGTCTTGTAGAGCCATGACACTGATCAGACTGGTCAGGTCCACAGAGTCAGGGGAGAAGAACAAGGGCGGGGTAACGATTTGACACCCGGCAGATTGCTAGGTGTGCACATTCCTTGGCATGTAGCATCAACATTTAAGAGTTGTCGGTCCTGTGAAGGCTTCCAGCAGAACTGTACAAAATTAACAAACATAGCACAGCAAAAAGCAATGACATTGTACATTTCATTATTTCCTTTAAAATCGTGTTAGCCAATAAAAGCACCAGATATTTCAGGCTGCTAAAGAAAGCCAACTCTTATATCCATCCACTTATGCACACAAAGCAGTCAAGTCTGACCCCGCCAGCAAACTGTAGTGTATAGTATAGTCAATAAAGACAATAAAAGCAATGAGGTGCTGAATGATACTAGGGAGCAAATATAATGATGGAGTCCAGGTAAGTGCCGTAGGAATCCTGGTCAAGTTTTCGTCCTCCTGAGTTGGAAGATGATGTTGTGTGACGTCACATGTAATCAGAAAATCAAGCTAGTGAAGCAATGCTGTGGAATAAATTAGTTAAAAATCAGGACCAGCCAGATCTAAAACACTAGGAATACAGTTCAAAACACCAGCATCAGCACCAAGAAGGAAGCACTTTCCTTTGTCATGTGAAAATTGGGCCCATCAAGATCAAATGGTGTGTCGTCATACCAGCTCAGGGAGGAGAACAGGATCCATGGTCCAAACCAACGGTGATCAGGACCTCCAGCATCAGCAAAAATGTAAGCCACTCTATAGATATAGTCCAAGTACAAAGTGTGATATATGAATTTCTTAATATGAAACAGGATTGTGTGATTATGTGTGATTTTGGGAGAAGCAACTAGGCCCAGCACGTTTCCTGCTTACAGAACTTATCAAGTCTCAGCTTATAGGCTACCAGACCGACTACCACCCGATTTTATAATCTACACTATATTTTAAGTCGAAAGACAGATATGAAATAGTGGTATTATCCAAAACAGCTTGTAGAATTGACCAGTAGTTTTCAGAAACAACAGAATCACTCAGTCAACACACAGGACATCCGGACATGCAGGGAGACGTGCTGCCATCTTGGATGATGTTATTATGAGAAAAAAGAGACAGCAGAGTCTCCAGAAACACTGAATTCCATCTTAGCTTTGTGTTGAAGATCTATTGGTATTTATATTGTAAAAATTACTATTTGAATTCATGTTTGACTGCTCATTATCCTGCTCATTGGATGACTACTTGCTAAATACATAAATAAATATACATGAAATATTGATTTATGTTCAAATTATTTTATTAGCTTACTTGTAGGGATCGCAGAGTTATACGAGAAGTAGGAAAGATGACTTGCAATACCTGGATGACAAGTGAAATGAGCAGTCATTGTTCAGAAATATCAGACCTCTGAATCACACGATTGACCGATCAGAATTGAGAATTCCAGAAAGCCATTCAATTAAATTAGTTAAAATAATGCACAAGTAGCCACCAAGGCACATAAAGGCACCAGCAGTAAAATAAGCAAAGTTTAAGGTTACGTAGTGCATTAAGGAAATAATAAATAAGATAATGTATTTTTTGTATTATTCATACAGTGGTCCCAAAAGTATTTGAATTATACTGTGTTAAATGGATTTGATATGCTTTAGTAAGTTCTGTTTACTTTGATTCAAGCTCTATTTGACTAAAACATCTTTCTAGGATATAGTTTATCTATCAGAATTTCTAACTACATGCATTGTGGATGTAAGACAAATGCAGAGATGTGCATTCAGACTGGACATGGTTCTGTTATTGGAAGAGTGAAGAGAAAGAGACAACTTTTCCACGGATGCTTTTGTGTGTATTCGTATGTGTGAGTGTTTTAAGCAGCCTTGCCATGATTATTCAAGTGTGGTTAGTACTGAATGACTCTCAAGCCAACATAGTTTCAGATCCTCCTCCTAATCTGAACACGAGCTGACTGTGTGGTGTTCCACTTTCCCCCCATCTCTCTCTCTCTCTCTCTCTCTCTCTCTCTCTCTCTCTCTCTCCATCTTTCATCCTCCTCCTGTTCGTCCTCCCCCATCTCTGACAGTATTTCTGCTGCATTGAAACGTGTACAGTATGTAGCACTATCATGGCAATAAGCTGCTGAGTCAGAAAAAGTGTGTAAATGGATGTACCACAATACTTTCTCTAACAATATTGCATCAATACTTTAGATCTTTGTATCAATACTATTTATTTATTTATTTGTGCATTTATATCATGTCCTACAGTTAAACAATATAGTAGCAGATCATCTAAACAAGCTCTGACAGTGACAGTGACACAGCTGGCATTTTCAGTCTTGCACCTCTTTGAAGCAACTCTGATTGTATTGATGTGGCCTTGGCCTCTCTTGCATGTTTAGCTCCATTTCAAGTGTGATCCATTTATGATATTGTGATGCATTCCAATGTATTCCACTGTCAACGTACTCCACTGTATCTGCATTGCAATGTTTATTGAATCTTAAGGTACTTGTCAGTACCCAGCCAAATAAGAGAGCAGTGTGAACATTCTTCATAACTTCTTTTGTGCTCCAATGACAGAATTTTCATTTTTTGGGTGAACTATTCCTTTAAGCAATATAGTATCTCTGAAGTGCTGAAGTTTCTTGGCTCTCAGAGTGCATGGATACGGTATAGTCTGGGGACATCATGTTTACTTGATTGCATTATACTACAACACTGAACTTAATGTAAAAAGCAGCTGGAGATGCTCCAGTGCTCTAGTCTACATCCACTTCCTCTACATCCTCACCCCCGGCATCCCTGCCTGAGAGAATCTTTTTCTGACTCACACTCTCTCTCTCTCTCTCTCTCTCTCTCTCTCTCTCTCTCTCTCTCTCTCTCTCACTCACTCTCTCTCTCTCTCTTTATCTCTCTTGCCATGATGTCTCCGAAAAAATGAGGGCTTCCTCATCCCCTCCCTGCCACTGCTCTTGTTTGGTGGTGTGTGCAGGTGTATCTGTGATAGACAGAGAGAGTGTGTGCATCTCTTGGAGCTAGAGGGCCCATCTATTTAAACACTGCAGAGAGCTAGTGTGAATCTCTCCCACTAGCCCCTCTGCTTGGACAGGTAGGATGTAGAGACAGATGCACTCATCCAGAACACCCTGTAGTCCTAGAGCCTGAGGTTCTCCAGCTGTTGCCTTTAGCTCAAATTTCTTGTGGTGAGCATTCTTAAGTTCAAATTTCTTCATGATCCTTTTGTGCTTACAAATGAAGATCCCGGGGCCTGGGTAGCTCAGTGAGTACTGACGCTGACTACCACCCCTGGAGTCGCGAGTTCGAATCCAGGGTGTGCTAAGTGACTCCAGCCAGGTCTCCTAAGCAACCAAATTGGCCCGGTTGCTAGGAAGGGTAGAGTCACATGGGGTAACCTCCTCGTGGTGGCGATTAGTGGTTCTTGCTCTCAAGCGGAGAGTAGCATGAGCCTCCACATGCGAAGTCTTCGCAGTGTCATGCGCAATTAGCCACGTGATAAGATGCGTGGATTGACTGTCTCAGAAACTGAGGCAACTGGGACTTGTCCTCTGCCACCTGGATTGAGGTGAGTAACTGTGCCACCATGAGGACCTACTAAGTCAGCCAGCAGCCATATCACCCTGTAGCTCAAGACTGGTTGCCTATTGAAGCTAAGCAGGGCTGAGCCTGGTCAGTACCTGGATGGGAGACCTCCTGGGAAAACTATGGTTGCTGCTGGAAGAGGTATTAGGGAGTCCAGCAGTGGGTGCTTACCCTGTGGACTGTGTAGGTCCTAATGCCCCAGTATAGTGATGGGAACACTATACTGTAAAAAGGCACTGTCCTTTGGATGAGAGTTTAAAACCAAGGTCCTGACTCTCTGTGGTCATTAAAAAATCCCAGAACACTTCTTGAAAAGAGAAGGGGTGTAACCCTGGTGTCCTGGCCAAATTACCCCATTGGCCCTTATCAATTGTGGCATCCTAATAATCCCCATCCATTAATTGGCTCTATCACTCCACTCTCTCCTCTCCACCAATAGCTGGTGTGTGGTGAGCATACTGGTGCACTATGGCTGCTGTTGCATCATCCAGGTGGATACTGCACACTGGTGGTGGTTGAGCAGAGTCCCCTGTTCACTGTGTAAAGTGCTTTGAGTATAGAGTCAGAAAAGTGCTATATAAATGTAACTTTCATTCATAAGTAGTGGGAATTGGGCATTCCAAATTGGGATAAAAATTATACACAAAATAATAATAAAAAAAATATTAATAAAGATCCCTAAAAGTCTCTGTACTAGACAGTAGTCTGTAGTAGGGTATTTCTAAAGTGCATTGTGCAGCTCTGTACAAGGCCTCAAACAAACTACACTACATTCTTACCAAAATGATCACATGGGAATTTTATTGTACCCTGACATCTGCCCCATTCTGCCAAAATACTGACAAGTGCCATCACCGAAGCAACATTTTTGCATCAGTTATTTCCCTCTTGTGGTACTGATAGCATGTGGCACAAAGCAACCTTTCCAATGGAAACCAGGAAGTAATCACACCACGTTCATTATTTCATTCAGTTAGATGGTGTTCCTGCTTGGCTCTAGGCCTTCTGCACCATCACCGGTGCCAACTGGAATGCATAAACAAGCATGATTTGGAGCATTTTTCCCTAATTTTATTTATTTATTTATATAAAAAAAAAAATAATAATAATTTACAGTTAGGTTTAAGGCTGGGGTTTGGGTTGGGGGTAGAGTTAATAAAATCTGCATTCCTGTTGACTCTAATAAACTCAGTAAAAAAAGAAATGTACTCTCACTTTCAACTGCTTTTATTTTCAGCAATCTTAACATGTGTAAATATTTGTATGAACATGAAAAGTTTCAACAACTAAGACATAAACTTAACAAGTTTCACAGACATGTGACTAACAGAAATAGAATAATGTGTCCCTGAACAAAGGGGGGGTCAAAATCAAAAGTAACAGTCAGTATCTGGTGTGGCCACCAGCTGCATTAAGTACTGCAGTGCATCTCTTCCTCATGGACTGCACCAGATTTGCCAATCCTTGCTGTGAGATGTTACCCCACTCTTCCACCAAGGCACTTGCATGTTCCCGGACATTTCTGGGGGGAATGGCCCTAGCCCTCACCCTCCGATCCAACAGGTCCCAGACGTGCTCAATGGGACTGAGATATGAGCTCTTCACTGGCCATGGCAGAACACTGACATTCCTGTCTTGCAGGAAATTATGCACAGAATGAGCAGTATGGCTGGTGGCATTGTCATTCTGGAGGGTCATGTCAGGATGAGCCTGCAGGAAGGGTACCACATGAGGGAGGAGGATGTCTTTGCTGTGACGCCCAGCATTGAGATTGCCTGCAATGACAACAAGCTCAGTCCAGTGATGCTGTGACACACTGCCCCAGACCACAATGGACCCTCCTCCTCCAAATCGATCCCACTCCAGAGTACAGGCCTCGGTGTAACACTCATTCCTTCGACAATAAACGTGAGTCCGACCATCACCCCTGGTGAGTCAAAACTGCGACTCGTCAGTGAAGAGCACCTTTTGCCAGTCCTGTCTGTCTGTTTGGTGTTTTTCAGAGTCAGTAGAAAGGTCTCTTTAGTGTCCTAAGTTTTTATAACTGTGACCTTATTTGCCTACCATCTGTAAGCTGGTAGTGTCTTAACTACCGTTCCACAGGTGCATGTTCATTATTTGTTTATGGTTCATTGAACAAGCATGGAAAACATTGTTTAAACCATTTACAATACAGATCTGTAAAGTTATTTGGATTTTTACAAAATTATCTTTAAAATACATTCTTCATGCATATAACCCCCTACTGGGCAGGGAGAAGAATTTATAGCAAAGAAAGGACTTAAATATTAATCTGTTTCTCATGCACACCTATCATATCAATCATGAAGATATGGATTTAACCACTGGAGTCATATGAATTGCTTTTATGATACCTTTATGTGCTTTTTGGAGCGTCAAACTTTTGGCACCCATACACTTGCATTATATGGACTTAATGAGCTGAAATATTCTTCTAAAATATCATAGTTTGTGTTCAGAAGAAAGTCATACATATCTGGGATGGCATGAGGGTGACTAAACAATGAGGGAATTTTCATTTTTGGGTGAACTATCACTTAATTTTGCACATTTTTTTTATTTTTATTTTTTTTGCACATTGGTCTATTTGAAATGTTTGAATATGTGAAGGGGCATAAAAACACAGCAATCTGCATTGGCAAAGCAACTAGAAGTCATTTATTTTCAGGTGAGCAAAAGAGAACTTTGGTGATGCAGCAAAATTCAGCAGGTCTTTTTTTAAGCTTAAGTGTGTAATTTCTGTTCCACTAGCGCTACAAATGGAATTTCAAAAATAAGCAAACAGCTTTTAAACAGCTTTCCCGAATAGACCCATCTTTTGTCGTTGATCGGAAAAACAGATAGTCCCGCCCCAAACTCAAGCTATTGGTTGAGACAGGCAGTCATGCTGCTCAAACAAAGCAATTTTTATAGTGCCACAAAGACACCGCTCATCGCTCATCCTTTCAGTGAATTGTGCCATTTCTTTGAGGTGTTGTTGATGCATTTGTTTGCAGTAGATTCCAATAACTTCTATTTTAATTTGTTTAGTTGTGCTGTTCATGCAACTTACTGAGATAATATACACAGCCTTTGACAATTGTCTTATATCTGGTTTGCTTTCATGGTCACTTGAGCTTTTTGATGTGGATGTGTACATTTTAGTGGTGTTTTGTACTGAGATGAAATTATTTGGGATGTTTGTGCATGGCATCATCATGTTGTGTGAAGTTATCATTTGTGCCCCATCAGAAATGATGAGCCTGAGATGTCACTTATTTTAACATGAAAAAGTTACACACTTCAGCTTGACACAGGTAAATAAATATAAATGGTATGAAATGTGGCTGCAACCAGCAATGCAGATTCTCGGCACAATGCTCAGTCCTTCTTGCCTAAAGACATTCAAAAATCCCAACCCATAAACAAGATAATCCATGACTGCTGATGTTCTCATTAACTGCTTAACCCTCTGGGGTCTGAGAGTGTTTTGGGCCCTGGAGATGTTTTGACATGACTTGACATTTGTGTTTTTTTGAGTTGCTTAAAAACATATTAATGGCTAAAGTCTGATAACACTGTATTCAGCACAAACTGAGCTACAATAATATGTGAACATGTATGTACATGTTTGTATTTTTGAGAAAATAACATTTATGCATGGTTTTTGAAAAAACAGAAAATATAAGTCACTGAAATAAGACCATATAACACATACTAAACATTTGTTCACAAGACTTATGAGAACTGGATCTTGTAGCCTAGAGTTTTTGATACAAAATGATGTGAAAACCACCTTGATCACTCATTAATACAAAACAATATAGTAATTGAACTTTTATAAGACACTTTTAGTGTTATAAAGGCCATATGCGAGGAGGCGTGGATGATCATGAATATTGATGTGATTCACACCTGAGGAGACAAAGACCCCTCCCCTGAGAGAGAATGAATGTGAGGAGACTTAATGATTGAATGTATTGTTTGTAGCTTATTCACAATATCAAGTTTGTTAAAAGTAATCTGACTGTACATTTTCTTTACATAAAGACTTTACTTTAAAACTTTAGACCTACACTACCATTTAAAAGTTTTAGATCAGTAAGATTTTTTAATGTTTTTAAAAGAAGTCTCTTCTGCTCAACAAGGCTGCATTTATTTGATCCAAAATACAGTAAAAACAGTGATATTGTGAAATATTTTTACAATTTAAAATAACTGTTTTCTATTTGAATATATTTTAAAATGCAATTTATTCCTGTGATCAAAGCTGAATTTTCAGCATCACTACTGCAGTCTTCAGTGTCACATGATCCTTCAGAAATCATTCTAATATGCTGATTCCCTATCTGTCACTCACTCGAAGTTGTGTCGATGTAGTGACACTAGGGGTCACTCTTGGGAGCCCCAAACACCTCTGCTTTTTGAAAAAAAGAGGGGTCTATTCGGAGAGCTGTTTAAAAGCTCTCACTACCCTCGATAGTGGAGCAGCCAGGGGGTATTCGGTGATCCCGCAGGTGGATAAGGCGTTCGCGGTGCACTTGTGCCCGCAGAGCGCTGCCACCTGGCGCGGGCGCCCGAAGCTCCCATCCAGGGCCTGTAGGTTTATGTTGTCCCTGATGACTGTGGCCTGCGGTGCCACTGGACAAGCCGCCTCCGCCCTGCACGCCATGGCTCTCCTGCAAGTACACCAAGCCAAGGCACTAAAAGAACTGCATGAGGGTAGTTCTGACCCAGGATTGATGCAGGAACTGCACTCGGCGACCGACCACGCTCTCTGGGCGATGAAGGTCACGGCACGGTCTCTCGGGCAGGTAATGTCCACCCTGGTGGTCCAGGAGTGCCACCTTTGACTCAACTTGGTCAAGATGGGAGAGGCGGACAAGGCACGGTTCTTTGATGCCCCCATTTCCCAGGTTGGCCTGTTTGGCGATGCCGTCGAGGACTTTGCCCAGCAGTTCTTGGCGGTGAAGCAACAGATGGAGGCCTTACAACATATCCTGCCCCGGCACTGCTTAACACCCCGCACCCTGTCTGCTCGTCGCCAAGGGCGTCCACCTGCAGCAACAACACCGGCTCCACCATAGCCCGCCCCCCCGACGTGGAAGCCCTCCGCAGGAAGCAGACACCACCCATCTCGCGGCCGGCCGCTAAGAACCTGAGGAAGGCTTCAAAGCCCCCCCGAATCGGGCGACCCAGGGGCGAAGAGACCCGCTTCTCTGGAGCTGGTTGACAGACCACTCCATCCCCCGGTGGAGGGCTGGGAGGAGAATCTTTTGTCGCCGCATGCCCAGGAGGCTGTGGCACCAAAAAGCCTGACAAAAGAATGGTTTCCTCGTCTCCTGGGTCACATGTCCGGTGTGCACGGCTGTCATCATGACCACCGCCCACCATCTCATTTTGGCAGGTATGGCTCTCCAGCGGTGGTGCCCCCGCCCCTGTGCGCCCAGTTGTGGCACAAACATGCCCACATGGGATTGGTTCCAGTGGACTACGGGGATGAGATTCCTCCTCTTCCAATCTTATGGTGGGCGGCAAGAGCCAGGTAACTGCTTCGATGTCCCTGGACTCAGCACGGCCACAGGGCTTGAGTCCCCTAAATGTGGCACCTCAAGCTCCACCCCGCCGCGAGGCCCCACCCACCATTACGTCCGACATGATCATTCCCTTGGTCCCCCTCACCCGGAGTTTGGGTGCATGGCTCGTGCTTTCCAACCCGTCATGATGGCTGACCTGGACCGTCCGAATCAGCTACTCAATTCCGGTCGCCAGGCGCCCGCTCAGGTTCAGTGGCATCCACTTCACCTCGGTGAAGGGCAAGAACGCCGCTACCTTACGTGCGGAGATCACTACCCTTCTGCGCAAGGGCACGATAGAGCCTGTCCCTCCAGCCAAGATGAACAAAGGGTTCTACAGCCCTTACTTCATCATGGGTGGGTGGCGACCAATCCTGGAACTGCGAGTACTGAACCAGGCTTTGCACAGACCCTTCCTGTGGTTTGCCTTCAAAGGCCAGGCGTACCAGTACAAGGTCCTCCCCTTCGGCCTGTCCTTGTCCCCTCGCATCTTCACGAAGGTCGGAGAGGCAGCCCTTGCCCCGCTAAGGGAAGTGGGCTTCCGCATCCTCAACTATCTCGACAATTGGCTAATCCTAGCTCACTCTCGAGAGTTGCTGTGCGCACACAGGGACCTCGTGATCCGGCACCTCAGCCGACTGGGGCTTCAGGTCAACTGGGAAAAGAGCAAGCTCTCCCCGGTTCAGAGCATCTCTTTTCTCGGTTTGGAGTTGGACTCAGTCTCGATGACCGCACCTCACAAACGAGCGTGCGCAGTCAGTGCTGAACTGTCTGAAGGCTTTCAGACGGAGGACAGCGGTTCCACTGAAACCTTTTCAGAGGCTCCTGGGGCATATGGCATCCTCAGCAGCGGCCACACCGCTCGGGTTGATGCATATGAGACCGCTTCAGCACTGGATTCAGACTCAAGTCACGAGATGGGCATGGCACCATGGGACACATCGCGTGGCCATCACGCCGATCTGTCGCCACCTCTTCAGTCCTTGGACCGACCTTGCATTTCTATGGGCAGGGGTTCCCCTAGAGCAGGTCTCCAGGCGTGTCGTGGTTACAAAAGATGCCTCCAAGATGGGCTGTGGCACCGTATGCAATGGGCATACAGCCACCGGCTCCTGGACTGGCCCGTGGCTGCGTTGGCACATCAACTGCCTAGAGTTGTTGGCAGTACTGCTCGCCCTGTGGAGATTCTGACCGTTGATCCAGGGCAAGCACATGTTTGTCCGGACAGACAATACAGCGACGGTTGCGTACATCAACCATCAAGGCGGTCTACGCTCCCGTTGCATATCACAACTCGCCCACTGTCTCCTCTTCTGGAGTCGCTACGAGCCATTCACATCCCAAGCGACCTCGACACCGCAGCGGACATGCTGTGACGTCAGGTTACCCTCAGGGGAGAATGGAGACTCCAACCTCAGGTGGTCCAGCTGATTTGGAGTCGATTCGGTTGAGCACAGGTAGACCTGTTTGCTTCCCGGGAATTCTCCCACTGCCCACTTTGGTACGCCCTGACCGAGGCACCCCTCGGTATAGATGCGCTGGCACACAGCTGGCCCCCTGGACTACGCAAATATACGTTTCCCCCAGTGAGCCTACTTGCACAGACCCTGTGCAAGGTCAGGGAGGACGAGGAGCAGGTCATCCTAGTAGCAACCTACTGGCCCACCCAGACATGGTTCTCGGATCTCACACTCCTCATGACATTTGAATTGTTTTATTTAAGTAGACATTTTAAGCTTTCTTTAGACATATTTTTCATGTTTGTATGATAAGTATTCGTGGAGTTTCAGTTCATTTTTGTGACGTGTTTCAGAAAGATGCTTGCGGAGACAGAGACGGCTGAAAGCGCACCCTGTTTATTCTCTTTATTTTACAAAAGCACAAGGTTTTGTTGTTATTGTGAGTGTACACAATAAAAGTAGACCCTTTATAGTCTCTAATGATGTCTTACACTTATCTGTATGCCCAAAAGTATTTTAAGTTGTTTCCGTTGTTATGAGGAAAAAAAATCCAGCAGGACGCGCCGGCGCGTCCGTCGACCCCAGAGGGTTTTAACAGCTCTCCATTCCTGCTGTCATTAAAATAACACACTAAAAACACCAGACACCATGTTCATTCTCACCTTCCTTGGTTTCCTGTACTGCTTCAAATTTACACCTTGTTCGAAATCTAATCCCTGGGCTCCTTCCTCTCTCTTGGAGCTCTGATAGCATTCCACATCAGCAGAAGGATGTGGGTGATGACGCTGCATTTTACATAGCTTAAGTTGGATTTAAAGCTCCAGACACATTGGGCTTAGTTTAGGGCTGATCCTTGAGTATTCATCTGTCACTGAGGGATCCAGATCTGATTTCCCAGTGAGGAATAAGTACTCATCTACTGATGAGTGTTCAGAACCGTTCTCCTGGTGAGGGTTCAATGCTCATCTGCTGCTGAGGGTTTGAGGGTAATGAATCACCCTGCACGAGTTGTGTAGGGCTGGACAATATTGGGGTATATACCAAAAAAAAAAAAAAAAACTGAAAAAAAAAAAAAAAAAACATTTTTGCATTGAATTTCCAGCTTAACTATATTATGGTATATACCATTAATGTGATATAAAATTTCTCATATTATAAGATTTTAGTTTCCACTCATGGAATAAAAATGAAATAATCCATAACCAAAAGTCTGTGGTCTGCCACAATCTGATGATTTCCCCATGCACTCATAATCCAAATATTCATGAATTATGGAAATTAAATTATACTATTTGTATTGTATAATGTGTATTCTATATTATTTGTATATTGTGCTGTGTGTAATTATGTGCATATTAAATATGTAAATTGTGTTGTGTAAATCTGATGTTTATTGTAAATTGGTATGTCTCATCACTGTCATGACTGCTATGTTGTTCGGAACTGCACCCAAGACTTTCACCCACTATTGCACTTGTGTATATGGTTGTGTGACAATAAAAGTGATTTGATTTGATAAATTTAGTCAAACCTCAATGATAATGTTTTTTAAAATATTAGTGTGCATTTTGCATTGCAAAGAGAGATACAAATTGGCAGTATTCATTTTTAAACAGCATGTTAATGTGCACAAGCCTGCACAGCTATAGGCTAAATACTCTACATATCAAGTGGGCCAAGAGAGCAAAGAAATGTTATGGTAAGAGGTCTGTTTGGGTCATTAGGCTCCAGCAGTGGAAATACAACACTTTATGTCTTAATGATTTCAGAGTGCCATCACCAAAAATAGGCTATTTAAATGATATGTTCTCCTTGGGAATTTGAATCTGCACCCTTTGGACGAGAGACGTTCATTGAGTACTGATGGTCTCACACCATCAGCACTCTGACGCTTCACTGTGTGTATCACCATTCTAAGAGCAGTGCAGATGTGTTAAGAGCCATCTGTCTCTTTACATTTAATTTTGTGACATCACATATTTCGCAGCAGGTGGAGGCAAAAAAATTTTTTTGTGTGTAATATGAGCCAGTTGGTGACGTGAAGTGAGTCAGCGTCACTCAGTGTTTATATTCAACAGCATCTCCGTGATCGCTCGTATTATTACTACACTACTAAAGCTAAGAAATAGCTTTAAATGGCTTTAAACTAGCAACTTCAGCATTGAGGCTCATCACAGCTAAGAGACACAACAGACTGATTAATTACACAAATTCAAGGTGCTTATCTCTTACCAGAATTTCCACATTGGAGAGGACAAAATGGCAGAGGAGATTATGGTTTCTATAGTGAAAGACTCTTGTGCACCGGCTACTGCGAAATAGAGTGGAATACCCCTGCTTGGACAGCTATTTTTCCACTGAGAAAATAGGATGAATTTTACCAAAATTACATTATCTTCAGAAAGCTGACTAACAGACTACAGCATCATCAACAGGTGATCGCACACGCTCCATCTCTCTCTCTCTCTCTCTCTCTCTCTCTCTCTCTCTCTCACTCTCTCTCCCTCTCTCTCTCTCTCACTCTCTCTCTCTCTCTCTCTCTCTCTCTCTCTATCTGTCACACACACACACACACATCCTTGGATCTCCAATAACATGTTAGAAACAGCCCAAGCTGTGATACTAGTAGTTCTGAAGTGATGTTTTTGAGAGGCTTGGACACATCATTTGGTTTGAACCAGCAATGGCAGATTCTGATCCGTTGTGTAAGAAAGAAGTTCCATGCACAGATGCGTTTTTTGTGACCGTACTCATTTTTTCCTATTTTTTGTATTATTTACTTGTTCATTGAACTGTTGTATATAAGCAATATCACACTCACAATTGTGCTAAATGGTCCTAATGTGTGTATATTAAATTCCACAATGCAATATGATACAATGCATAGCCTCAGGATATGATACAAGAACCCACAAATGTTTCACTCAAACTTATTCAGTGATTCAACATACATTAAATGTCTTATAAATCATAAATGACACACAAGTGTCTGACATTGGCAAAAAAAAAAAAAAAAAAGCAGAGGTCCATAATTAAACAGCACTGCATTTATTTTAATTGATGAGAAGAAACTAATATGAACTCACAATTTTCATGTTTTTCTTGAGAAAAATTAGTTTGTCTACACTCTTGTCATTTATATTGGTATAGCACTTTTTACAATACATATAGTTTCAAAGCAGCTTTATAGAAAACCGTGCCTTGCTGTCTGAAAGCCCCCTGTTAGCAAGCTGAAGAGACTGTATCAAGGAAAAAACTCCTTTCAATGTTTTTTTAGTGGTAAAAAAAGAAAAATATATATATATATAATATTTAGCCGTCCGAGCAAAAACAGATAAATGTAGTTTTGTTTTTCCCTCTTCTGTCAAAAGCAGAGAATTATAAGTCTCATATAATAGCGGATTTCTTACATTGTCAGTTTTTTGAATAAGCTGTTTTTTAATAGTTATGACTCTTAACAAGTGCATGTCACGCTTAGTATCGGCTGGGAGATGTGGCTGTTAAACTTGTTGCTACTGTTTCTGCTTCGCAAATCCACAGATTTGGGCGGTGATGTCGGCGTAAATAAAACAACATGTTTGATGTACTGTAGCACCGGGACATGAAACCATTGTTTGGCAAATTCGACAAGCTGTACCTCTACAGGACAATATACTTACCATTTGCCATCGATCTTCTTGCCTATGTACTGCAAGAGTGTTGTTCTGTTTTCCTGTGAATGCTCAGCATCACCTCTAAGGGGAGGAGCCTGTTTCTCAGCTCTCAATCTTGCGCTGCTTGGTGTTTGTTTATGTATCATACAATACTTATGGTATTGAATCATGAACATCGTATCGCATCGTATATATATATATATATATATATATATATATATATATACACACACACACATACATACACACATACATACATATACATACATATACACATATATACATATATACACATATATGAATATATATACATACATATACATACATACACACACACACACACATACTTATACGTAGTGCAAATCTAAATACAAATCGGTTATGTACAGTGCAAGGGAATGTAATGGCAGAAGAGGTAGGATGTGTTGGATAATATAAAAAGACTAAATTGTGTATTGCACATTAATTATTGCTCAAAGGGGCAGTTTTAACTGTTCATGAGATGGATAGCCGGGGGGGAAAAATTTTTCCTGTGCCTGACAGTTCTGGTGCTCAGAGCTCTTCTGTCAGCCAGAAGGCAACAGTTCAAAAAGGTAGTGGGCAGGGCGAGTGGGGTCCAGAGTGATTTTTCAAGCATTTTTCTTCACTCTGGAAGTTTATAGTTCTTGAAGGGGGGGCAGGGGGCAACCAATAATCCTCTCAGCAGTCCGAAATGTCCTTTGTAGTCTTCTGATATCTGATTTCATAGCTGAACCAAACCAGACAGTTATTGAAGTGCAGAGGATAGACTCAATAACCGCTAAGTAGAACTGTATCAGCAGCGCCTGTGGCAGGTTGAACTTCCTCAACTGGCGAAGAAAGTCCAACCTTTGCTGGGCCTTTTTCACAATGGAGTCAATGTGGGTCTCCCACTTCAGGTCCTGTGAGATGGTAGTGCCCAGGTACCTGCATGACTCCACTGCTGCCACAGTGCTGTTTAGAATGGTGAGGGGGGACAGTGTTGGGGGGTTCCTCCTAAAGTCCACAAATATCTCCACCATTTTGAGCGTGTTCAGCTCAAGGTTGTTTTGACTGCACCAGACAGCCAGCTGTTTAACCTCCCTTCTGTATGCAGACTCATTGTCATCTCGGATGAGGCCAATGACAGTGGTGTCATCTGCAAACTTCAGGAGCTTGACAGAGGGGTCCTTGGCAATGCAGTCATTGGTGTAGAGGGAGAAGAGTAGTGGGGAGAGCACACATCCCTGGGCGGTACCAGTGCTGACTGTGCAGGTGCTGGAAGTGAATTTCCCCTGTCTCACAAGATGCTGCCTGTCTGTCTGTCAGAAAGCTGGTAATCCACTGACAGATAGACATGGAAACAGAGAGTTGGTGTAATTTAGTCTGGAGAATAGCTGGGATGATGGTGTTGAAAGCCGAACTGAAGTCCACAAAAAGGATCGTTGCATATGTCCCTGGTCTGTCCAGATGTTGCAGTATATGATGCAATCCCATGTTGACTGCATCATCTACCAGACCTGTTTGCTCGATAAGCAAATTGAAGGGGATTTAGAAAGGGTCCAATGATGTCCTTCAGGTGGGCCAACACCAGTCTCTCAAATGACTTCATGACCACACACGTTAGGGCGACAGGTCTGTAGTCATTAACTCCTGTGATTTTTGGTTTCTTTTGGATTGGGATGATAGTGGAACATTTGAAGCAGCATGGGACTTCACACTGCTCCAGTGTTCTATTGAAGATCTGTGTGAAGATGGGGGCCAGCTGGTTAGCAGGTGAAACGCCATCTGGGCCCTGTGCTTTCCTTATCCTTTGTTTTCAAAATACGCGGCTCACATCATCTTCACAGATCTTAAGTGCAGGTTGAGTAGCAGGACGGGGGAAGAGGGGGGTTGCAGGAGGTGTTGGTGTTTGTGTGAAGTGAAGGTCAGAGTGGGTGTGGGGTATGAGACTGGGCCTTTCAAATCTACAGTAGAACACATTCAGGCAGTTGTTGGTCCACCACAGGGTTGGGGGTAGGAGTCCTGTAATTCGTAATTGTTTCATGCCACTCCACACTGATGCAGGGTTGTTAGCTGAAAACTTGTTTTTTAGCTTCTCAGAGTATCTTCTTTTAGCCACTCTGATTCCCTTATTCAGTGTGTTCCTGGCCTGATTGTACAATACTTTATCCCCAACTCTGTAAGCATCCTCTTTGGCCTGCAAAGCTGCCTGAATTCCACTGTAAACCATGGTTTGTCGTTGTTAAATGTTAAATAAGTCCTAGTAGGAATGCACATATCCTCACAGAAACTGATATATGATGTAACAGTATCTGTGAGCTTGTCCAGGTCTGTGGCTGCAGCCTCAAAAACACTCCAATCAGTGCGGTCAAAGCAGGCTTGTAGTTCCAGCTCTGCTTCGTTGGTCTATCTCTTTACAGTCCTTACTACAGGCTTAGCAGATTTTAATTTCTGTCTGTAGGTTGGAAGAAGATGAACCAGACAGTAATCAGATAGTCCCAAAGCTGCTCTAGGAACAGAGCGATATGCATCCTTTATTGTTGTATGACAGTGATCCAATATACAATATTTCTGTCTCTGTTTGGGCATGTAATGTGCTGTTTGTATTTGGGCAGTTTACGTGTGAGATTTGCTTTGTTAAAATCCCCAAGAATAATAATAACTGAGTCCGGGTATTGTTGTTCTGTGTCTGTGATTTGATCAGCCAGCTGTTGCAGCGCGGCATTCAAACACTCGTTTGGCATGATATACATACTCACCAGAATAAACGAGGAAAACTCCCGTGGCAAGTAGAAAGGCTTACGGTTAATAAAGAGCACTTCCAAATTAGGACAGCGCATCTTCTTTAATGTTGTTACATCTGTACACCAACTTTCATTGATGTAAAAGCATGTTCCACCGCCTCTCGTTTTCCCCGTTAACTCCGCGATGCGATCCACTCTGAACAGCTGAAAGCCCGGCAGATGTAACGCGCTGTCCGGAATGGCTTCACTCAGCCAGGTTTCTGTGAAGCACAAGGCAGAAGAGATTGAAAAGTTCTTGTTGAGATGTAGTTCGTCCGTTTTGTTAGGAAGAGAGCGAAAATTCGCAAGATGAATGCTCGGCAGCGTTGTTCGAAAGCTCCGCCGACGGATCTTGATCAGCGTGCCTGCTCGTCTCCCTCGCCTGCATCTCATAGCGCATTTAAACAACACAGCCGCACCTCTGACTAAAATGTCAAACAAAACGTCCGAATATTCAAAATCTGGGAAATGATTGACTGGTATATGCTGTCAAATGTTCAGCAGTTCGTCTCTGGTAAAACTGGCTGGAAAAAGATTACTAAACACAGGACAAACAAACAAAAACAACAAAACAATAGAAGCGCTCCACACCGAGGTGGCCATCCACGGCACCATCATGTTTAAAAAAAAAAAAGAAAAAAAAGAAACACTTACAGTGTATACGCGAGAAGATCGATGGCAAACGGCATGTAGATTGTAGCATTGCAGTTTGTCGAATTTTCAAAACAACGGTGTCATGTCCCAGCACTACAGTACATCAAACATGTTGTTTTATTTACGCCGACATCACCGCGCAAATCTGTGGATACACAGAAGCAGAAAAGTTGTCACTCTCTCAGACGACACGGAGTATGACACTAAGCAAAACGCTCATAAGTAACAAAAAAAGCTTATTCAAAAGTCTGACAATGTAAGAAGCCCGCGAGACTTATTACATGAGACTTATTATTCTCTGGTTTTGATGTCGAAATGTAAACAGATATGAGTACAACACTTGTGCACATGTTATAAGCTGGTAATAATGCCGGTAAAGTTTATATGCAATGTGAAACCGGGTGAAGAGGAAAAAAAAAAAAAAAAAAATGTGTGGCAATCTTTTTTTTTCTTTTTTTTTTAAGCCGCTAAATAATATTAGATTATGTACATATATTGTAAAACTAGACGTCAAGTTCCTCTCAAGTTTTTTTTTTTTTTTCATTAAATAACATTGAAAAAAGTGTTTTCCTTGCTACAGTCACTTTAATTAGCTCTCTAAGGGATTTAAGACATTAAGGCATGATATTCTATGAAGCTGCTTTGAAATTATGTGTATTGTGAAACATGCTATTTAAATATAAATGACTTGAGTGTAGACAAACACATTTTTCTCAAGAAAAACATAAAAATTGTGAGTTCATGTGAGTTTTTCTTAAAACAATTGTTGGGCCTCATGTATTCAGATAGAAGACAAAGGCAGGCCTAACACAGTCATAAAACCTAACTCAGGCCCACATACCAAGTCATACAATTTACTGATAAAAATCGCGCCAAAATCAAACAAAGGGAGTCCAAAACAGACTACAAATCCCATTAAGCCTTGCTCACTAAAGGATTGAACTCTCATCTCCTATTGGATGAGGCACACAACAGAACGCACCTCGACCATGACATCATCAGGAGTAGAAATATCTCTGAAATGCTTCCGGGATTTGCTTCCAGCAACTTTGCTCGCCATGTATAGACGCAGCTCATCGCTGCTCTCAGGTGCAGCCTTGTGGCACAAGGAAGTAACGTCCGACTTGAAACTGTGGCCATACAATCTCCATCTCGCTGGACGAGTTGAGATTACTCTGTGTTCCACCGAACACTAACGGATCCGAAGGAGACTGCTGAGCAATCCGCACCTTCATCCGTTTGCTTGCAGAAGTGAAGAGATAAAAGATTTCTCTTCCATCTTCAATGAAGTCGACGTCACTGATTTCTCCGCCAGCCCGCTGAGAATAAGCAGCCGTACCGCCCGCCGACAGAGCGAGGAAACGGCCTCCCGTCATCACCCGAGCCTCGAGGAACCGAGTCGGAGTTAAAGGATGGATGAACACACATTCTACGTCCTCATACGATTCAAGTAAGAGGTTTATGTCTGGGCAGAGATAGAATATTATAGTGTGTTATTCTTGTGTATCAAGGTTATTGCTTGTACAGTTTACGGACCACCAAGTCCGCTCATTGCGGCTAACACTCAGGGTATTAATTATCACGAATGAGATTTGCTAGTCCAACCACATTTGACTGTTGTGCATTTCTGCCATCGCGGGTGAGACCGGCACACCGAGTTTATCCATTAAAGAATCAAAGACTGCGGGACGGTTTACAAGCCGTCCACCGCATCTCTGAGTGATAAACTAGCAGCCACGATTGCGAAACTGGCTTTGGGGCTGTCATTCTCTCTCTCTCTCGTACTAACCACACACACACGTGACCCCTCACAAACATTCTCGCACACATTTTTGGCTAGTAGATAGCTTTGTGATAAAACTCAGCTTTGTCCCTAAGCTATCGTACAAGCGGATACACGTGGTAACTGGTAGACGCCATTGACTGGTTTCTCTCCGCCCACATTCGCGGCCATATTCTCTGGCCGGAAGTCTCGCTTGACATACTCTCCACGAGAGTCATGTCCGCCATTTTGTGCACGTCCCTCCTTACACATACACACACACACACACACTCACACACACACCCTCATGTGTTATAGGATTATTTTGATTTCCATATCTAATCATATCACTGTTTAGTTTGTAGTTGTAAGTCGGAAGTTTATTGACTGCATTGTATTAATTATTAATTGATATTACTGCATAAATAAACTTTGTTATACTTCAAAGAGAAGTGTTTTGGTTTGTTTTGCATACACCTGTGTCATGCTGATGGGATGTCAGTGCTCGGATTCAAGCCTTCATTCATTGTTTCCTTAGGAAAATTGACATCTGAAGAATATCGATTTTTGGGAAAAAAAACAATCTAATATTGAGACTGTTATACTATCTGGTTATTAGTCCCTGATTCCAGGGTGGTGCCCCATCAATATTAATCCTTATTAATATTCTATTGATTTTTGATAATTGATAATTATCTTTGATGATTGTTGAATTTGAATGATCAATAAGCTAGTGTTAATTTTAATTAATGTTTCATCAATGTTAATGATTAGTGATTTATCTTTGATAATTGTTGATTTAAAGGATTTAAAAAACTAACACTGATTCTCATCAATGTTCTATTGATTTTAATAATGAATAATTATCTTTGATAATTATTAATTATTGCTAATAACCAAACCCGCTCCTAAACGTAGCACACTACATTTACTGGAGCCCCATATGAGGTTTTAATGAGTTAGATTTAATTAATTAATTTAAATATTAATTAATAACTAAAGAAATAATTATGAATTATTTCTGATAGTAACACTGATCTAAACAACCAGTAAAGCCCTACACAATCAAACTAAATAAATGCAGTGCTGTTATTTAAGTTACTTTATTATAGAGCTTTACTTCCCTATCTGTCACTCACTCGACGTTGTGTCGATGTAGTGACAGTAGGGGTCACCTTTGGGAGCCCCAAACACCTCTGATCTTTGAGAAAAGCCAATGGGAATTGGCGAGTGGAATTTGCATGCCACTCCCCCGGACATATGGGTATAAAAGGAGCTGGCTCGCAACTACTCATTCAAATTTTCATTAAATTTGGTAAATATCAGCTTCGGTAAATTGTTTACAGTGTTTACTGTGTCAAATAAATAAGTAATCATGTAAACCATCTTTAATTAATCTAAAAAGTTTGCATATTGATTTTGGCAGCCCTAACAGCAATCAACAGTATATGAGCAGAACCATTAATATCTAAAACACATTGCACCCCTGAGCCTGGAAGTAATTTAAAATGTAAAACTTTGTGGATAAATGAAGTTGCTGTATAGAAATGTCTGTTGGTATTATCTTTGCCTATAGCAGCCTCAGGCCCATGAGGCACCTACAAAAATCAATATGAGTGAATCAGTACAGAGAGTAAAAAAAAAAAAATAAACAGTGTATAAAGACACTCTGATAAAGAATCATGTTCTTACTATTGACGATTTAATATATTACTGACCTTTTTAGGGAATGTAGCATGAAGGAAAATATTGATCCTGCTCAATTCTGCCATTTTTCACATGGTGATATGGTGACTGACAGCCCAGGGTGTCCTGATTCATCTCACCTCAGTTCTAAAGATTTCAAGATTTCTCTAGTTTTATTGAATAGCTGAAGGACTTGCCTCTTTGGTTAGTCTAGGCACGGGGTCTTTTTTCTGTGTACAGGGCTTTTGTACTTGCTGTACTCTTTTTATGTCTGGTAATTGTTTGTGCATTTAATTTCTAGAGATGATTGTAGCACATCAAAACAAGCATCGGCATGTGCATGATTTCTGAACACAGCACAACAAAAATACCAATAGTGCAGAATTGGTCAGAGGGCTATAGATGAAATTAGTGTGACACATAAAGCAGCCGCACTTCCATGATTCACACAAGCAACTTTTATTGGTGTAAAATGTATCTTTTCTGCTTAAATACACATTTCAATACAAAAGTAGGGTACAACAGGACTAAAGGCACCCCTCAAGGAAATTTGGCTTTTTTTCTGGTCATAATATGTATCAAAATAATATATATATATATATATATATATATATATATATATATATATATATATATATATATATATTATATATATACAGGGTTGGGGAGTAACGGAATACATGTAACAGGATTACGTATTTAAAATACAAAATATAAGTAACTGTATTCCACTACAGTTACAATTTTACTCATTGGTAATTAGAATACAGTTACATTCAAAAAGTATTTTGATTTCTGAAGAGATTACTTTGCATTTTATTGTCATTTGTTTCATTTAATATTTAGTCCTTTCAGATGGAAAACATAAATGATGCGATCAAAAGTGCATTCGAACAGTGGTGAAACACTTTCTTATGATGTGATACATTCATACGAGCAGACAAAGAAGTAAGTCTGAAGTTTGGAGCAGAAGAAATAGAAATAAACCTTGTGTAAATTGTCAGCTTTATGCTAAGCTAAAATGCTATTTCTAGCCATTTTACATGCACATGTTACCAGGCACGATCATATTTTTTTATCAAGAAAATTCACGTTGGATCATAATTTCTTTTTTTCTAGAAAGACCTTTGATATTTGGGCAAAAATCGTATTCTTGATAATAATTTTTGTATTGTTTTCCTGTAAAAATATCTAAAAATCATAAAAACAAGATCAATTTGATTTATCTTGCTTTAGAAACAACACTGCATAAGATATTTAGGTTTATCAGAGAATTTATTTTTAACGTGTATTTTGTCTTACTATACTTGCAGAGTTTTTAATAGTCAAACAAGTGAAAAAACCTACCAGTGCTAAAGAAGTAATCCAAAGTATTTAGAATACATTACTAACCTTGAGTAATCTAACGGAACATGTTACAAATTGCATTTTACAGCATGTATTCAGAAATCTGTGGTGGAATACATTTCAAAAGTAACCCTCCCAACCTTGTATATATATATATATATATATACAACGAAGGTTGTTTCAATTAAAAAAAAAATATATTTTAAAAGGTAGTGAGGGAGACTTTTACTCCACACTTGGGGTAAAAGACTCCCTCACTTGGGGTAAAGGGCCCCTAGGGGGTTTAAAGTGATATTGTGTAGATACTGGGGCAATAGTTATAGGGCACAATTTGTCAACTAATGCAAATCATTTTGAGACATCAAGATGCTTTTTGAGTAACAAATTAAGATGATGCTTACTCAGAATAACTACTTCAGAAAAAGTCAACCATTTTCTGTTCATTTCAAACACATTTGACATTTTATTACATCTAAAGTATTATAAACGAACTAATCTCCATTATGATTGGACGAGTCAATGTAAGCCCACTTTTAACAAATCTCCCCACTCGCCCCACTTAAACAACTATGTGTTTATAGGGGCCTTTAACCCCTGCAACAGGGGGCTTTTTACCCCAAATAATATCCTTTCACTTATTGGACAGTTATTGAAAAACGTTTGATTTAATGACCTTAAACAAAACAGGTGTTTAGGAAAGTGCTGTGGTAGTTTTTGTTGCTATTTAGTGTTTTAGGAGAAAATAAAATCAATGGAGTCTTTTACCTCACGGAGCCTTTAGCACCGTTGTACCCTACTGTAATAATATTTAACAATAATCAGAATTCATAACCCTCTGATTTGGAATGTACACATTTCTACATTCACAACACATGCAAAGACAAATTTTATCAGTATCACATGATTTTTGTTTACATACATGTACATTGGTAGTGGCAAGACTGGGTGTTGTTAGATTAACAGTGGTCTTATGTTTGGCCTTATTTTTGTCACAGTGGTTTGGAAGTTAAAATCAGCCGTTTGTGACATTAGGGTTTGAGCCATGCCTTAGCAAAATGCAAATCTACCAACACCAGCTGTGCAGTAATCAGGTCGTATTAGAGCAGAGGCGATCACTTTGAATTGGATCTGTGAATCCTAATTTGTGTCAAATTCTGTGTTTGTCCTGATCCACCAGTAGTGATTAGAATCTACATAAATCCAAATCTCCACGAATGGTTTCAAAATGGGGTTTTTGAACTCCACACACACACCACTTTTTGGTCATTTTTAGCTCAATTTGAATGAAGTGCTAATCTAAAATGGCTCTTTTCCAAGGTGTCCGAAAAACCTTGAGGTGTCGGCACTAAGTTTTCATCTGTAAACAGTAATTACATCAATTGTAAATTGCTCGTTAAATTAGCCAGATCTATACCATCCCATCATATTTCATAGAAACACCATGATGGGGATCTAGCAGTTTGCTTTAAGTTCAGAGTTCCCTTTCGTTGAACTCGAGCTGTGTATGATTGCTATGGGACACTGTCCAAGTGTCATATGGTCTGAAGCCCTTATACAATCATTCCAATTTATTGGCTAATTAATGGCTCATAAGAAATGCCCCCTAGGGAGCTACATCATGGGCTCCATAAAAGCACTCTCTTTCACACCATTGAGTCAGATTTGCTGTTCTTCAGTGCACAAATTGTCTAAGCCCATGTTTGTTTTTAGCAACTCTGTCGAAGCATTTACATTTATGCATTTGGCAGAAACTTTTATCCAAAGCAACTTACAGTGCCCTTATTACAGGGACAATCCCCCTGGAACAACCTGGAGTTAAAAGTCTTGCTCAAAGACACAATGGTGGTGGCTGTGGGGATTGAACCAACAACCTTTTGCTTACCAGTTCAGTGCTTTAGTCCACTACACCACCACCACTCCTAAAGCAAGGATTAATTTTCTCTCTTTTGAGTGGCAAACATGTAAGGACGTCACTGACAGCATAAATTTCAGAGCAATTTAAATGTTATTTTTCCAAACATCGCAAGGGACCGACGAGGACAACAGTGCTTCCAGATTTGGAGCTCCATGTGCTGGAGCCGTTTGGGATTTCGGATTTGCGTCTGAGAGGATAGGAGTGCGAACGGACACCGGAATCCTCATCATGTTTGTCACCCTCCCCCTGAGCAAAAAGCATGACCCTTGTTGGACATGCTCTAAGGCTTAGATTGGCACCAATTTTCTGAGGAACAATGCGTGCTAGAGACCATGCGCATCATAAGCTGTTGCCATGAATAATGCAATGGAGGATTGGCCTCAGCCTCGGCCTCTCTCTCCCCTCCCCATTCGATGCACTGCTCGTGGCGGAGGGAATCATGCATGTAACGGTGAGCCCGGCTGCAGAACGAGGGGGGTTGAATAAGAGAATATTCCCCAACTGTGTGATGGTGAACCAACATGCAGAGTGCTTCGTTGGTGCCATTATTCTCTCGGGATTCTATCAGGAGTATTTAACCTTTTTTGCTTTCGCCTGTTTCGTGGATCATGCGGGCATTCTGTTACATATGTAAATTTGGTTCCCATAGGGGAACGAGATGCTGCATAGCTGGCCATACTCTCTAGTAGATGCATAGGCTTGTGCCTTTTGCAGAAAATCAGACTCGATAGCGTGAAAGTGAGTGCCTTTATGGAGCCTATGACATAGCTCCCAAGGAGATGTCGCTAAGCGTCATCAGCCAATAAATTGGTGTGAATGTATAAGGGCTTCAGAACACGTGATACTCAAACAGTGTCCCATAGCGATCATACGCAGTGTCTCGCTCCCCCAGAGAACCAAGGTTACGTACGTAACCGAGACAATAATCGCACAGTAATTCTGGGTTTTAAAGGCACATCTAGGTGGGGAATGTATCGGCTATATTTACTGAGGTATTTAACTGTCTCTCTTTGCTGTGTTTATCCAACTTTAAGAGGAAATGCATCCGCATGATGTATAACCTGCCAAGGGAGAGCACATCCCTGCCAATTTATCTTTAACCAAACACCTCGCCTGACGCTGAGAGTTTGACACTGCTACCGTCTCAATTGACCATGACTCGTGTCGGATGAAAAAAGAGAAAATGAAAACAAGATTGATGCTCAAAATGGCTTTTTGAAGCGACTGGTGACAATTGCATGCTTTCCTTTTGTTCTGCCATCGCTGTCTGCTTCAAAGGAAGTAAACACCATCAGCACTGCCCCAGATGGAATGAGTGAAAAGAGCTATTGAATATAAGAGTGCAGCGGGCTGTGTTTTAAGGAGATGGTGAATGATTCAGCTTAGTCTCCATTAGGGGACTGTCATCAGAAACAGGGAGAAAGGGGGAAAGAAACAGCACAAGAGAATGAGAGTGGTCATTACACCAAGTCTATAAAGGAGGTAATGATGTCTTCACACACCACTGCCGTTTCTCTGTACATTCACTGGAATTGATTATGTTCCCTTGCTAGGTGGAGAGATTTCACCATATTTTTACTCTACACCTGTTTGACTTCCTTCTCATTGATCAGAGTGGTGTGATGAAATCAGTACAATAAAGTTTATGGTGCAACTATTTCTCTTTTTTTACTTGGCTTGACAGTAGCCGGTCTTATTTATTTATTTATTTATTTATTTTAGACATGCTGTTTCCACATAGCCAGACTTCTGATTTACAGCATAAAGTCTGGTCCTTATTGTAGCTTATTCTGGTCAAGAAGAGACCGCCTGACTGCCATGTAAAGTGACCAACTGCAGTTTGTTTAGTTTTTACATACCTTTTAGAATCAGATTTATCCAAAATAGATTTTACTACAATAAAAGTCAGGCGAGGGGGGAAAAAAATCAGAAAATCAACCTAGTCTCATACAAAACATTACTAAACCTACATTTTTTGCAAACTTTTTTTTTACATGGCCTGTTGTATGTATTGCTGCAGTTTGCTTGTGAAATGAACACTAGAGGCTCTACAAGAATGACAAGAATCTATGATTTATCTTTTACAGAAATTACGAGTAAAAAGGCAGATTAACAGTTCATAAACACATACTTTTCAACATTTCTCACACAGTGCTATTGTGACATTAAAACACTACATATAATTTATATAGTGCATAACTCTTTGGTTTTCAAATGTCTGCATTACATAACCAACATTTAAATAAGTGTGTTTCAGTGCAATTAAATTACACAAATTGCTCAACTGATATACTGTGTTGCATTTTGTACTATACAAAGGGCAAGAGTCCTGAAAAGCACACAAGTTGACACGAGTCGAATGTGTCATAGCAGTGCCACAAAATGTGGTGGTTTTTCATCTCAACATGGTTATTCATCTCACATTTGTTTTTTCTGACACTATCAGTTAAGTTTCAGGTTTAGGTTAGGAAGGTAGGCTTGATGCCACTGACCTCTCTCAAAAATGCTAAGTAAATCAGCCAAGTACCTTGTAAACACAATTATGTTTCCAGACTGACTGATACAAATAACCAGAGTGCCCTTATACCTGGAAATTGCACAAAGCCAGCCAATCAAACTGTAACTTCAGCCAGAGCTTGCCATTTGCGTGTGTGATATGCATCAGATAATCAGTTAATGTACTGTGGATTACCTGTGGGTGCAAGACTATAGGCATGCTTGTGCTTGGCAGCCTGTAGGGCAGATTTATGGGATTATTGGTCGTATTAGCTTTAGTTTGGAGTCCCTGTGGTTTGAAAGAATTGGCCAGGCATGGCTTGTCTCTCCATTGTAATTTTTAGTCACTGTTTGAGCCAGTACATGAATGCTCAGTTCAGGTTGCTTTCGGCCTGCATAACTGCATCACTAAAATGCAGGTGGTGCTGAGTCCCAATGAAGGTCAGTCTTACAGTCCTGCCTGTGAGAGGACAAAGGAAGAGCACTAAGCTTTTCCCTTCACATACAGAGACACCCCTACAGCGACATGGGAAATGAAACATGAGACTCCAATTCAACCCTGTTACAACCCAAGATAATCACTAGAGATGGCACAATTCTGATACAAAATACGTATGGAACATTTCATTATTCATATCCAAAACCACTTTACAGGGTTTTTTCTGTACTATTAGTTTGTCACAATTTTAAATTCAATCAAATGCACCATGTTTTCACCTACACAGTGAAATTGTCTGTTACAGCTCATGAGTTGTTCTTGTTTAGAAAGAGTATTTAAGTATAGTTGGTGTCCAAACTTCTGAGACTACATTAAAAATCTAGTATTTAAAGACCCATTTAATCCTCAGAATAAACTGGAAGTTTTAGAATTTTGATAGACTAATGACAAATAAACTATATTGTGCCAAATGAACAAATATTTAAGATGCTGCACTATTTCTAACTCACTAATCAAATCAAAAGTATGCAACTTTTGTTTATATATTTTTTACAGTGTAAAAATAGCATTTTTAACATGATGTTTAATTATTTAGTATTTAAATGCAATGTTATTTCATAAAGTCTTCCTCCCGTAGCTACAAAATGTAAAGTGTAAAAATCTTGAGTGCATATTATAACCAGACACACAACCAGTCCAGATGGCTGCAGTGTTTTTATTTCTTTATCCACCTCCTGTATATGACAAGTGAGCATATTATACCTAGGTAGGGGTAGAGTTCCCAAATCTATACCCATGGTTTTTATTATATAAAATCAACTGTTTTAATGCTTTTCAAGCTAGTTTGCAAGCTTTGGAATTTACTATTTGTTATTCTAAACTGTCTGAGACTGTATATCGTTTAAAAAAGCCATTTTATACTTATTTGATTAGCATATCAGTCCTGATTATATGATTGAAGACATCTTACAAGGATTAAATAGAACAGTTCCAACATTTCAACATGCTGCATTGAATAATAGTTAACCTAACAAATGAGCATGAAATGGGAAATTCATTGGGAGGGGACCGAAGACCCCCCTGCGATCAGAGACTCATCAAACATTCTGCATACCTTGATCTATTAATTAGTTAAAACCATATCCATATTCTTGGAAGAGGGTTTAAAATTAAGATTTAGGAGGACATTAGATTAATTGTAGAGAGCAGGTGGGAAAGCAGCACCCTGAGAGTGACAGTGGGAGAGAGAGATGAGAATAATACGAGAGAAAGAGAGAGAGACATAGATGGGGTGATATTTGTCGGCTCTTAAGCTGAAATGAAGGAGGTATAAGGCTGGCGGATGACTGAAGTTCCCAGCCCTTCTGCGTGCCACTCCCTGAGGAACTGTAGCTGGGACGTGATCCAGTCTGGACCATCTGCTCCTGCTGCACTGTGCCAAATAGCCAACACAACCTAACCCACTTCATCTCTATGGATGGGAAATATATGAGCGTGTGTAAACGAGTATATTTGTTTAGCTGCTATATTTGCTTGCATGTGTGTATTTTGTGTAAGGAAACCTGCCTGTTTTTTGGACTGCTGCTATTTTATCGCCGTGTTTTGTGAATAAATATGTGTTTTTGAATGTGATTGCACATGTGCAAGGATATGAGGGAAGGGAGTGGATGTCTGCAAACTAGAACAGTCAGGCTGGAGAGATACCTTCTGGCTGTCTTTCTATGTCACCAGGGACATCAAAAACATCAACACCAACAGCAAATGGCTGTGACTAAAAGAAATGGAATGGAAAGGAAAAGAAAGGAAAGGAAAGGAAAGGAAATGAAATGAAATGAAATGAAAGGAACTGGGGTGTACCGTCACTGGGGTCTACCGTCACTGGGGTGTACCCTTGTTTTGGGTACATATTTGTAAGGAGACCAAAAAGTAGGTGTGTGTGTGTGACTTACCCTTTAAAGGAAGTCCCTTTGAGGGTACCACCCCTGTGATGGCCATTGTAACTTAAACAGTACCTATTTTGTTTCAGAGTGTAGACAGAAATGTGGGTGGAATTGGGGGAAAGGAAAGGAAAAAAAAAGGAAAGGAAAGGAAAGGAGCAACAATAACATCACAATGATACACTCTCGGAGCCGTCACTGGGGTGTACCCTTGTTTTGGTAACATATTTGTACCCTTAAGGAGACAAAAAGTTGTTTTGTTTTTTTTAGACATAAAAAAAGAAAGGAAAGGAAAGGAGTGAAACAGAATGGAAAAAGAAAGGAAACAAAAATAAAGGAGAAAAATGTTTTATGGGTTGACAGAATAAAGCACGTAGAATAAGATTTTATAGCATATTTAGGAAGACCACTAACTATAAAATGAGAAATGAACAGAGTGGAGGAAAGATGAATGGAAAGCAGAAGCATCAAAATGTAAAGACTGACCAATTTGTTGTGAGAACAAAGAAAGATCAGAGGAACACGTGGAGTGTGGAGAGGAATGATGGAGGGGAAAGCAATCACGCTTTCCCAGAGCAAGAGTCTCCATCATTAAGCATGTCTGCAGATGGCAACTGCTGACAATAAGAAGCCCTCCATGTGTATCTCTCTCTATCTCTAATTGATTTCTGCTCTATGATGCTCACAGGCCTGTTAAGGTCCAAATTAAGATTCACCAGCAGGGAACAGAAGAGAGAAAATAAAATGAGAAAAAGATAAATACAGACAAAGGTGGGGCAGAGAGCTACCATGGGAGTCAATCATATCAGATCGCTAACCAGAGATGTTGCTCATCCCATGTGACTAGATAAACCATAGAAAAAAATAAATAATAAAAAAAAAAGATAAAAAAAAACAAGAACAGTGATCTATGTAATATTTCAATTGTTTCTTCTAGGCAGTAATGAGATTAAATGGAGAGCAAACAAAGACTTGCTTAAGTATCCTGATTCTCAGATTTTCTCATGAGAAACAGACTTTAGTAATCTCACATCTCAACAATATCTCAAACTCTGCTCAGTCAATAATCATGTTTTTCTAGGTACTGTAAACATGCACTAGATAGACATATTTGAACATTACACCGCATCTCGTTGTTTTTTTCTTCCGCATCATGAGAACTGTCTTTTTATGACGCCTTGTCAAGTTAAGTGATCTACAACTTAAAAAAAATAGACACTTGCATTATGTTCAATTCATTGTACTACAAGTAGCTTTTTAAAACAAGAATGTGTTCCATATGACTAAGTGGATGTCAACAATTGTCTCATTTGTGTGTATTTTGATTTCTCCTAAGATATTTTAGAAGCAACACCTGAGACAAAGATAATACTCAAATTAAACAACTGAGAACTCAGTTAAGTCTCCTGAGCTATCAAAGAGTAACCTCTGAGCAGAAACTAGACACAATAATCAATACATGGGCAAACAGGAAACAGACATAGACCGGTGATGTTTTTGACCCGCGTGATGCTGTCATTTTAGGAAAATCGACTGTGATTTCTGATAGAGAACTGTGATTTTCATCTCTACATCCAGAGGGAAGTGGTACTGCAGATTTCTCTCAAAGGCATCTAACAGAGATGAAAGAGTGAGGGGGAGAACAGAGTCACACTTGGAGTGCGACAAGCAGAGGGGTAAGGGGAGATTGTGACATGGAATCACTCCTGCAATTCTGCTAGACAGAAAGAAAATGATAGAAGGGCACGCATTCTCACACGGCCCCACTCACACTGGCAGGTGTAAATCATTTTTCTGCTTTAACAGGATTCCTCCGTTTGGGAAAAGATGTTGTCCGTGTAAAAAAAAAAAAAAAGAAATAAAAAACTTTCTGGGCAAACATTTGAACACATGCCCCCAAATACACAAACTGTTTACCAGAGCTCCCCTAGCTCTTATGCTGTATAGCTTTGCCATACATAAATCACATGCTTTCTGAGAGATTCAGAGTGGAGCTAAGCAACATGATCACACAGGAATCAGCATACTGTTTCTGAAAGTTCCGGTACCCTAGGATCGGCGATAGAATGCCGACTAACTGACATGCGACATTTCCCACCAGACATTTTTGCATCGTTTCAGTGTGTTTACCTTCCCACGGGGAAGCGTGAGAAACCTGGGTTCGTATGCACATTGAAACCAGGAAGTAATCACGTTCGCCTTATCAGTGACGAGCACGATTCGAAGGTTGCACTTTTTCCCCTATAATTTCATTTTTACTCCACTAATGGTTAGGGTTTGGGTTGGGGGGTTGAGTTCATTAGGGGTGTGCAGCGAAGCCATTATCTGTATTTGTATATGTATATGTTCATATGACAAATTTATCTGTATCTGTCTCTGTATTCACATAGAACCGGGTGTGGGGTGGGCTTAAACCAGAAGTGTAATAGCCTTATTATTATTAGTAGTAGTAGTAGTAGTAGTAGTAGTATTAGTATTTTACTTTTTTTCTGACCAGATGAAGATGAATTTGTAGGCAACATTAACAGTGGAATATGTTGTGGTTTCTCCTGGTATTTCAGATATTAATATATGCATGAAACAGAATTTTAGTTTGTCTGTGCATGTATAACAACATTATTCTGGAAGCAAGATGTGTCAAGCAAAATGTGAAATGTCAAGCACACATTTTGCAGTGAATAATAAATACAGATTCAATATAGCCTACAAACAGGTGAAATTTGAGTGTATAGGTTCATTCTTCCAATCATGTGTGAGGAGGGGTGGGACTTGGAGGAGAGGATAGGGTGTGAAGGAGAAATCTGGAGAGAACATGTCCGGATAGCATTGAAGCATGATGTAGATTGGAAAACAAGGGTTTTAAGCCATAAAACCTTAATGTTCCAGCGATATAAGTGTTCATTTACCCTAGGTGTTCTACTCGTACTACTAGAGAAAGTGAGTGAGAAAGTACGTGTAAAGAGTTTATGTACAATTATTTGACATTACGCTGTGCTTTTGTTTTATTTCTCGGTCTGAGCACTGTATGTCGTATAATTAACTCAGAAAGGGTTGATAAAAGCTGACAGTGGAACTGGGATTTGATCTGCTTCAAACCACACGTTTGAACGGTGGAGGATTGCATTTTATAGTCTTTGTTTATCTGGGAACGTGATGGATGGAGATCAACACCAGTGCTGTGAGCTCAACAGGTCCTCTGGCAATGTTGGATGACCAATTCAACACATCACCATTTAGCTCTGTGAGTGCTGTAAGCTCATCAGGTCCTCAGGCAACGCTGAAATTCAAGTTCACGGACGGAGACAGATCAACACACACAAACACTGTAATCTGATCGCATAAGGAGTCTGAGGTAACTTTGATTTTCTAATGTAGATTTAAAGGGTATTGTTTAAAAGTTATATTGTGTTTGTATGTTCATTATATTGGAGAACACAAATACGAAGCATATTCTGAAGTGTTGCAAGCTATTAGGATCTTAAATCCTTAACATTTGATAAGGTTAAAAAGACTTTCTACCTGGTGAGATACATTTGTGAGACATAAGGAAAATCTTAGAAATTGGTGTTTTCTTAAGTGAAAGAGATATTGGACCAAAGAATTTGTGATAGGCTTTATAAGTCTACAGAAACTAAACAAAAAGGGTTTGTTTATCTGATTTATTGTGTTTTTGTATTTTTCTTTACAACATTTGCTCATTGGGGAAAACTTACATTCTAATACTAGTTGTATTTCTCTGATTTTCCATACTTTAATTTGTTTGCAATACACTTCTTAAAGTTCATTTGTGAGTTTGCAGTTTATTGTGTATTTTTATACTGAGGGTATATTATATAGTTCATATCGGGTGTGAATAATATACGAATGGTAACTTGTTAGGAGTACATTCTTGTCAGAAGACAGTTATAAATAGGATCAGTTATTATAACGGACACAGGCCCTTATCACCACTTTTGCCTTGAGTCTGCTGGTAAGAGGATAAGGGGGATACACATGCTTTTGAAAGATACATATGGGAGCTTAACACTAATATAATTATTAGTATCATGTAAGTATGGGTGAAATTTGAATTACACATCCAGAAACATCATCTGTGTATGAATGCCATGAGCAAGTTGGCTTGCAGCATGCCAAGCTGCTCATAATTTAAAATAGTTTAGTATTTGTTGGTGGAAAAGTAGTTAGCGACACTATAAGCTACTAACAAGGTAGTAGCTAACAATAGTTAACTAGCAATAGCTATTTAACTAAAGCTTTATAGGGAAATATCTTTTAAAATACACAATTATCAGCTTCTATAATTAAGTTAATAGGAGCAGTACTTATCTGGCACATACAAATAAGGATATCAATAAAGTTGGCACCAAACGTAATATAGGCTATCATGCATATACATTTACACTAAACAAATAAAAGGAAAGAGCACATAATTTATATAACGTCATGGTTACTTGTGTAACCTCATCAGGGAACGAGACATTGTGTCGATGTAGTGACACTAGGGATCACTCTCATTTGCATGCCACTTCCCCGGACATACGGGTATAAAAGGAGCTGGTATGCAACCACTCATTCAGGTTTTATGCTGAGGAGCCGATATAAGGTCCGGCCATTTCAGCGGGTAGTTCAGCGTTGTGGCAGGAGGGACACAAAGTCTCGTTCCCTCCATCAGGGAACGAAGGTTACACAAGTAACCATGACGTTCCCTATCTGTCTCTCACTCGACGTTGTGTCGATGTAGTGACACTAGGGGTCCCTATATGAAACGCCACAATTGGCTGAAATGTGTTACGTGAACTGGCGGCGTGTGGTGGGCAGACTACTGTGTGCCTCATAGCCAGCACACCAGGTCGACACGTAACCTCCCCCAACATAGTTATGATTGTTGAACGGCCCTTTTTGGGGACAAGTCGACTACCCAAAAGATAAAGATAGGCTTAACCCAGTCATGGCCTCTTTTCCCCTTCTTGTTTCCACTCCCTAAAAAGAAGGGGGATTATCCGACTGGGCCACCAGGTCTAGTCAGGGGGTGTCCCTCCCAAGAGGAAGACACAGCGGAGACCACATCTCGCCCAAAGAGAGGGGGGGATATTTAAGTGGAAGAATATGTCACATGGTCTTTCCGACCATGTGGAGAGTCTTCAAGGTAGATCCTACCCAATGGGGGAGGAGTTACTACAAACATGGAGACTGGGGCAGAGGGGCTCTGCCCTGGGAAGACGCAGTTTGCCAACAGGGAAAGAACTAGTTGAAGATATATATCGCATGGGGTTAGCCTTACAGGGAACCGTCACATGTGGAGCACCTACCCCAGAACAGGACTCTTAGTTAGCACGTGTACTGGGCCGGCAGGGAGTCTCTCCGAAAACTCGACTGCCACAGGGCTCGGAGGAAGTCAACCAGGAAACAAAGTTTGTGAACACTACTGGGAATTAATGGCACACATCTTCAGCTCCAAGGGAGGTGGAAGGCGCTATGTGCAAGCGATACACCCGGCCAGCTATCCCGGGCTTATCCGCTTGTGTTGCGTGCCACTACCTGGGATGAAACCAGTTCCACCCGGAGGTTGTAGAACCTTGCAAAGGTGTTGGGCGTTGCCCAGCCCGCTGCTCTGCAAATGTCTGTTAGAGAGGCACCTCTGGCCAGGGCCCAGGAAGCCGCTACACCTCTGGAAGAATGGGCTCGTAGCCGTACTGGGGGCGGCATGTCCTGGGCGAGATATGCCATAGTTATGGCGTCAATGAGCCAGTGGGCGATCCTCTGCTTGGAGACAGCGCTTCCTTTCCTCTGTGCACCAAAGCAGACAAAGAGCTGCTCCGAGATTCTAAAGCTCTGCGTGCGATCCAAATAGATGCGTAAAGCGCACACCGGACACAGCAACGACAGGGCTGCGTCTGCCTCCTCCTGGGGCAGCGCTTGCAAGTTCACCACCTGGTCCCTAAAAGGGTTGGTGAGAACCTTGGGCACATAGCCCGGTCGGGGTCTCAGGATCACGGACCAAACTCCAGGCACGTTTTGCTGACAGAGAACGCTTGCAAGTCACCTACCCTCTTGATGGAAATGAGTGCAGTCAGGAGGGCAGTCTTCAAGGAGAGTGCCTTAAGCTCGGCTGACTGCAAAGGCTCAAAGGGGGCTCTCTGTATACCCTGAAGAACTACAGAGAGGTCACATGAGGGAACGAGGCACGGTCTGGAGGGATTCAGCCTCCTGGCACCTCTTAGGAACCTGATGATCAGGTTGTGCTTCCCTAAGGACTTACTGTCGACTGCGTCTTGGTGTGCTGCTATGGCGGCAATGTACACCTTCAAGGTGGAAGGGGACAGCCTCCCTTCCAACCTCTCCTGCAGGAAGGAAAGCACTGATCCGACTGTGCAACTCTGGGGGTCTTCGCATCGGGAAGAACACCACTTAGCAAACAGACACCAATTCAAGGCATATAGGCGCCTCGTAGAGGGGGCCCTAGCCTGAGTGATCGTGTCTACCACCGCGGGAGGTAGACCGCTTAGGTCTTCCACATCCCGTCCAGGGGCCAGACATGGAGATTCCAGAGGTCTGGGCGTGGGTGCCAGAGGGTGCCCCGTCCCTGAGAGAGAAGGTCCTTCCTCAGGGGAATTCGCCATGGGGGAGCTGTCGTGAGTAGTGTGAGGTCCGAGAACCACGTCTGGGTGGGCCAGTAGGGTGCTACCAGGATGACCTGCTCCTCGTCCTACCTGACCTGAGGGTGGAGTCTCCACTGAGGGTAACCTGCCGTGACAGCGCATCTGCTGTAGTGTTGAGGTTGCCTGGGATGTGAGAGGCTCACAGTGACTTGAAGTGCTGCTGACTCCAGAGGAGGAGATGGTGGGCGAGTTGTGACATACAACGAGAGCACAGACCACCTTGGCGGTTGACATATGCTACCGTTGCCTCGCTGTCTGTCCGAACTAACACGTGCTTGCCCTGGATCAACAGCCGGAACCTCCACAGGGTGAGCAGAATTGTCAACAACTCGAGGCAGTTGATGTGCCAATGCAGTCGCGGGCCCATCCAGAGGCCGGCGGCTGTGTGCCCATTGCAAACTGTGCCCCAGCCCGTTTGGGAGGCATCTGTCGTGACCACTGATGCACCTGGAGACCAGTTCTAAAGGAACACCTGCTCGTAGAAACGAGAGGTCGGTCCAAGGGCAGAAAAGACAGTGACAGACCAGCATGATGGCCATGCGATGTGTCCTGTGGCGCCATGCCCATCTTGGGACTCGAGTCTGGAGCCAGTGCTGAAGCGGCCTCATATGCATCAACCTGTGTGGGGTGGCCACCGCCGAGGATGCCATATGCCCCAGGAGCCTATGAAAAAGTTTCAGTGGAACTGCTGTTTTCTGTTTGAATGCCTTCAAACAGGCCAGCACCAACTGAGTGCACTCGTTCGTAAGGCGTGCCGTCAAGGAGACTAAGTCCAACTCCAATCTGAGAAAAGAGATGCTCTGAACTGGGAGGAGCTTGCTCTTTTCCCAGTTGACCCGAAGCCCTAGTCGGCTGAGGTGTGAGAGCACCAGGTCCCTGTGTGCGCACAACATGTCTCGAGAGTGAGCTAGGATTAGCCAGTCATCGAGATAGTTGAGAATGCGAATGCCCATCTCCCTTAATGGGGCAAGGGCAGCCTCTGTGATCTTCGTAAAGATGCGAGGAGACAGGGACAGGCCAAAAGGGATGACTTTGTACTAATACGCGTGACCCTCGAATGCAAACCGCAGGAAGGGTCTGTGTCGAGGAAGGATCGAGACATGGAAGTACGCATCTTCAGGTCTACTGCCGCGAACCAATCTTGATGCCGGACGCTCGCCAGAATGCGTTTTTGCGTCAGCATCTTGAACGGGAGTCTGTGTAAAGCCCGGTTCAGTACTCGCAGGTCCAAGATTGGCCGCAACTCACCACCTTTTTTCGGTACGATGAAGTAGGGGCTGTAAAACCCTTTCTTCATCTCGGCTGGAGGGACAGGTACTATCGCAGAGAGACCGCGCCGTGACCTTCGTCGCTCGGAGAGTGAGGTCGGTCGCCGAGCGCAGTTCCTGCATCAAATCTGGGGCGGAACTACCCTCGTGCAGTTCTTTCAGCACCTTGGCTTGGTGGACCTGCAGTAGAGCCTTGGCATGCAGGGCAGAGGCGGCTTGTCCAGCAGCGCTGTAGACTTTAGCCATCAGGGATGACGTGAGCCTACAGGGCTTGGACGGGAGCTTAGGGCGTCCGCGCCAGGTGGCGGCGCTCTGCGGGCATAGGTGCACCGCGAGCACCTTATCCACCAGGGGAATCACCGTATAGCCCCTGGCCGCACCGCCATCGAGGGTAGTGAGAGCGGGGGAACTGCGGAATCTGGGCCGGGCAGTAAAAGGTGCCTCCCACGACTTCGTCAGCTCCTCGTGCACTTCCGGGAAGAATGGCACTGGAGCGGGGCGTGGCTGCTTTGAGCGGTGCCACGAGCCCAGAAACCAATCATCAAGCCGCGAGGTTCACGGGAGAGCTGAGGGTTCCACTCTAACCCGACGCTCGCGGCCACCCGGGAAAGCATGTCCATCATTTCGGCGTCAGCCTGTGACTGGGCAATCGTCCCCGAAGGGGGAAGCCCAGCTGAGGCTTCTGCGTCCGACTGGACAAGCCCGCTCTCCAATACATTGGTACAGCTAGTAAAAACATGTATCAAACATCCACACCAACCCAACCCAGCCTTGTTTTTTTGTTTTTTTTGTTTTTTTTTTTAGATATGCAGCCAATAACCTACAAACAAGGAAGTCTTAAATAATGCCTAAAGTAAAGACACTGCTAACTAAATTCAGCTGACATGTGTACATGGATACACGTGTTAACGGACTATGACAATGGCCTACTCGGACAACACATTGTTTCCTAGAGCTGGCAGAAAATACTCAAAACAGATACAAGCACCGTATCTATCAACCACAAATAATATAATATTGAGCAGCAGCCATCAGAGTTGCATTGGAGTTATGTCACCTCCCCTCTTTGAATGATTGGCAAGAGGAGGAGCTGTCGATCAAGAACTAGTGGACCAATAGGGATGCAAAACACCCCCTGATTTACATGAAACTCTACTCACACGTTTTGGAAAACCAAGCGCAGAACTTGGAAACAAAAGCCAAGAAAAATACAGCGTAAGCATAAAAAATAAATAAATACATAAAACAACTTAAAAAAAATGAAAATATGAGCAAACTTTTCAGAGTAGAAAAAAACAGTAATATAACCAAGGAAAACGTGATTTTGTTTGCAATTCTGATGACTTTGCTTTAATTGTTCTTTTTTTTTTTTTTTTTTGCAGCATATTTTAAATGTGTTTATATATTTTTGATTCATACTTGTTATTTTTTTCATCTGCACTAATTATTTTGATCTGCGCTTATTATTTTGATCTGTGCTTTTTATTTATTTTTGTGCTTATTATTTTTTTAATCTGCACTTATTATTTTTTTAATCATGCTTATTATTTTGATTTATGCGTTTTATTTTTGGATCCGTGACCGCAATACTTTTGACGGGATTTTGATACCATAGAAGTGCCATTATACTTCACTGCTTTCAGCTTGCCTGGGGAGTGCTCATCAACCCCATCCCTACAGGACACATGTACACATTAATTATTATGTGAACCAACCCACCTCACATAAATGTGTTCATACCTTGGTGGAGATGTCCCCAACACATGTATTTGTTCTAGAAGGTGATGTGTGTAATTGTTGTGCCAGTTAGAGTATGAAGTATAAATAGATTCGAATTTTCTGAAGGACATAACAGTAAAACAATAGTGTTCAAGTTTTTGGCAAGTTAAGGTTTCAGGCTTTGGTCGTGTGCATTGTACTGTAAACGAAATCCCGCTTCAGAGCCACATTCCATATGACACTCAGTGTGCGTTTTGTCAACTGTGCACAAGAATCAAGACGGCTTCTGATGTCTTTAGCCATTGTTTTTTTTTTTTTTTTTTTTTTTAGAGTCTTGCGCTCTGAGCATTGTGATTGCATGTGTCCTTTGTGAATAGCAATGTGTCTTCTGTGCTGTTTGAATAGATGCAAGGAATGATGCAAGGATCACAATTCAGTATGCAAATAGTTGTAAGGAAGAAGACCAGTCGGAATTCATAAACACTGATTTATAAGCAATATTACACTAGTCATGTTTCCATCCAAGATAAAAATGTAATTTATGAGAAAAATTTTTATATTGCACACACACACACACACACACACACACAAAACAGTTTGAGAATAAAGCAGCGTTTCTATCTCATGTGTTTAAGAGGACAAAATTGTCACTTGTGGGGAAATTTGCACAAAATAGAAATGAAAATGGAAGTTGAAGCCACTTCGGATCTTTTATTAAATGTAATAAATTACTAGCGGCTTAGTACGCAAACGCTTCAACGAACTTCATGATTTGGTAAATTTGTGTCTATCATAGTATACGTATGTGCATGCCTTCACTCATTTCTTCTAACCGATTAAAAAAAAAAAAAAAAAAAAAAAAAAAAATATATATATATATATATATATATATATATATATATATATATATATATATATATATATATATATATATATATATATCAACCTCATGGGAGCATATAATTTGTTCATGCGATATCCTAAAATTTGCATGTGAATCCATGGATGGAAACCCAGCTCATGATGCCACTTTTGTTGGTTATATTTTGATTGTTGAGTTATCTCAAACTAAATGAATGGAAGATTTCAACCTTTAATCTTATTTTTTATTTTTTTTTTAAGCCTAAACCAAATAACAGACCTAAGGCTAAAATGATCTACTAAACAAAGTTTGAATAGAATCTGTAAGCTAAGGCCCTGTTTAAAGATATTGAAAAGAATACAATGTCATGGACTGTATATGTTAAGCCATCGCACCACTGATGTATACTAAAACAAATTCTGAATTTCAAACGACAAATTTCTTGACCATAGTAAGGTTGCACTAGAGAGAGTCACTGATAACTTCACGGAAGAGAACCAACACTCCCTGCTCCTTCCTCTGGAGCAAAATACACCTGTTTGGCATACTGTGCGTACCAGCCAGCCCACTTCAATCAAGCACTGGAGAGAACCACCACTTAAAATAGTTTTGCCAGTTAAAAACATTGTTTAAAACATTGAAATATTACATAATTTGGGATTTAAAAAATAAATAAAAATATTTAATCCCCTTTTCTCCTCAATTTGGCATGCCCAATTCCCAGATTTGGGCATAAATTGTTAATAGGCTACTTTAATCTTAGAGTTATAAGAGTTGCATGATCAGTATGTCATCAGTTATGATTTTAAGTTTTAAAATAAAATAATGAAACAGTTGTTTCATGAGAAATAATTTAATATCACATTAATGAATGTCCTCAATGGGTATTACATGTATTCTCCATTCTCAAAGTCTCTGTTTTGCCACATGACAGCATGATTCACAGCGCAAATCAGATTAATACCTGCCTTTTATTCGTAATAATTCAATCTTGCATTGTCTGTTTCTGAAATAACTTTCAGGCTTATCACTTTGCGGGTGCAATTTAATTCATTTGTATTGACACAGCCCTTTATTTTGTGCACCACCTCTTTACTTAGAGGCACACCTCTAAATTGCATATTAATTTCAGGGAAACACAAAAATTGCTGAGATGTGCTATTTTGTGAATCTGAAAGACACCTGAAAGAAAACTATGTTAGTAGATCAGTTCAGACCTTTTTTGTGTGTGCCATCAAGTTTTTATATACACACAAACCTGTAGTAAATCAGGGCCTAAGTGTTTTGGGTTGAATTAATTGCAGAAATTTGAGGAGAAGACAAAAAATAAAAATATATTTTGGAATTTTTATATAGTGCCTTGCAAGCACAATAATTATTGTTTTCCGAACACTCAAGCCATTTGCTTGAGCCAGAAGCTGACATGACAATCAAACAGAACAATGATTTGAAAGTGCTACAGAGCCACATTGTTTACACTCTTTGGTAATTCAACCAAAGTGCTCAATTACTGATATCTGTTCACATTAAGCTGAGAATTTAGCATAGAAAAAAGCTATTTTTCTTATTATTGTAAAAAAAAAAAACAATTACTACTGACTTACACTAACCCTATACAGCTTTTAGTATTCACACAAATAGGCCCACATGCATTAGTCGAAAACACAAATGTACTCTGCTATAAACTTTTCGTCAGCACACTAATTTCCCCCACCCCATTACATACTATCACACTTATGAGGACATGTATCCATGTTTTTCACACACACTTTCAAACACCAACACTCACACACAAACTCATGTTTTTGTCATTATATGCAACCAGATATATGACCCCCTTGTATTTATAGACACTTACATCAACACCCGCATTCATTTCACACTCCATTGGCAGAAATATGTTCAGTAACCTGACACTAATGAAAACAGAGGTCATCAGGAAAAAATTGCAATGCATTTTCAGAATTCAATTAATTTTTCCTGCTGTGTTCGCTTTCGCTGTGCACATTGCAGTCTGGTGTGTAAAGTTCTGACACCTTGAGGAATTTAAAGCACAAGATTAATCTGTTAGTCTCACTGCCTGCGCACAGGCCCAAACCTATCCCTCTAATGACAAAGTAGTTTGAGTATGCATGTATGCATGCATATACATGCCTATGCACGAGTGTGCTTTTGAATGTGTTGGTGTGAGATTTAATTAGCTCTCAGTAATAATTTATTATACAGGTTGAGCACATGACTCCTTGCTTGCCCCACTGGAATATTCTGCCTCCTCTTAGTGCCTCCAAAAAACACAGCACAAATTTTAAACACTTTCATCTCTTTGTTAGTGCAGTCAACTATCAACTTCTAACGGTTGAAATCCTGACACTCAAGAACATCTCCTCAGGGCATCTGCTCACTTCTGCAGCATGATGTGGTACAAAACAAATCAAGCTGCGTGGCAAATCAAATAGCAATCAGCCACAGTACGACTTCCACTGAGTTTCACAAAGTCCTACTCATCATAGAGGACACCCCACCAGGTTTAAACAAGTAACTTAATGATGACATCACAACATTGTTTTTATATTTTTCTTCATATTTCAGACATAAAGGCCAACCAATACAGCTAACCCTGATGATGCATTATCAGGTATCTGTGTTATACAACACAGAAACCTTAAAGGTGCTGTAAGAGATTTTTTCATGGAAATGTATGCAGAAAAAATGTCCTACTCTCTGAAAGATATTAATGAAATAAGTGTCCTGAGATATCTCACCAGTCTCTATGACAGCTCTAGACTCTGTAAACAGCAAACAAAAAAGTGTCTGTGGGCTACGGACAATGACGCTTTCGACCCGTCAATAATTTTGCAAGTTCTCATAGTATTGTAGTTGCAGCGAATTATTGAGGCATAATGCATTTTTATGCCATGTTGTTTACAACAATTATCAGTAGAGGGTGCTATTTTGCTGCTGTTGTTTTAAACAATCTTAGTATCTTTGGAGTGCAGGGTTTTGGAAAGAAGGGAAGTAGAATGGCTAAAATCGCTTACAGCACCTTTAACATGTTGATTTATACCATCACATACACACACAACATGCCCATGTGGATCTGTGGCACTATCAAACATTGCTCTGTTAGAGAATCCCAACCAGCCTGACAGCAACAATGAGCATGTTTACATGCAAGATATTACACAGATTACACTTAATTAGCCATAATAATGTATGATCACAGATTTTCCTTTATTAAAAGGATTATAAGTAATGGGTAAGGTCATAAACAGCTTAAAAATAAACCAATCAGCACACATAGATTTTTGCCCATTACCCCGATTTTACTTTGAATTCGATTCTGTTCACATGAATATATTTCAGTTATAATGTTTATTTTGCTTATATATGAAAGAAGCTTATGCTGTTAGGGTTGTAGAGGGTTGCCGCACATAGTTAAAGATTGAAAATGGAAAATCAAGGAAATCAAGGAAAAAGTATTTTAACAAATTAATACACACTTCAGCTTTAATTTCTGACTTTTAATTTAATTTAATTTTATGAGAACATTCTAATATATTATCATGGAATTTTAAGAAATGTTAATCATGTGTTTATTTTTGACATTTAATAATATATTTACTAAATGTTCATCCAGGCTGAGGCAATTACGTCAGAAGCACACTCCATCAGCAATCTACGGCTTGCAGAAATTAACATTGCACTTATGAAGATAGGATGACTAGCCGTCCCAATAACAAGGACAGTCCTGATTTTACATGCTGTGTAAAAAAGTCCAACGGGACGTGGGACACGACATGTAAAAAAAAATAAAAAAAATAAAAAAAATTCCACAGGTTTTAGTAGATTGCCAGAGTGATGGCTGTGCATATGAATGTATAGTATTCACTTATGAAAAAAAAACGAAAACATTATTTTCACATTCAAAAGGTTGTAGTAAGTTCCCAGTGGGCAGACTGACTTACTACAGGTGAGATTTTTTACAGTACATCCAATAATATGAGTAGTATTAGATTATTTTAAAAATGAATGAACTAAAATTTACCAAAAAGTTATTTTCACATTCCAAAGGTTGTAGTAAGTTCCCAGTAGATAGACTTACTACAGGTGAGATTTTTACTGCTAGTCAGTCTATCCACTGGGAAGTTACTATAACTTTTGGAATGTGAAAATAGCATTTTCAGGAATTTGTATGATGTTTATCCTAAAATAACCTAATACTGTACTCATATTATTGGATTTACTGTAATAATCTCACCTGTCGTAAATCAGTTTCAATTATCAATCTAATTATGCTAAAGGAAGTTCATGAATGCTCGTCTCTCAAAAGCTCGACCAGTGAATTTAAAATCAGCATTTACATATAGCCTTCACATTTGTCTGATAATAAAAGTCACACAAAAAGGCAGCATATACGACCCAGTAGGTAAAGGCTACCCATATTCCTGTTCAAAAACATGGATGTTGAAATGATCTGAGCTTGAAATTAGCACTCTTCACTGTCATGTAAATACTTATTGTCTTATATTAAATGTAACAATATCTTCCAATTTATTTGTTATTATTATTATTATTTATAATTTGTTATTTACTGTTGTAGCTGTTATAATTCACTGGCATGAATGATCATCTGTCTTGTCACCCTACATTAAGTCTGTATATTCCCTGAAACGCATCTTGCTTTGTTCATTGCACTGCAATATGTAAAAATGAAAATAAACCGATTCTTTTAATACTCTTTGATGATTCCTCATTTCAAAAACTTTTGAAACACTTATGTCAATTTAAAATGCTTATTTAAAGCAATCAGACTATAGCTGCCTTAGACTAATTATTAGGACAAAAGGTGTCCCGACTGTAAGTCCATGCTGACGCGGTACATGACTTGTCAAATTGGGACTGTCCCCGGTTTTAAAGTGAAATCTGGTCACCCTAACTGCAAATGCTGCAGCTGATTCTCCAGTGCAGTGTGGACCACCAGTGCCCAACTGATCAGCTGCACTGCATGGTACCACTTATAAATGATTAAAACAATTTGTGTGGCATGAAGAAGGATAACTGTGAAAAGACATCTTAATAATATGTGTGTGTGTGTGTGTGTTGGGTTCGGGTGGTATACGAGGACATTTTTTTAGGTTACAATCTGGTAATTACAAGGGTATTATGTTATAAATGTGGTTTATGATGACATTTCTAGTGTCCCCATAATTCAAATCGCTTAAAAAACATACAAAATATGTTTTTTGAAAATGTAAAAATGCAGAAAGTTTATTGTGAGGGTTAGGTTTAGGGTTAGTGGACATAATCTATAGTTCGTACAGTATAAAAATCATTATATCTATGGAGAGTCCTCATAAGGCAGTGGTTCTCAAATGAATTTGGTCACGCCCCCCTTTGAAAGAACAAAAACTTTTTTTTTTTTTTTTTACTGATCAATAGTTATTGCAACAAAATCACACAGTTCAGTCTTACAACAGTCAGACTTACAAACAATCAGAACCTTACAAACATTACTTTGGTGTTTGTGTTTTTTGTAAACATTGTGGATCATGGTATTAGCCACGTACACTAAACTTACCTTACAAATACACAATAATGTCAGTGCCTACTTTAAGAACAATACAATGTTCAGTGTTGATTAAATGGTTAAGCAGTTGTCGTTTGAGGCATAGATAATGTCATTAACGTTAGTTCTGCTTGAAGGTATGCCTCATGCATAAATCTAAAGCTATGCAAGAAATCATGAACTGGTTAGTGCTGGTCTGCACAAAGCATCACTCCATTTTAAAATGAAATCTATTTCAAGCCATCACTGAGCTGTAAGTCACCTCCCACAGATCCTTCCAAAAGGAGTCATTAAGATTAATGAAGCACGGCAGTTAATTTAAATAATGGGTGTACCGAGTCCAGAATAAAATCCTGAGGACAATACCTGGCAAAGCCGTGAACTCATGCTAAAGTGATGACAAGACGAGAGCTGCTCTTATCGAGAGCTTAGAAAGTCACACTTATGCTTGGCTAAGCTTTCCCATTCTCTCCCACCACACTGTATTGCAGCCTGTCTCACAATATTTCTTTCCCTTTATTGCTCCTTTCTTTTTCACTCTTTGCGTTATTGACTAGTGCTGGGCAACCTCCATTTTCTGTCCTGTGCACCACTCTCACTATTTTTCTTTCCCTTTATTGCTCCTTTCTTTCTCACTCTCTGCCTTATTGAGTAGCGCGGGGAAACCTGGAAGTGAAGGGACTCATGCCAGACGTTCTGTATTGATTCCAGTTAAGTAGGCATAGGAACATTATTGCCATTCTGTTGTGCATATTCATCAATTTGAGACAAATAAATTTTTAGGACCTTATCGGTTAAAAATTAACAATGCATTTGAACATGGTTCAACAGTCAGTTTCCAGAAGTAAAAATCCCTTTAATTTTCTCCATAGACTAATTGATTTTTAAGGGCAACTTTTAAATTTGTAAAGACAGACCTACCATGAGCTCTGAGGTTGTTAATCAATGGTGTACGCTCCTTTTGAAACCATCAGTCCAGGGTATTTCATCTTCATTTTAAAAATTGTGTTTAATGGCAGAATTTCTGGTGAAGAACTAGACTACCCTGAAATCCTGAAGGGAAAAGATCCACCTATCAGATAATTGCTGCAAACAAACCACACTAAACAAACTCTGAAGCGACCAGCCACTCCCATGATGCAGTTTGAATGAAGTAATCGAGTCAGTCTCTACACTCAAACCACTTGTATTTTTGCCAATATTTGAATATTTTGCAAATCAACATATTTAAATCAATATTTTTAGATTTTTCTGTAATTTAAAATTAAATTATACCATTTGCAATGCTTTATGAGATTGTAGTACATGCCATTATTAAAGACGTTTTGTACACAGTGTTGTACCTTTGTCATTTTGTCTGATTTTCAAATACTATACTTCTTTGCTTCAAATCAAAGTTTGTAATGTTGTTATTTACCTTGGAGCTGTTTGGTTTGGTTCATGGCTTAGAAATCTTCTATGAAGGATTTTGTGAAATCCCTATGGAAAAAAAAATTAATGGGAAAAATACTTCTGGAACCGAAACAGCTGAAAAAGTAGGTGGGCACTGTTGCACTCTACTTAGTATATGCAGTTACTCTAGAATAAATAACAATAAAAATACCAACAGCAAAACAGCAGCAAAAAAGTCTTCCAATCAAAACAGTCAATGGCTGTGTTTAGAATGGAATATTAGCTTACTACTAATATTTTGCATTTTTAATTGTATTTTGTGTTAAAAGATCAAAAAAGAGTTCTGAATGGCATACTATCATCTAACTAATTCTGCCGTATCTATGCAGTATATTGTCGCATTCTGATGAAAAACACATATCTCCACTTTTGGTATTTTTGACATTTTACTATAGATGGAATGTGCTGAATGACCTACTGTGTGAATTGTGCGTCAAAATGACTGATGAAAAGATGTTTAATCATGCTATCTATTTAACAAATATCTCCATTGGCCTTGAGAAGTGTCCATCAAAACTGCGTATGTCCTGCCCTTATGTTTTGAAGAGTGTCAACTAATTTACCTCAGCAGTTTGGCTGAAGTGTAGTGAAGAAATTATCTACATCGCGCTGGCTCTGTGATTTCCCTGACACCAAAGCCATTCATGCACACACAATGTCAGGTGGCTTTAAAAAGACTATACCAGTCATATATGGTTGCCAGATTTCCATTTTCATGAAACTGTGTGTGAAAGCTAATTCTGACCCAGAAAACACATCTCGAAACCGAACTGTCCACTCAACAACCGGACTAGAAAACCTAGTCATAAAACTGATTTTGATCTAAAATAGTAAGTGAAAACTCAGATTATATACAAAAATTAATTCTCTAGTAAGTGATAACCTACCAACTGAGGTCTGGGAACACAAACTGTTAGACTCGAGTCTGTAACTGAACATGCACCATTGGAACCCATGATAAGAAAACTGTGTATCTCCACATACGCTAACAAAATCCATGTAAGTCCAATTAAAATATCGAACAGTTCACTAACAGATGTGTAATGATAGAATTCTATTTATGGTGCTAAAGGTTACTAATTATGGTATTTTCTATTAATTTTTTATGATTGTTTATGAGAAAAAGAGTTTTTCCATGCTCTTGAAAAATGAATTATTTTAGATACGTGCCTTTCATTAGACAGCAACAATACATGGTAGCAGAAATAGTAAGAGCAGTAAGTTATTATGCTATTCTGAACATAGCCAGTGATCACAGGAATTAAATTTATGTCGAAATATGTTTTAAAATAAGTTTATGTTGGCTAAAATAGAAGTCCCAGTAATTAAAATATAAGTCCCAGTAGTTCAGATATCAGTATTCCATTCAGTTCTCTCTTATTTTAGTGTAATAAAAAGCCAGTCCCTCTAGTGAGAGAAAAAAGAACTGATAGATGTAAATAATGCATCCGTGACATGGGTTAATTTCTCAAGAGAACTGGGTAATGACATCATCTCTATGGAATGGCTTTTCTGTCTACTTAGAACTCTTTCACTTCACCAATGATGAATGCACATTTTTTTGTTGAACTGGTCTATACCAGAGCATGTGAGCAAAGCGGAGCGGTGTGACACTCCGCTCAATAACACGCTCCATATGTGTGCGCTCCGCTCAACCGCTCATGGCCCAAGCGGATGCTCTGCTCAAGTACTGCTCACGCTCACCGTTAAAAAAGCATTCGCTCAAATCCCGCTCCGACATTACATTTCTCTGTAGTATACTTGGTTCCAAGCACATACACAGGGGGTAGCTACAGTGGCCCGAGCAACTGCCCCTTTGCCCACATGGGCTGAAATATAGACTATAGGCTGACATTTATTAAATTATCAAATGATTATTAATGTACACATCTGAAATTATGTGATTGTATTGTTGTGTTTTTGTATATAAAATCTTGCTGTTTATTTTGGACTGGTTTACAACTGTTATTAGACAATCAGGTCTACCAGACCTTCCTTATCATTTGTAATCAGTCAGATATTTCTCTGTTATCACCAGGGTTGGGAGGGTTACTTTTGAAATGTATTCCATTACAGATTACAGAATACATGCTGTAAAATGTAATTTGTAACATGTTCTGTTAGATTACTCAAGATCAGTAACGTATTCTAAATACTTTGGATTACTTCTTCAGCACTGGTAGATTTTTTCACTTGTTTTGATTATAAAAACTCTGCCAGTACAATAAGACATAATACACATGTGAAAAATACATTCTCTGAAAAACCTAAATATTTTATGCAGTGTTTTTTCTAAAACAAGATAAATCAAATCATGTTTTAAGGATTTTTTTTATATTTTTACAGGAAAACAATAAAAAAAAAAAAATATTATCAAGAATACGATTTTTGCCCTAATATCAAAGATCTTACTAGAAAAAAAGTAATTATGATCCAATGTGAATTTTCTTGATAAAAAATATGATCGTGCCTGGTAACATGTGCATGTAAAATGGCTAGAAATAGCATTTTAGCTTAGTGTAAAGCTGACAATTTACACAAGGTTTATTTCTATTTCTTCTGCTCCAAACTTACTTCAAACTTACTTCTCTGTCTGCTCGTATGAATGTAACACATCATAAGAAAGTATTTCACCGCTGTTCAAATGCACTTTGGATTGCATCATTTATATGTATAAATGCTTTCCATCTGAAAGGACTAAATATTAAATGAAAAAAATGACAATAAAATGCAAAGTAATCTCTTCAGTAATCCAAATACATTTTGAATGTAACTGTATTCTAATTACCAATGATTTAAATTGTAACAGTAGTGGAATACAGTTACTAATATTTTGTATTTTAAATATGTAATCCCGTTACATGTATTCCGTTACTCCCAACACTGGTTAGCACATACGTCATTGAACATCTTCAAATAATGCCTTAAAAATTTTCAGTTCTAAATTACCTTTATTTACTTTAAACAATTCATCAAACATGCCTCTATAAGTGATAAAACATATGTGTGTTGGCATGGAAACTCGCATACGCGCAAATTTGCGCTTTTCAGTTTAAACTGGACCTGAGTGATACAACCGACCCAGAAAACCACAGTCTTTTCAACTTTAAAGTTTGTTTGAGTCGTTTATGGCAATAATGAAAGCATGGACTGCTACCAGGAAAAATATTGCAGGTAAAAGTGAAATTCATAATTGTTTTTCAGTTGTCTCCACGGAATGATCATACTGTAGATTTGACACATTAATGTGTTTCTGATTTAATGCTATCAGACTTTGGGTCTGTAAATTAAAATGAGCAATTTATCCTCCTAATTTTGTGTTCACTTTTAAAGGGTTTATTAAGTTATCCAGAAAAGAGCAGTGAATGTTTTTCTCTTTTTCAGTGTTGTTGCTTTATTAACATTCCCTACAATTGTATATGTATGAATCATATGCAATCTAAAGGACTGTGGTTATTTATATAATTAGTATTATATTAGTAGATACCATGTGCCCCCTTTGTTTTTCCTTGATATTTTTAAAGCAGCATAAAGTGAATCTGGACTTTATATGCATCAAACGATCATGTCTTGTGCATGTGCTCTTTAAATGTACAGTAAGGTTTAACCATGGATTTAACAAATAAAAAATATTTGTCCTGCATAACATCTTGTACAATATATATTAGATGAAATCATGTTTAATGATCCTAAAACAAATAAAAATTATTTAATTCACAAATGACACTGCGTTCATATATATATATTATTATTGTTTTTTTTTTTTTTTTTTTTTTTTTTTGTAATGTACAATTATTTATAGATTTTTTCTCTGTGCATGAATGCAGCAAGCGATGTCGAAGATGTTATCTGCAACCACTAATCTAGAATCATTTTTTTTTACATTTCACTTATCGTTAAGGTGTGGATTTGGCTTTGGGAAACTGACCAGCAGTTATGTGCCACTTTATCCCGAAGCAGAAATCGAAAGCAACAGGCGGTCGATTAAATGAGATAATTCCGCTATGTAGTTCTCTATGCGAGAGCGGAAATCTTTAGCAATCAAATGCTCAATTGTACAATAAAGGCATGAAAGCAGAATGCTCCGCCTGCCAATTAGGACACACTGATCTGCAAGATCATACATGTTTATTAGTTTTGATGCAGGGATTTTTTTGTGTGTGTTCGTCAGGATTCAAGGAAAAATGCCTTGCCAATATACAGATCATATAGATCACAACATAGATCACAACATTCTCTTGAATAGGCTTGAGAATTATGTTGGCATTTGTGGACTTGCATTAGCATGGTTTAGGTCCTATTTAGCAGACTGCTACCACTTTGTCTGTGTAAATGAGGAATTGTCAAATCAAGCAAAAGTTAAGTATGGAGTAACATAGGGATCAGTTTTAGGGCCTCTGCTTTTCCCCTTATATATGCTTCCCCTGGGAGATATTATCAGGAATCATGTAATACGTTTCCAATGCCGAAAATACCTAACTTTATACACTATATTGCCAAAAGTATTCGCTCAGCCATCCAAATAATTGAATTCAGGTGTTCCAATCACTTCCATGGCCACAGGTGTATAAAATGAAGCACCTAGGCAAGCAGACTGCTTCTACAAACATTTGTGAAAGAATGGGCTGCTCTCAGGAGCTCAGTGAATTCCAGCGTGGTACTGTGATAGGATGCCACCTGTGCAACAAGTCCAGTCGTGAAATTTCCTCGCTACTAAATATTCCACAGTCAACTGTCAGTGGTATTATAACAAAGTGGAAGCGATTGGGAATGGCAGCAACTCAGCCACGAAGTGGTAGGCCACGTAAAATGACAGATCGGGGTCAGCGGATGCTGAGGCGCATAGTGCGCAGAGGTCGCCAACTTTCTGCAGAGTCAGTCGCTACAGATCTCCAAAGTTCATGTGGCCTTCAGATTAGCTCAAGAACAGTGCGTAGAGAGCTTCATGGAATGGGTTTCCATGGCCGAGCAGCTACATCCAAGCCATACATTACCAAGTGCAATGCAAAGCATCGGATGCAGTGGTGTAAAGCACGCCGCCAATGGACTCTAGAGCAGTGGAGACGCGTTCTCTGGAGTGACGAATCATGCTTCTCCATCTGGCAATCTGATGGACGAGTCTGGGTTTGGCGGTTGCCAGGAGAACGGTACTTGTCTGACTGCATTGTGCCAACTGTGAAGTTTGGTGGAGGGGGGATTATGGTGTGGGGTTGTTTTTCAGGAGCTGGGCTTGGCCCCTTAGTTCCAGTGAAAGGAACTCTGAATGCTTCAGCATACCAAGAGATTTTGGACAATTCCATGCTCCCAACTTTGTGGGAACAGTTTGGGGATGGCCCCTTCCTGTTCCAACATGACTGCGCACCAGTGCACAAAGCAAGGTCCATAAAGACATGGATGAGCGAGTTTGGTGTGGAAGAACTTGACTGGCCTGCACAGAGTCCTGACCTCAACCCGATAGAGCACCTTTGGGATGAATTAGAGCGAAGACTGCGAGCCAGGCCTTCTCGTCCAACATCAATGTCTGACCTCACAAATGCACTTCTGGAAGAATGGTCAAAAATTCCCATAAACACACTCCTAAACCTTGTGGAAAGCCTTCCCAGAAGAGTTGAAGCTGTTATAGCTGCAAAGGGTGGGCCGACGTCATAGTAAACCCTATGGATTAAGAATGGGATGTCACTTAAGTTCATATGTGTCTAAAGGCAGATGAGCGAATACTTTTGGCAATATAGTGTATTTCTTCTAAACCAGACGAAATTTCACAATTCTCCAAATTAGCAGAGTGTATCAATGAAATCAAATATTGGATGGACAGAAATTTCCTTCTACTCAATTCTGACATGGAATAGTCTCCCTAACACTGTTCAGGATGCAGACACACTCACTCAGTTTAAGTCTAGACTAAAGACTCATCTATTTAACCAGGCATACACCTAATTTATCCATCAACTCACAATTAGTGTAACATCCGAGGTTGTTACCCCTCCTACCAACCACCAGAAGGAGCCCTCTCCTGAATACTGATCGTCTCCCATTTCTTCTCTGCTCATTTACTGTTTTCACCATGTAAATATAGCCATTCACCTCCACTGTTTCTTTGCGAAGTATTGCCAGTTTACTCTGCCTTACCAAGCGTTTTTCCATTCCTTTTACTGTTTGTTCTCATGTTATGACCATTGCCTGTTTTACTGGATTTACTGCTTTTTGGATAACCCTTTGTTTTGTTTGCCTGATTGGACTGATTGTTTGGCATAATGGATTTAACTGCCTGATTACCGACTACGTCTATCTGCCTGCCGATTTGGATTGTTTGCTTGTGTTCTCTAATAAACCTCCTGCACATGGATCCTTAAACCGTCTCCATGGCCAGTTCATTACAATTAGACTGTTTTAGTTAGGTCTGCCGGAACCAGAAACATTTATCATGCTCTATAACTCTGCAAAAAATGTAATGGCATCTATCTAATATTATTCTATTTGTTTCCCTGTCTCAACCTCAGGATACATATTCAGATCCACCTCCGTTCCTGATTGGTGTCAGACTCCACTGCTATGTATCTCTGAGTGATGATGACTAAACGCAGCTGGTGCCAGCCAGACATCACTTCAGTCTTTTAATATGGACTTCAGGGGATGAACTGATGCCAACTCCAACCATAAGACAGGGGATACTTCATATGCCACTGCCTGAACCTTGGACTTAGGATATACCTCACCGAAATGACCTGCTGGTTAAACTGCGATGCACCTCACTGATCTCTGCCTGCATCATCTTGGTCTAATGATGGACTACACTCTTAAAATGGAATACATATACATTGAATTATTTGCCAACAAAAGTCTTCATCGGCCAACTAACAAAGGACAGTGCATCAATCTGAACTTCTGCAGTTAATCCAGGCTGAATTTCAAAGACATTAGTCACTGATCTCACAGTTCATACAAAATCTTTGTATAAACACTGGCCCTAAACACTGGCCCTGTTCTAATTTTAAACCATGAACTGCACTGCACAAAAATAATATACTGGCATTATATTCATGCTGGTTAGCCAGAGGGGAACTGGCCCCCACAGTGAGCCTGGTTTATCCCAAGGTTATTTTTCTCCATTAACCAACATCTTATGTAGTTTTGTGTTTCTTGCCACAGTCGCCTTCGGCTTGCTCACTGGAGTTCTAAATACAATCAGGTTTGGGGAGGAATGAAATACATGTAACGGGATTACGTATTTAAAATACAAAATATAAGTAACTGTATTCCACTACAGTTACAATTTAAATCATTGGTATTTAGAATACAGTTACATTCAAAAAGTATTTTGATTACTGAAGAGATTACTTTGCATTTTATTGTCATTTTTTTCATTTAATATTTAATCCTTTCAGATGGAAAACATTTATACATAGAAATGATGCGATCCAAAGTGCATTTGAACCGCAGTGAAACACTTTCTTATGATGTGTTACATTTATACGAGCAGACAAAGAAGTAAGTTTGAAGTAAGTTTGGAGCAGAAGAAATAGAAATAAACCTTGTGTAAATTGTCAGCTTTACACTAAGCTAAAATGCTATTTCTAGCCATTTTACATGCACATGTTACCAGGCACGATCATATTTTTTTTTAATCAAGAAAATTCACATTGGATCATAATTTCTTTTTTCTAGTAAGACCTTTGATATTAGGGCAAAAATCAAAAATAATTTTTGTATTGTTTTCCTGTAAAAATATCGAAAAATCCTTAAAACAAGATCAATTAGAATCATCTTGTTTTAGAAACAACACTGCATAAGATATTTAGGTTTTTCAGAGAATGTATTTTTAACGTGTATTTTGTCTTACTGTACTGGCAGAGTTTTTATAGTCAAAACAAGTGAAAAAATCTACCACTGCTGAAGAAGTAATGTAAAGTATTTAGAATATGTTACTGAATTTAAGTAATCTAACGGAATATGTTACAAATTACATTTTACAGCATGTATTCTGTAATCTGTAGTGGAATACATTTCAAAAGTAACCCTCCCAACCCTGATTACAATTATGATTCAATTATTTAATTATTTACATTTACACACAATTTACAATCATATTTAATCAAACTTTCTTGATGAAAAAAAGGGAAAAGCTGGTGTTGAAATATGTGATTTGTTTTTTTTTTTTTTTTCAGATGTTGAAAAATGTGTTTCTTCAGAGCTGTAGGCTACGAGAATGAGTAGCTATGAAGACCTCTCACAACAGAAAAGATTTTGGCTAAAAAACAATATTACTACAATTAGACATGGAAAGAAGAACAGAGGAAAAAGACTAGCAAGGGGAAAAACATAAACATTGTTATGGATGATAAATGTAAGTGCAGCGTAGTTCTAGCGGGAAGACTAGCAGCTGTACATCATTGCACCATTAGCTAGGTAACTCCTAGCCAATCACATGTAAGCCATTGCTTTATAAGTCTGCTCACAATCTATCAAATTTCTGTTTCAGTGTGCTAACATGGCAACCTCCACCACCCCACCATCACCAGTTGAGTCCCGTCCTGCACTGGGTAGGCTCCTCGCCCCTGCCTCCTATCTCTGGTAGGATATGACGGTTCCGAGAACAACATCTTCAGACCGCCAGACGGGGCTTACGCCAAAGAGAGACATTAAATTTCTGTTTTATATTCATCACATAAATATCATCTTAAATTTCACTCAAGTCTGCGAGTTTTCTTGATTGTTTACTCTTTCTCTCACTTTTTTTTATTTTATGGAGATCTTGTGGGTGGGATCTCTTAATGAAAACTGGATGAGGGAGAGAAGAAAGACGGGTTATTATCTGAAATTATACATTTGAAAGATTTGGGTGTTGTCTTTCTGCAAGAGATTCATAGTGACTCTAGTAATTAAGTTGACTGGGGTTTGTGGTGGGAAGGATAGAAAGTTCTCATTTATGGAACTAATTTAAGTGCTGGTGTAGCAGTGCTGTTCTCCCCTTCTGTTAAAGTACAAATTTTACTGACAAATGAAGTAGTACCTTGAAGAATGCTGATAGCAAGGGCTGAAATCAGTCATTTTTAATTCTTGTTTGTAAACATTTATGCCCCTAACTTGGGAACTGAAAGAACAGAGCTGTTTTATAAATTAAAGAACATAGTAAAACAGCAATATGTTGATGATTTTATTGTGTTTGAGGGATATTGGAACTGCACTGTAGATTTCACATTATCGTTGATTGTGGCTGCTGTAGCTGGCATCTCATGACTGTTTTTCATCTATATCTCGCATATGAACATGTCTTGGATTTCATCTATTAAAGCGTTTTTTATCTTCCTCGCACTCGTCCTTGGCATTCATGCCATGGAAATCCAACTACTGACATCACCACTTAGAGTCTTAAACTGCCATCCGCGTTTAGACTCTGAGACATGTGAACACTGTCGTGAACTCGGATTCCTCCGGCAGCCGCGGTATATACATCGCTCACCACGGAATCTTCAGTCTGTCTACTGCTCATCTCCCACAGCAATTCCATCTATCTGGACAAAAAGGCGGTGCTGTAAAACTGTTGTTGCATCAGCAAGATGCTCAAACTCATGCTCACTGAGGCATTTAACTAAAGATGATCACGACTCCACATCAATACACTTCGGATTTGTTCGTCAGGATTTGGCACTATTGAACTGTCACTCTCTAACTGACAAAGCATCAATTCTCAATGAACTCATCACTGATATAAAACTGGACATGCTACTGCTAACTGAAACCTGGCAAATACCTAATGACTTTTTACAACTGAATTTGCTTACTCCACACGGATACAAATATTTGTCTAAACCCCGACCTCACGGAAAGGGGGGCGGACAAGCTGTTGTTTGTCAAGATGGCATGAGAGCGGTTTTGACTGAATTTCATAATGTCACGTCTTTGGAATATCTGGCTCTCAAGATTGTTGGTGAAACTCCTCTCATTGTGTTATTGATTTACCGACCTCCAAAGTATCAGCCTCACTTTTTCTCTGAACTTAGTGAAATACTCACTCTTGCCTGTGCTATGTCTCCCCATGTTATACTGCTTGGTGATTTCAATATCCATGTTGATACTGACTGTTCAAATACAACTGAACTCATGAATGTTCTTGAATGCTTCAATTTAACAAAGTATATGAATTTTTCTACCCATACCCATGGTCATATACTTGACTTAGTTTGTACATCAGGTCTTAATAATGTTTTTACAACTGGTACACAAGTCGACCAGTCGACCCCTCATCATTCTCCACCTCTGTCTGTGCACCCTTACTTTCTGACTCTTTGAGACTTTCCTGTCCTTCAAACATCCTCTCAAATTATAATTCAGCTATCTCAGCTGCTCTTGAAGAGCATGCCCCCATCAAGACAAAGCTGGTGCCCTCCTCTCGCTCATCGCTTTGGTTTACTCCTGAACTGCAGGCAATGTGGAGAGTGGGTCGTCGTCTTGAACAACTCTGTAGAAAAACAGGCCTCACTGTTCATTCCTTAGCTCTTACAGAACATCAGCTGAAGTACAGAGCAGCACTCAACACTGCACGTTCAATGTACTTTTCCTCTATCATCCAAAAAGCAAGTTGTAGACCTAGAGCCCTCTTTGCTATGGTGAACAAACTAATTCACCCACCGGCTCAGGACTCACACAGCTCTGATAATCTTTGTGACTCATTTCTACACTTCTTTCAAGATAAAATTGTTTCCATTTACCAAACATTAACATCAACCATTTCTGAAGATCCTCCTCACGAATGTCTGTCTGAACACCCTGTCCACCCTTTCTCCTCCTTCACTCCCACAAGCCCATCATCAGTCAGTGATTTAATTTTACATTCTAACTCATCATCCTGTCAGTTGGACCCTGCCCCAACCTCCCTTCTTAAACACTGTGAGTCAGTCATTTTGGCACCTATTTCGCATATGATAAACACATCTCTTGCATCTGCCATTGTTCCAACTGATCTTAAAATTGCCGCTGTTACGCCAGTCCTTAAAGGTTCCAACTTAGATCCATCTTCCCTCTGCAACTATTGTCCTATTTCTAACCTGCCTTTTATATCTAAACATCTGGAAAAAGTTGTAGCCTCCCAGTTACAATCACATCTTGCAGCTAATAATCTCTATGACCCTTTCAAATCTGGTTTCCGCCTATTCCACAGCAATGAAACTGCTCTCGTGAAGGTTATTAATGATCTCCTCCTCTCTGCTGACTCTGGATTTCTCAGTATTCTGATCTTGCTTGACCTGAGCTCTGCTTTTGACACTGTATGCCACAAAAAATTCCTTTCCTGACTTTAAGATATTGGTATAACTGGCACTGCTCTATCCTGGTCTTCTTCCTACCTCACTAACAGACAGTATTTCATCTCTATTAAGAAAAACAAATCCCCTACTGCTCCTCTCACTCAGGGTATCCCCCAGGGTTCTGTACTAGGTCCACTACTGTTCATAAATTACGTTCTCCTGCTAGGTCAGATCATCTGTTGTCATGGTCTCAGTTTTCACTGCTATGCTGATGACACCCATATTTATACATCTGCATGTTTTGATGAAACACATGCCATCAGCTCATTAACTGCCTGTATCAGTGATGTAAAAATTTGGTTAAACAGTAATTAACTCAAATTCAATGCTGACAAAACTGAGATCATGATTTCTGGGCCACAAACACTTATAAGAAATATTGACATTTGTGTCAATATTGATGGAAATCTGACCAAACCCTCTAAAACCATTAAGAATCTGGGAATCACTTTTGATCCATCTCCAAGCCCACATTAGAACCATCACTAAAACTGCTTTCTTCCATCTATTTCACATTGCACGACTTCGCCCCATTCTCAGTTTGAAGGATGCAGAATCACTAGTTCATGCTTTCATATCATCACGTCTCGACTACAGTAACTGCCTCTTTACTGGCCTACCAGCTAAAACTTTTGCCCGATTACAATTCATCCAAAACTATGCAGCTAGTGTTCTCACTAACACCAAGCATTCTGCACACATTACTCCCGTCTTGTTTAGTCTTCACTGGCTGCCTATCTCAGGCAGTATTAGGTTTAAAATTCTTCTCCTGACATACAAAGCTCTCAATGATCTGGCACCTCGTTATATATGTGATCTGCTGCAGCCATACACACCAGCACGCACTCTTCGTTCTTCTGATTCCAAATTGTTGTCTGTCCCTAGATTTCATCTATCCACTTTCGTGGGACATCCTTCAGTGTAGTTGCACCTAAACTGTGGAACTCACTACCTTAGAGCCTCTGTGACATCTCCTCTTTTTCTATCTTTAAATATCAGCTTAAAACACATCTTTTCTCAGCACATTATCTGTCTATTACTGAATTATGTTTTATTTCCCACATTGTAATTCAAACTGTAACTTCTGTTGAAATGTATATTAATGTACTTTGTCCTGTTAAATGTTTATGGCGTGTAAAGTGTCCTTGAGCTTGTGGAAAGGTGCTATATAAATAAAACGTATTATTATTAGACAGAAACGGGGAAGAACCTCACGCTCAGTCTGCTATATGTGTAGTCAGTATTGTTTAGAATTTGGATTTCTCAGATGTATGGAGAGAATGTAATCCTTTAATGTAGCAGTATACATGGATGAAAGTTTGCAATGGAAGGGTCTCTGTTGTTTGATTGGATAGGTTTTTTTTATATATATATATGAAATAGGGTTGTTAATACAATGATCTTGCCTACATTCCTTTCTGACCATAAACTTATTACAGCTGATTTCACTCTTTTGAAAAGAGCCCGTAAGAGTTATTACTGGCATTTTAATATAAAACTGTTGGAAGATAAACAATTTTGGGAGTATTTTCAATTATTTTGGGAGATCTGAAAAAGTGAAAAAAGTAATTATGAAAATATTATTCAGCGGTGGGAGATTTTGAAAGTGCATATAAGAAATTTCTGTCAACAATATGTATCTTATTCTTCTTTGTGTTTTAAAAAAGACATTAGAGTATTAGAAAAGGAAATAAATGAAATTGAAAAGAGACTCATTGGCAATGATGCTGAAAATATACAAGAAGTATGGGCTTCTGAGTTCAGATTTAAATGAAAAAGTTAAAGGAGCTTTGGTAAGGAGCCGTTTTACAACATTGAGAGATATGGATATGAGAGATACCTCCTTTTTCTCTACTTGGAGCGAAAAGCACGACAGGAAAAAAACAGTTTAAGAGACACTGTACTGTTTAAGAGACAATAATGGAAGTAAAACATTAGACCCTGTGGCAATGCGCAAAATTGCAGTGGATTTTTATTCTAAATTGTATGAAACTGACAACTCCGATGAGCAGTCAGAAAGGATTTGCTGCAAGATCTTCCTGTTATAAATTCAGAATATAAACAATCCTTATACCTTTGAGGAGGTTACAGCTGCTGACTGGGATGGATTACCTGCTGAATATTTTAAGAACTTTTGGACTATTATTGGTGCTGAAAAAAGCTTCAGCAAAGAAACGCTTCCGAAGAGTTGTCAAAATGCAGTTTTAATGTTGCTCCCAAAAAAAGGAGATTTGACACTTTTAAAGAACTGGAGACCTGTAGCAATTTTATGTGCTGAATATAAGATTCTCTCAAAATGTTTGGCTAATAGACTGAATAACGTATTACATGAAGTTATACATAAGGATCAATCATACTGTATAATGGATCGATCTATTACAGACAAATTACACTCAGTAACAGATGTTTTTGATTTTGCTTTCTACAGCAATATTAATATAGGATTTCTATAATTAGACCAGGAAAAGGCTTTTGATAGAGTTGACCACACTTAATTTTTTGATACATTAAAGGCCTTTGGTTTTGGGAATTATTTTATTTCAAAGGTATGTCTGCTATACTCTGAAGCCACATGTATGCTAAAAATGGCTAGTGGTCTAAGCTTGTCCAATAAAAGTCCAAAGAGGTATTAGACAGGGTTGTCCCCTATGAGGGCAACTCTACAGTATTGTGACTGAACCCTTATTGTGTAAGTTGAGAAGAGAAATAACAGGACTATAGGTCAATGCACTGGATTCCCAATTACCAATTAAACTATATGTGTAGGTGATGCTACAGTTTTAATTAGAAATAATCATGATGTTCAAATTTTAATAGAGGTCTTGGAGTGTTATGGGAAAGCATCTTCTGCTAAGGAGAATTGGGGCAAAAGTGATGCTTTGTGGTGTGGCAGGGACTGTAATAGTCCATCTCTCCCTGGTGGTTTGCAGTGGGGAAGGGCAGGTTTTAAATATCTTTGTGTATTTTTAGGAACAAACAAATACAGAAGACAAAACTGGGAGGGAATAGTGGAGAAAGTGTGTGATCGGTTGTCTAAATGGAAATGGTTGCTATCCCAGCTATCTTTTAGGGGAAGAGCTTTGGTACATAACAACTTGGTGGCCTCATTGTTATGGCATAAAATGATCATTCTTGAGCATCTGGAAGACCTAGTCCATGAAATTCAACCATGCCTTGTAGATTTCTTTTGGTCAGGACAGCACTGGCTGAAAGCACCAGTTCTGTATCTACCCATAAAGGAAGGAGGGCAAGGACTGGCTGATATCAGATCAAGAGTCAAGGCTTTTAGACTGCAGACTGCACAGAGGCTCCTCTATGGGAAAAATGTTAGTTGGAGTGAAGTAGCCTGTGTCTTATTAAGAAGAGCAGGAAACATGTGCCTAGATCGCCATTTGTTCCTCACGGACATTGATCAACTGAACCTGTCAGGTCTAACATCATTTTACAGATCAATGTTAAAAGCTTGGACACTTTTTCGTTTCTCTCGTTAGCAAAATGGAGTAAATAGTTTGTGGATGAAGGAAGAACCACTGCTTTTCAACACTACATTAGATCTGTACATTGTCAAATCAATATCTTTCAGAAAAGCTCTACGGTCTGCGAACATCACCAAAGTTGGACACTTAATGTACGAAGATGGATGGATGTCAACTGAGACTTTAGCTTCAAAGTTGGGAATAAGGTCAGAGAGGTTGGCACAGACTGCTTACTCAGTTAATTGAGTCACTACCCAAGGATTATAAATTGTCCTTAGAGACACCTATTGAAGAAGAGGATACAGCGGCCTTCCCAGAGTTACATTTCTCTGCTGTGACTGGTTGTTGGCAAGAACTGGAGGGTGGCTTGTTTTCCTTTAGAATGCCTCAGCTAGGACACTTCAGTGATGCTGGAAAGAAAGCCTTCCCTATTTGTCACTCACTCGACGTTGTGTCGATGTAGTGACACTAGGGGTCACTCTTGGGAGCCCGAAACACCTCTGGTCTTTGATAAAAGGCCAATGAAAATTGGTGAGTGGTATTTGGGGGGGTTATGTTTGCTCTCTGTATATTTTATAGTCTCAACCCTTCATTTCTGTGTGTGTTTGTTCAGCATTGTGGCTGATATATAGATTGTAATCGACACACACACACATATATATATATATATATATATATATATATATATAAAGAGTGTTAGGGTCTTTCCCATTCATTTTCTATGGTTGGTCAGTTTTGACCACGAACAGCCAAGATGTAACTTTTTTTTATGACCACTTAGACTCATCAGATGAACGTAATCTTTGGTTTGTTTGTTTAGATCGCAAGTCTGAATAAAGTCACTAAGTCTTGAACCACTCAGATAGAGGAAATAATTTTTATTAAAAAATTAAAATGAAAATCGGTCAAAATGACTGAACAGCCTAGGAGGGTTAATCAGAGTTTTTTTTCCTAACCTGATATGACGTGATAAGAGACAGGGAAATGGTGTCTATTTCTGCAATGTCGTGCCGGGCAGCCCAGTCAACAAATGTGTCTAAAATCCATCTCCTGAGTAATTTCTTAATTTGTGTCAACATATCAAATAATCAATGTGAGATTTATGAAAATGAAACGTCTTGGTTACGAACATAACCTTGGTTCCCTGAGAGGGAACGAGACACTGCGTAATGATGCAACTGGGACTACGTCAGTGAGTCACATGGTCTGAAGCCTGTATACAATCATGCCAATTCATTGGCTGATGGCGCTTAAGCGGTGATCATAGGGAGCCGTGTCACGGAACCTGTATAGGCAGCTGCTTTGGCGGCATTTCGCCAGATTTTCTGCAACAGGCACGAGAGTATGGCCAGCTACACAATGTCTCATTACCTCTCAGGGATCCAAGAATACGTTCGTAACTGAGATGTTCCCTTTCAAGGAAACTATGACATTGCATAATTACGAGCGAGCTAAAGAAATATAAATCTCGAAAACATATCCTGATCCAACAGAGAGAACTTGGGAAGAAGGAGACAAACTCTCCTCTTAAATTATCAAATATATAACGAAAGTATGCGGAGAGGACCATCCTGCCGCCATAAAAAATAATAATTTCAAGGACGCACCTCTAGCCAATGCACATGAGGATGCCATGAGCCTTGTAGAATGGGCTTGAATACCCAGAGGCGAAGGCAAACCATGCACCTTGTAAGCACTTGAGATTGCATCCATAATCCAATGAGGCAGTCTCTGCTTGGACACCGAAACACCCCTGTTGCATCCACTAAAACACATAAACAACTGCTCTGACTTACGCCATTGGCTAGTATGGTCAGCATAAACCTGCAGAACCTGCACTGTGCATAACATATATAGCCTTTTATGCTCTTCCGACTCAAAAAGTGGATGAGAAAAGGACTGCAAATTAACAATCTGTGAGCGAAAGGACATAGAGATGACTTTACGCAAATAGCCCAAATGAGGCCTCAATACGACCTTAGATAAATCTGCCACAAATTCTATACACAAAGGATTGATCGACAGGGCATGCAAATCACCAAACCTCTTAAACGATGCCAATACTAAAAAACAGGGCCATTTTAAGAGTCAGAAATGTATCAGATACTGATGTTATGAGCTCGAACGGACACCACGCCACAGATAAATCCCATAAGGGACGCTGATGGGACAAAAAGGTCTAAGCCTGCGGGCTCTGCTCATAAAACGAGAGACAAGAGAAAGTCTTCCAACAGAAACTCTATTCACCAGCACATGTTCAGCCACTATAACGGCCATGTAAACTTTAAGCATTGCTGGGGTAACCCCAGCCCCAAAAATCCAGCTCTGAACCAACCGGGCAGTGGACTGGATCCTCACTCTGCTCACCAAGAGGTGAAAATATGCCATTTACATGTTTATAACCTTTTTGTTTATGGAGCTCAAGCATTTAAGATGGTATCAACCACTGCGGGGGATAAACCATCATTCAAAAGGGGGCCCCATTAAGGGGCCAAACCCACAATTTCCATAACTCGGGCCGAGGGTGCCAAATACTGCCCCGCACTTAAGACAACATATCCATTCTGACTGGAATCTCCCAAGGCATTCTCTCTAGGAGAGAGACCAGAGTCAATAACCATACTTGAGACAGCACCACTAACAGAAGCCGAACACGATCCTCCCTAACCCTCTGCAGAACCGAGTGCAGCAGATTGATCGGTGGAAATGCATAAAGATGCGCAGTTGGCCACTGATGTGCCAGTGCATCGATGCCCAGCGGTGTCAATGGCGAGAGAAAAACCAGAGGGGACAATGTGACGTCTCGCTTGACGCAAACAGGTCCACTTCTGCTCTGCCAAACCTCATCCAGATTGTTCCACAATCTGCAGGTATAATATCCAATCTCCAGAACCTGTCTGGAAAGGAGATCCGCCCCCAAATTCAACCGGCCCAGGACACATACTGCTCATAGAGACAGCACATTATCCTGTGCCCACAGAAGAATGTGACATGCCAGCTTAAGCATGGCATGAGAGCGCACCCCTCCCTGATGGCTGATGTAAGCCACCACCATCCTGTTGTCCGACCACGTGAGGGCATGTCTGCCCTGAAATTCTGGAAGGAAAAACCTAAAAGCCAACAGCACCGCAAGCATCTCCAGACAGTTTATGTGCCAATCCAGCCGCTGACCCGTCCATACTCCTTGAGCAGGACAGTTCTCGTATACAGCGGCCAAACCACAGAGGGGCATGACAGCAGATGCCGACGATCATAAGCCCAGGGAGAATAGTAATGCCGACAAAGAACTCCACGTGTCTGTTCACAATATTGTTAGGGAGAAAAATGCTCTTTTTTGAGCCTATTAAGTCCCCGGGCTTGAGCACCAATCATGCGGGAGCTCGCCGCCACACAACTACGCTTCAAAAACTGGAGAAAAATAAAGAGATGCCTGGGCCTGTTTAACAACGCGGTTGAATCCGTACACGGACTGCTCATTTCCAATGGCGACCTCATGTGTTGTCACTCAAAAGGGAGAACATAGTCCTGGCTTCGGCGTGAGTTGCTAGTAACTAACACAGACTTAGACAAATTCATGCACTGAAGTAAGAAAATCTGGCAAAATAGCATCAAAGCAGCCGCCTAGACTTCTTATTTTATTGTCATTTATCCTAATTTTAGTGTATGAATATCGCACGTCACGTCTAGTGTGGACAGATTGCTTGTCGCTGGATTAAGGACAAGGTCTCAATCTTTTCCACGAAATTACTGGAAAAAAAAATGTACGATTTTATTTTATTTTTTTGTCAACCTTAACAAAGGCTAGACAAAAAAAGATACTTTATGATGATAATTAAACTATTTGAATTAAAACATAATGTTGACGAAAATATGCCAAGAAAAATTGACCTTTTTACAAACTGGATAATTACCTGTTTTATCTGTTACAGTTTTACGTTGTTTTTTACATTATCATCAACTAAAATATATTTTCATTATATTTTTATAACTAAATTACATTATATTTTAGTCAGAGTAAAACTGAATATTGACAAAATATAAAGGATATTTTCATCAAAATAAAAAACTATGACTAAAAAAAAATGATAAAAAATGAACATTAAGTCCAAGTCAAGTGTCAAGTCTTTAAAGGCCAGTTGTAAGTAAAGTTTCAAGTCTTAGTCTTTTGTGACAAGTCTAAGTCATATCTTGCATCCCTTTTCTTGTATCTCTTTTTATATGCTGCAGGTTAGTTTTGTAACCCCTGAGGCAGAACAATTAATTTGATATATATATATATATATATATATATATATATATATATATATATATATATATATATATATATATTTATTTTTTATTAATTATTTCTAGGGATTTATTAGAAAACAGTAAGCAAATGACTGCACATTTACACATGGAAAAGCAACAAAGAGTGCATGAGATGCTCCCTTGTATCTAAACAGTGTTGCAATATTCAATTGCGTATGAGTCTAAATCAAGCCATTAGTCCAATTATTTAATTTCAATTTCTTAAACGTGACTTAAGTTTCCATTTCTGTGACTCTGATGCTTATGCACCTTATGAGTATAGCATTGTGTCAATATGTCATGGCAATTCTGACATCTTTCTTTCCACAATGACAACTGCTCTTGAACTGTACTGTATGTGTCTTGACATTTGTGTTGATGCTTAAGTCATTACTAAGGCAAGGTAGATATACCAGATATTGACAACCCTGTTTGAACAAATGAATCTGATATCATTACTTGCAAAATGACGGTCTGGACATTCAGTCCTAAAGATCAGATTTGAAAAACCAAACTAGATTAATGTGCAGTGCAAACAAAGGCTTAGAACACCAACAGAACATCACAACACCAGAATGCCATCACCCTTCACTGACCTTTCGAAAGGTCTACACTGCATCCTGAAATCCCTCTGTCGGTCCATTCTCTCTTCTCTCCAGATCCAATGGCGTGATGAATCCGCACTACTGAGCCAGATGCAAGAGCTCCACGGTAGTCATTGACTCATTCACTATGATATGCCAATCTATCTGTGGGAAAGAGAGAGTGAGAGCAAGAACACAGATGAAGACAAAATGACTGTCAAGGCACTTGAACAGTGGTTTACATTCTCTTATGTTTATACAGCTATGGATAATTGATTATATTCAAGACAAACATGCAGTACCACTCTGTCTAACTGCTGAGTAGAGTCAAATGTTGAGAAATGGTGATTGCTCTTCATTCGTCAGCTCTTTAGAGCTGGAGAGACAAATGTGAGTGTGAGATTATTGACAGGCCTCCCTCTACTTTACACTCTGCTTGAGTGAGTGTGGTACAGAATTACAGAGTGCTATCCTTTCTGTTGGGCACTTTATTTTCTAGCTGTGCGTAATTAGCATCTATTGGTTTTAAAAGTGGAGATACCATATTCAGGAAAGACCAAATAACCAGTTATTGCAGTAGAAAAACACAAACAGGAAGTAAAGCTCCAGAGTTTTCCACAATACATGGATAAATGTTGGAGAAGCTAGTAATAATGGATGCCATTAGAAACAAAAGTAGCATTCCACTAAGCCATCCAGGGGTGGGATTCCCATTCCCATCTTTTGTCTATCTGGCTGTCAAAAGATTTTAAATAATGAATCACAACTTCACTCATCTCTAAACTCAAACTGCACTAACTTATTTAGTTTCTTTGTTAAAGAAAGAAAACAAAATAATATGCAAAAGTTGGGTTTGACAAATTGTTTGGATTGCATTTTTGTGATGGATGGATGGGTGGGTTGGTGGGTGGGTAGATGGATGGATGTATATATGGATGTATGGACGGTGAATCATTGCAATAATGACCACTTTTTAATACTAATGATAATGCTACATGATATCCAGTATAATATAAGTTAAAGGAAACATATTTGATGTCAGTGAAGGGCTGCTTAGTGTGTGCCCCGCTGAGGGTGTTTGGTGGTACATAAGACCAAAAAAAAAAAAAAAGGTTGGGAAACAATGTTTAAGGCACACACACACACACACACACACACACACACACACACACACACACACACACACACACACACACACAAACTGAAACTTTCCACTGCATTATGCCATATCTTACATCAATTTGACTGTATTGCATTATTTATAAACTCATAACAATGCTTAGAGCACTATTCAACCAGTGTAATGCTTATAACATATTTTGGAACTCATTAATCAAAACACAGTTAAGGTAGATTTCAATTTCACTCATAAAACTCTGTACTCCTAAAAGGTCAGTCTTCATAAACCTTTTAGCAAGGGAGAATTCTAAAGATAGCATAACATAGGTAGAGTCAGTCCAAAGGCAGTGCAAACGTTCAGATGTTATACATGACAGAAATCTGGGACAGGCATTGAAAGAAATTGAACATTTGCATATTCCCTGTAGCAGGTTTATTATGATTATTATAATTTTTTTTTTTACTTCTTTATGTATTTATGTATTGATTTATTGATTTATTTGTTTATTTATTTATGTATGTATATATGTGTGTATTTTATTTATTTATTTATTTATTTATATTCTTTGATTTAAACCAATGGGAACTGTTGGGTCACACTAACCAATCAGAAGTGTTTAGCTGCAATTATTGTTTAATTTTAAAAGCAAAATACTTTTTGCAAAATTATAACCTTCAAAATCACTTAATTAGCCATTTCTGACCTTCCTGACCTTTGAATGAAAACTGCAAGAACACTCCCTTATAGCCAATTGTCAAATGCACGCTGAGTTATTTATTGTATTGCCATTAACTACAATGCCCCCTTCAGAGAACATATTAGTAATCACCGTGACATGCAATTTCATTTTAAAGATGTATTACTAGCATGGCATATTATGTTGAGTAATCATACACTGTAGGGTTTCTTCATAGATTCTGTACATGAATGTTGAACAGGAAATAAAAGCTTTAATAAGCGTAAAGTAACATTAATTTACTCATACAATATTCAACTGACAAGGGCTTAATGAATAAAACCCCTTTGCTTTTCTGGTTGTTAGAAAAATCATGCATTTTTCTCTTTTCTGTCAAACATCTAGAGGACTGCATGGGCCTTAAAATGAAACCCGACCCGTACCCGAGACCGTGTGACCCTACCCAGCACGAATGATACCGTCAGATTTTAAGCCCGAACACGACCCAAACCCAAAATCGCTTACTATCTAATTTCTTCTGAAATTGAACCTCTACAAACATCTGTTTTTCTTTCTTTCCTTCACTAGGTCTACAGAGTGCAGATGAGTCACATATGATAAAATGCCACACTTTCATAAGACACTGCTACTGAGCTGAGGACCAACGCAATAAACCAACACTCCAGTATACATACACACTAGCATATGCACAGGGTTGGGAGGGTTACTTCAGAAATGCATTCCACTACAGATTACATGCTGTAAAATGTCATTTGTAACATATTCTGTGAGATTACTCAAGGTCAGAAACTTATTCTAAATACTTTGGATTACTTCTTCAGCACTGGTAGATTTTTTCACTTGTTTTGACTATAAAAACTCTGCCAGTACAGTAAGACAAAATACACATGTTAAAAATACATTCTCTGAAAAACAAGATAAATCAAAGCTAAATCAAATTGATCTTGTTTTAAGGATTTTTAGATATTTTTACAGGAAAACAATACAAAAATTATTATCAAGAATATGATTTTTGCCCTAATATCAAAGGTCTTTAAAGATTAAGGTCTAGAAAAAAAGAAATTATGATCTAATGTGAATTTTCTTGATAAAAAACTAAAATCGTGCCTGGTAACATATGCATGTAAAATGGTTATAAATAGCATTTTAGTTTAGCATAAAGCTGACAATTTACACAAGGTTTATTTCTATTTCTTCTGCTCCAAACTTATTTCAAACTTACTTCTCTGTCTACTTGTATGAATGTAACACATCATAAGAAAGTGTTTCACCGCTGTTCAAATGCACTTTGGATCGCATCATTTATATGTATAAATGTTTTCCATCTGAAAGGAATAAATATTAAATGAAACAAATGACAATAAAATGCAAAGTAATCTCTTCAGTAATCAAAATACATTTTGAATGTAACTGTATTCTAATTACCAATGATTTAAATTGTAACTGTAGTGGAATACAGTTACTTATATTTTGTATTTTAAATAAGTAATCCCATTACATGTATTCCATTACTCCCCAACCCTGCATATGCACACACACACACACACACTTCTTCATGGCATTGCTTAACTTCTCAGGCATGACATCAAGGTGTCATTTGGTATAAAATCGTTCCACTCTGATAAATGTGAGACAGTCTTCCACATAAGTCCAATCTGGCAACCTGAGCGAAAGAGGCGAGGGTGCAAGATGGAAAAGACAGGTACGGTCAGCATCAGTGCATTTCTCCACTCAAAACAGGCCTTCTGTCTACTGTTTTTACAAGTATGCATCAGATCTCAACTCAAACATGCCGTCTAACATCTTCGTTCCTCAGATTTAGAAACATATCATGTAAGAATACAAATATAATCAACCTGACTAATCCTACAACATAAGCAATTCATAAGGGTACAGTAACATGAGAAGTGCCGCAATTCATAGTTCCAAAACTGCTCAGTAAAGTACAAGGAGACTGCTGCACCATTATATGTATTACTTTTTCAATTAATTTAATGTTTATTAATTTAATTAAACTGCATATTTAAAAAAATGTGGTTGGTTGTTTGCATGTCAGTTAGACAGTCTCTTCCTTTCAAAGTGGGCGTTTCTTGGCCTGAATAAGCTGAAGTGTGGACCAGACTTTACGCTGTTAGTCAAAAGTCTGGCTTTGAAAGACTACACACACACTAACACCATTCTCAATATTCAAATGACCCATTATCGCAGCAGTCCAGTTCATTTCATATTATGTCATGTCATCTCCATCCTTAGAACCTTTATCTGAATTTAATGAGGTTGTAATAATGGACATTTAAATGTGATGGAAAGACCCCTTATCTGTGATGTCAGCCATTTATTTTTTATTTTATTTTTTTATTTTTTTCTGTTGCTTGCTTGTGCAAACCCTCGAAAATTTGAATGTTTGACTAGCATGACAACAGTGGTCTCTTTGGTTACATGAGGGGCCAGTGGAGAGATATGGTTCACATGCTAATAATGCCATAGTCAGACAGAAGGTTGAGGGCTTTGTGACCAGAGACATTGAAGCAGCTGTCTGGTCAACAGTCATAACCCCTGAGAGAGAGGAATGAAGAAAAAAAAAGTGAAGGGGTGAAGTAGGAGGGGAGTAAGAGAAATAATGAAAAAAAGTGATGAAACTGAAAGTCACAGTTCAGAATCAGAATCAGAATGAGCTTTATTGCCAAGTATGCTTACACATACAAGGAATTTGTTTTGGTGACAGGAGCTTCCAGTACACAACAATACAAAACAGCAACAAGACTTTTAAAAAACAATTAAAATTGAATACTTAAGAAAATAAGTATATATAGAATACACAATACATATACATACTTACATATACACACATACACACACATACACATATATACACATATATATATATATATATGTACAAATACATACATATATATATATATATATATATATATATATATATATATATATATATATATATATATATATATATATACACTATATTGCCAGAAGTATTCGCTCACCCATCCAAATAATTGAATTCAGGTGTTCCAATTACTTCCATGGCCACAGGTGTATAAAATGAAGCACCTAGGCATGCAGACTGCTTCTACAAACATTTGTGAAAGAATGGGCCGCTCTCAGAAGCTCAGTGAATTCCAGCGTGGTACTGTGATAGGATGCCACCTGTGCAACAAGTCCAGTCGTGAAATTTCCTCGCTACTAAATATTCCACAGTCAACTGTCAGTGGTATTATAACAAAGTGGAAGTGATTGGGAATGACAGCAACTCAGCCACGAAGTGGTAGGCCACGTAAAATGACAGAGCGGGGTCAGCGGATGCTGGGGCACATAGTGCGCAGAGGTCGCCAACTTTCTGCAGAGTCAATCGCTACAGAGTTCATGTGGCCTTCAGATTAGCTCAAGAACAGTGCGTAGAGAGCTTCATGGAATGGGTTTCCATGGCCGAGCAGCTGCATCCAAGCCATACATCACCAAGTGCAATGCAAAGCGTCGGATGCAGTGGTGTAAAGCACGCCGCCAATGGACTCTAGAGCAGTGGAGACGCGTTCTCTGGAGTGACGAATCACGCTTCTCCATCTGGCAATCTGATGGACGAGTCTGGGTTTGGCGGTTGCCAGGAGAACGGTACTTGTCTGACTGCATTGTGCCAACTGTGAAGTTTGGTGGAGGGGGGATTATGGTGTGGGGTTGTTTTTCAGGAGCTGGGCTTGGCCCCTTAGTTCCAGTGAAAGGAACTCTGAATGCTTCAGCATACCAAGAGATTTTGGACAATTCCATGCTCCCAACTTTGTGGGAACAGTTTGGGGATGGCCCCTTCCTGTTCCAACATGACTGCGCACCAGTGCACAAAGCAAGGTCCATAAAGACATGGATGAGCGAGTTTGGTGTGGAAGAACTTGACTGGCCTGCACAGAGTCCTGACCTCAACCCGATAGAGCACCTTTGGGATGAATTAGAGCGAAGACTGCGAGCCAGGCCTTCTCGTCCAACATCAGTGTCTGACCTCACAAATGCTCTTCTGGAAGAATGGTCAAAAATTCCCATAAACACACCCCTAAACCTTGTGGAAAGCCTTCCTAGAAGAGTTGAAGCTGTTATAGCTGCAAAGGGTGGGCCGACGTCATATTAAACCCTATGGATTAAGAATGGGATGTCACTTAAGTTCATATGCGTCTAAAGGCAGATGAGCGAATACTTTTGGCAATATAGTGTATATATATATATATATATATATATATATATATACACACATGCACATACATAGTGCAAATCTAAATACAAATCGGTTATATACAGTGCAAGGGAATGTAATGGCAGAAGAGGTTGGATGTGTTGGATAATATAAAAAGATTAAGCTGTGTATTGCACACTAATTATTGCTCAATGGGGCAGTTTTAACTCTTCATGAGATGGCCTGAGGGAAAAACTGTTCCTGTGCCTGACGGTTCTGGTGCTCAGAGCTCTGAAGCATCAGCCAGAGGGCAACAGTTCAAAAAGGTAGTGGGCAGTCTTTTTCCTCACTCTGGAAGTGTATAGTTCTTCAAGGGAGGGCAGGGGGTAACCAATAATCCTCTCAGCAGTCCGAACTGTCCTTTGTAGTCTTCTGATATCCAATTTCGTAGCTGAACCAAACCAGACAGATATTGAAGTGCAGAGGACAGACTCAATGACTGCTGAGTAAAACTGTATCAGCAGCGCCTGTGGCAGGTTGAACTTCCTCAACTGGTGAAGGAAGTACAACCTCTGCTGGGCCTTTTTCACAATGGAGTCAATGTGGGTCTCCTACTTCAGGTCCTGTGAGATGGTAGTGCCCAGGAACCTGAATGACTCCACTGCTGCCACAGTGCTGTTTAGAATGGTGAGGGGGACAGTGTTGGGGTGTTTCTCCTAAAGTCCACAATCATCTCCACCGTTTTGAGTGTGTTCAGCTCAAGGTTGTTTTGACTGCACCAGACAGCCAGCTGTTTAACCTTCCTTCTGTATGCAGACTCATCGTCATCTCGGATGAGGCCAATGACAGTGGTGTCGTCTGCAAACTTCAGGAGCTTGACAGAGGGGTCCTTGGAGATGCATTCGTTGGTGTAGAGGGAGAAGAGTAGTGGGGAGAGCACACATCCCTAGGGGCACCAGTGCTGATTGTACAGGTGCTGGAAGTGAATTTCCTCTGTCTCACAAGCTGCTGCCTGTCCATCAGAAAGCTGGTAATCCACTGACAGATAGACATGGGAACAGAGCGTTGGTGTAATTTAGTCCGGAGAATAGCTGGGATGATGGTGTTGAAAGCTGACCTGAAGTCCACAAAAAGGATCCTTGCATATGTCCCTGGTCTGTCCAGATGTTGCAGGATATGATGCAATCCCATGTTGATGGCATCATCCACAGACGTGTTTGCTCGATAAGCAAATTGAAGGGGATTTAGAAAGGGTCCAGTGATGTTCTTCAGGTGGGCCAACACCAGTCTCTCAAATGACTTCATGACCACAAACATCAGGGTGACAGGTCTGTAGTAATTAAGTCCTGTGATTTTTGGTTTCTTTGGGATGGGGATGATAGTGGAGCGTTTGAAGCAGCATGGGACTTCACACTGCTCCAGTGATCTATTGAAGATCTGTGTGAAGATGGGGGCCAGCTGGTTAGCACAGGATTTTAGACATGCAGGTGAAACACCATCTGGGCCTTGTGCTTTCCTTATTCTTGGTTTTCGAAAGACACAGCACACATCATCTTCACAGATCTTAAGTGCAGGTTGAGTATTCAGGAGGGAGAGGAGGGAGGTTGCAGGAGGTGTTGGTGTTTGTGTGAAGTGAAGGTCAGAGCAGGTGTGGGGTGTGAGATTGGGACTTTCAAATCTACAGTAGAACACATACAGGTCGTCAGCCAGTTGTTGGTTCCCTACAGGGTTGGGGGCAGGAGTCCTGTAGTTAGTAAGTTGTTTCATGCCACTCCACACTGATGCAGGGCCGTTAGCTGAAAACTTGTTTTTCAGCTTCTCAGAGTATCTTCTTTTAGCAACTTCTTTAGATTTCCTTATTCAGTGTGTTCCTGGCCTGATTGTACAATACTTTATCCCCACCCCTGTAAGCATCCTCTTTGGCCTGACGAAGCTGCCTGAGTTCCGCTCTAAACCATGGTTTGTTATTGTTAAATGTTACATAAGTCCTTGTAGGGATGCACATATCCTCACAGAAACTGATATATGATGTAACAGTATCTGTGAACTCATCCATATTGGTGTCTGCAGCCTCAAAAACACTCCAATCAGTGCAGTCAAAGCAGGCTTGAAGTTCCAGCTCTGCTTCATTGGTCCATCTCTTTACAGTCCTTACTACAGGCTTAGCAGATTTTAGTTTCTGTCTGTAGTTTGGAAGAAGATGAACCAGACAGTGATCAGAGAGTCCCAAAGCCGTTCTAGGGACAGAGCGATATGCATCCTTTATTGTTGTGTAGCAGTGATCCAGTGTATTTCTGTCTCTGGTTGAGCATGTAATGTGATGTTTGTATTTGGACAGTTCACGTGTGAGGTTTGCTTTGTTAAAATCCCCAAGAATAGTAATAACTGAGTCCGGGTATTGTTGTTCCATGTCTGTGATTTGACTTAGTTGAGTGTGAAAGAAACTTTGTTTAAAAGCCTAATGCCTCACTGCCTGGAGCTTAGTAAGGCAGCTGCCTTCTTAAGGGAGCATCCTAAATGTCACAGAACCTTATAAGTGACTGATTTGGAATGCTCTACAGTAGGCAGAAACTCAAGCCACACAACTAGCACTCAGCAGAGGAAACTTGCACGTGGTTAGCATGATGCTAAGCTAATTGTGCAACAAAGAAATCACAGCACACTTAGACATTGAGAAAATATCTATGTTTATCGATACTTTTCAGTATTAAATGAAACATAGGTGTTTCATAATCAACCTTGTCCACTATCTTGGATGTCATTTTTCACTATGCTCATTGACATGCTTCTGGGATTGCCTTTATGTTCAATGCTACCTTAGAAGTGCTCAAAACAAGGTATCTTAGATTCATAATTGTAGCAGGTGTCTTTATTTTGGAATAGTCTATACGTTAGGAGAAATGGAGGGCAGACGGGTTGGGACTGAAAGACATTAAAAATTATAGCTAAAAAAATGAGTGAAGAAAAGAGAGAGGGAAATAAAATAAAAAAAAATCACAGAGACCTCATCCTTTCACTTGTCATGATGTTTCATCCTGTGCTGGGAAGTAACTAATAGTAGAGACTTTTTTTTTTTTTTTTTTTTTTAAATACTGTAGATTTTTCAAGTAACAACCTACTTTTGACAACGATTACTGTTTTTTTTTTTTTTTTTTTTTTTTCATAAGACATTTCACATTGTTGACACATTACAGCCAAGCAGGTCAAGGAAATAATTAACACTCTTCCTTAAGCTGTCCTTTTTCTCTCACATGTAGTGTTGGAAAGTCCCATTCATTCTAGTGAATCAGTTTGTCCTGATGGTTCATGTAAACTGATAAAAAAAAAAATATATATATTTTTTTTTATTATTAAATCTCAGATTCAAATCCCTGTGCAAAAGTTCCTCTGCATCATTTCAGGTTTTCCAAAAAATATTTAATTTAATGCTGCTGCACATTGCTATTTTAATTTGTATTTTTTATTTATTTTTATTTTTTTTTTGTAGTTTTTTTTTTTTTTTACTAGTTTTATTTGTTATATTTAATAATCTTATCACCCTTATTGAGATTGTTCATTCAAAAGTCTGCATTATTTTTGGGCCAGAAATGTGCTGCTCTGAATTAAAAATTATATTTAAAAATGATATTGGATATTTATATATTTAAAAAGATACTGCTCCCCGAAGTAGCTTCAGTGTAGTTGATTTTTTTTTATATTTTTTTTTAAACTACTTTAAAAAAAATAAAATAAATGATTGACTGTTGTTACTACCAAACACACTTTCATAACAATACTTCCCTATAGCAACTTTTTGCCTGTGCCACCAAAACATCCTCATTGGTCCATTGCCTGCATCACCAAAATGTCACCCTTTGTCCGTATTTTAAATGTCACTCTGATGCTGTATTCAACTCATTTCAGAGGATTTCAATACTTTACTGAAGGCTACATTTAAAATGAAATGAACTGAAATTTATTTTCTTTCTGCTTTGTTTATTTATTGATTAAATTTGCCATGAACACAAAGGGAGTTTTCAGAATGTCTGAGCTGCAGCTGAAAAAAAAGCATAAAAAACCCCAAATGATCAGAAAAATAATCCATGCCATGTTTGCACTGTATATAGGATCTTCCGAGGCATGTGATTGCTTATGTGAGGAACAGATCAAAATGTAATCCTTTATGAAGTGATCAGTGCCCCCATCCGCCGAAACACTCAAATCCCAACCTGCAATCATTTAAGCATTAAAAATGGCATCTTTAACAAGCATTACAAATTCTTTGATGTCAGTGATGTCACATGCCATTGGTTCTCAAGTGTATAGTTTCCTGTTTAATGGTATATGTATAATGACACATATTGCGATTAAAGACATTCGGTAAATCCAAATATTGTCCGAACTGAGGTGAGAATTGCATGACAAGGACGATATGCTGACATATTCATAATGAGAATTATGTGTCTGATTACAATAAAAAATCCACATCATTGAGGCTAACCCTTCACCCCCCACCCCCCACCCCCCCAACACCCCACCCCTTTGCTTTCTCTCAAAGCTGCTAATCCTTTGAAAACAAAACGACAATCTAGTGTTCTAGAGTATACAAGTACTGACCAGTCCTTGAGTAATCATCTATTAGAAACACTTGCCACAACTCTATGTTCCTCTCACTTTGGCCTGCTCTAAAATGCAAGACACAAAACCAATTATCAAGCAGCCTGTTTGTGCACAGCTCCCTGATTCTGATATATTGTGCACAATACCAGGAAGACTCCCAAGTAAGTAAACAGAATCTTTCAGGTCCAAGCTATAATTAATGCACCTGTGGTTTGTGCACCAACGAGATAGAGGTATACAGTCTATCTACTGACAAAGTTTTCTTTGTCCAAAAAGAGTTTTATTGATTAAGATGGAGTATTTAATCTGTGTTTTGGATTTTTGTTGGTACAGATGAAACACAGAGCTGGAAGTGATGGTTTCCATTAGAGTTAGACGCTCTGTCTTACACTCTTCTCTTCTCTTCTCTTCTCTTCTCTTCTCTTCTCTTCTCTTCTCTTCTCTTCTCTTCTCTTCTCTCTGTGTTCGCTTTGGTGAACCATATTTTGTACATTCTTACCATCTTTATGATATACCTCTTCAGCAGGCCTTTCATTTTCCATAACATTACAGAAACAGAAAGTACTATACTACAGAATTAAGAGAGATAAAGAACTAGGAACAAAATTGAAAGAGCTTCTCGGTTGAGGTTGGGTCTAGTATAGGCTATATTTTATTAATAGTGTTATGTATTGTTCATGCCGAGAATCCAGTGTTGCCGTGCATTTACTGTTTGATGGCAATCACTGATATAATTCCAAGGAGAGTAAATGTTATTAGACTACTGCCAAATAATGCACAACCAACAAAGAGACCAGTAATAAATACAATAGATCAGTGTGTGTACATAAAACTCAATAAGTCCCAAAAAAATTGTTCTTGGCATAATCTTAATTTATTTATAATGAACTTTGAAGAGACCTCATCTGTAATTTAACTCTGGTGCTTTAGCATAAGTCACCATCAAATTTAATTCTAATATTTTAATTTGGCACATAAATCAGCTATAGGAAGAAAAGCATTATAAAAAGGCAAGAACCCATTATATTTAAATTTCTTTGTGATACATGAAAATGTATGAAACCAAGCAGCATTTATTTTAAAAAGAGATTGTTCTTTGTAAGGTTTCAAATCATAAAATAAGATAGGCTATAGTGTTCAAAATTAAAACAAGTCTTAAGACTTTTCTGGTTGTTGTTAGGGGAAGATGGTGGAAGTAGAGCTAACTATATTCATCCACTAAAAAGTCTAAAAAAGGTCTATAAAGTCAGATCTAAAAGCTCTAGCATGTCAGCTCTAAGATTCCATTTTCTGTCTATTGCAATGACTTTAAATAATTTTAGTGTGATTTAATTTAGACTACGTCTATATACTTTTTGGGCCCAATGTATTTGAATAAATATATAGAAATGCTTGTGAGTCTAACTTTACTCTTGAACAAACAAACAACTAATTAAATAAATAAATTTGATAAATTTAATTAGTTTAAAGAATATCCAGAACTCATTTGATTTGTAAATTACTCAAAACATTGGCCTATATAGTCCAAAACAGAAATCCATCCAGGCAAGAAGCTAAGTTGTTTAGTCTAATTAAACAAGATAGTTTCCAGAAGACAGAGCAAATTCTATATGAGGCATTTGTGTAAAGCAGTAATACAAGGTATTGTATTCTCAATTCCCTGATCATCATTAATTGTCATAAAGAATTGGCAGATACTATTTGCACCCATATTTAAATACTAACATACAGTATATGGGCGTCACTGCAGCTTGTTATTGTGTTTATTTAAAGTCCCATCGACACCCTACAACAACCCCTACTGCTGAACCTAACCTTAACCTAGAATAATAATAATAATAATAATAATAATAATAATAATAATAATAATAACCTTGTTTCACTGTGGTATTTTGTAGTAAAATTTTAGTAACCACAAAATTAACCATGGTTACTATGTTACCACCATATTTCTGAAGTAACACCATGGTTAATTGAATTAAAACAATGGTTTCTGCCAAAAAACGTGGTTAATACAATATTACTATAGTAATACAGTGATGCAATCTACATACAAGCGATGCCAAGCTGCGGGAATGAGTGCGATCGATAGACCCTTCCTCTGGATCAGACCCTTCTCTGTACTCCCGACATTCACCATGACAAAATCACTGTGATGAAATATGGGACGAAAGGTGGAATCGAACCAGGGATGCTTGGACAACACTACACATTCAGACTGTCTTTATACCCCACACCACTGCAGCGACACCTATTATCTAGTTTGTCGTATATTCCTGTAGTTTCACCAGACTATTGGGGTGCAAATAGCTGCACTGTGTGGTAGATACTATTTACACCTGGGTGCGTATAGTCACTCCGTAAGGAATTTTGCCCTCTACCAAATAATAGATAATAAGATATTAATGTAATTCAACCAATATAGGGGCAGTCGTAAAGGACGTTTTCTTAAAGAAATATTATCATTACAGAAAGCAGAAGATACACCAGTGTATTGACATCCTGGAGTGATCCTTCCTGCTTGCAGAACGTTTCCCAAAATTAGAGTCTATAAACTTCAAAAGGAGAGCTGGTGTCTTGAAAACTACACACCTTTTACTGGCAAACATGCCCTGAAGCCTTTTATATGTTATCAATATCCTAAATGAAAAACTGGTATGCTGGGAAACTTTGATCTAAATATGAATGCACTAAAGTGGAAAATCATCAAAGCATTTTGTTGCTTTTTAAAGTTATACCATAAAATAAACATTTCATTTAAACCTTGATGAAAAGTTTTGACACTTCCTGTTCATGCTCTCCATGAAAAACATGCAGCTCTGTCAGTGATACTACATTGGTAGGACAAAGCTCACAATGGAATCCCTTAATCGTGTAAATCTACTCTAACAATTTTGAAAAAAATAATCCAATTCATGCAGAGCGAAATTAGACCAATTCCCATTTTACAAATTCAGACAAGATCTTCAAAATCATGTATGCATTGCTAAGTGAGTTTTCAGATACTCTGATGTTTGGAGCAATAAAGCTCAACCACTTTCCTAAAATCAATCTCGTGTCTGCTGCTACTAGAAACTATCAGAGCATTAGTGTAAATCCAATTGCAGAATATGTATGCATGGCTTTAGAAATAATGAATCCTTATGAATTAGAGAGGCAGAATACTGGATGACTCAGGGCTTGGGTAGCCAAAATAAATCTCAAGTGGGACACTCTAGTGGAAATGAATTCCTGTCACTATGCACTCCAACAAGACACTTTCACTTTAAGTGCTCATAAAGTCCCAACATGTGATATTGTTCCTGTCCCCTGATCCCTGCAATGTACTATGTGAAAATGTACAGAACAAGTGAGGATTGATTTAGAAATATCTTCTGGTTGAATGGAAAGGACAGAGGAAGAAAAATCATGCTGAATGAATGTCAGTGATGGGAAGGGTAAGGATGGGTGACAGTGTTAGGCTGGGACACACTGATGGACAGAGAATAAATAGAACACTGTTGACTTTGAAGCATCTTCCAGCATTAGAGATGGAGATTGTAAGGAATTTAAAGATTCTGGTTCCGATTCAGCCTAAGACTTCTGGTTTCCTAAACGATTCTTTAAGTACTTCGAGAACAATTGGTCCCAACTACTGCATATACTTGCTAAAAAACAATACAAATAATAATAATAATAATAATAATAAAATAATATAAATAAAACATATTTTAATTCTAAATTAAAGTGCTATTTATAACTATAAACTCTGTTCTGAATGACTGTCTTTAACTACACCTGGCAATATGAACAAACAGTGAGTAATTACACTGATTTAAGTCTCACGAACAACAAGTGCACAAAAAACCACAGTACTCAGTACACAAGTTCTCAGTTAATCTTGACTTCAAAATGCAAAAGTAATCACTTGCAGTTCAGTAATACATTCACACTGCAGCTGAATGTGGTCCAAATCAGACGGTCCAAAGTTTTTTGTTTTGTTTGTTTTTTTCACTTAAATGTGACACAGATCTGTTCATTGGCTGACATAGCCGAAAGCCCTTTGAAACTGACATTTTCAAATCCAATCTGGGCCACTTTCAAATGTGGAAATAAATCAGATACGTATATGATTTTATTTCCAATGTGCCTTCAATGTGAACAGCCAGGTCTGATTTAATGTGATTTTTACATCAATCTAACTCAACATTTGTCGGTTACACACTTGATTTACCATGTATATCGGCATGTTATGGTTAGAAACTTTTAGGTACAGGTCATTACCTTTCTAGTTGACGCATTCGGTACCATTTAAAGGAAGGAAAATAAAATTATAGGCTTCAACTGTGGAGTTTAGTGATTCGTTTGGAATTCACGTGGTAAAATACGCATATGAAAAGGTACAGAGGTAGATTTATGTAACAGTGCCTTTACTTGCATCACTCGTGCAGAAAACACAGGTTATAGGCTATATTTCTCTAACTGTATCGAAATGCAGATGCAAACCAGTAAAATCTGTAATAATTATACTGTATATAACAACCCTTTTTACCTTCAGTTTGTGGTGTCTTGCTCGTAATTTATATTATATTTCTTGAGCTTCGATGGTAATTAAGTTCCAATTAAAAAAAACAAAACAAAAAAAAAAAAAACAGAAAAATCTTACATTATTTATCAAGAGGGTCTTTCTCCATCACTTCCTGATATAGGCTACGGTACCTAAATAGCACACCTACATCACCCAGATGTCTATTTGATGTGTGTGTTTACATCTGGAAGACACATTTTTTACATTGTTTGTTCATCTGCAATACGTTTATAAGATGTATGCCAATAAGTATGCAGCAGATATCTTTGAGACATTTATGGCTTAGAATGTTTGTAAATCTGATCATTTTAAGATGTTTAGCAGATGTTAATTAAATTGTGATTTTATTTTTCTTTTTTTTTTTTTTTTTTAGATGAAATGATCAAAAGAAATTAAAAATCTCTGAGATGTATGTGTGATATCTGGGTATCATTAGATATATAGGCATTGAGTGTCCTATCCACATCAAAAATAAATATTATGGTTAATAACAATTTTAATTAAAATTTAATTTATACATATACATATATAAGATGAACAAGGCAGGGTTTGTTATACATATGCTTTGGTAGTCAGTTTAGGACCATTGACTATTCATACCAGTATCTGGTATGGGCTACATTTTAAAATGTCATGTGAACAACCTTTCACAAAAATCAGATTTGAACAGAAAATCAAATTTGGGCCACATTCAGCTGCTCTGTCAATGTAGTCCAACCGATCCAATCAATTTAGTCTGTAAGTGAGTCATTAGCTACGGAAGCCCGTTTTGTCCATGGTTTATCACTTTTTTTCTGTCTTGTTTTCTCGTGATCACGACTTAATTTTCTCTTTTGTTTTCGTGATTTCAACTTAAAGTTCCCGCGAGAAAACACCTTTTGATGCCTGGAGCAGCTCATCATCACAGGCAAAGCATCTTCATCTTCTATTTATCGAATAAAATATGTAATAACCAAGTGAAGGCTCAAAGGCTTCATATATGAGTGAAGAAGTTACTGTGTTCTGTTAAAAATATAAACAATGTCTGTGAGTAAATTAATAACTGATTATTAACATCTAGATTGGATAATAAATATGCTTGTGGGATGGGCTTTAATATTTTATTAAAATGGGAGTGAAATGTGCTTATGTGACTGTATTGGGTTCAAACTTGTGGGATTTGCACTTCTTTTGAACCACATAACGAAGCAGTCACATGATTTTCAGATAAACGAAGCTTTGGACGTCACATATAAAAAATTTTCCCCCCAAAATGATTGAAGCTTCGGAGCTTCAGTGCTTCAACGTCTGCTTCAATGGCACAAAGCAATTTCAGCTGCCGTCAGGCCTTGTTTAATGAGATATGTGATGTGCTCCTTCTCCTCTGACATTGCAGTACTGAATGACGTCTCTGGAATGATTCTGCAGTGATTTACACCTAAGTCGTGATCACGAGAAAACAAGACAGAAAAAAGGTGATAATCCATGGACAAAAGGGGCTTCCGTAATAAGCGGTGTTGTGTAAATTACTCAAAAAGCAGTCAAGTCAAGTCATTTTTATTTGTATAGTGCTTTTCACAACAGAAATAGTTTCAAAGCAGCTTTACAGAAAATCATGCATTAACAGAAAATGAAACTGTAATATCTATAAATTCTTAGAGTCATCATTGTGTAGTTTGATTAAAATGATTGTAAATTGTGTATAAAAATAAATAATTAAATAATAATTGTATTTAGAACCCCAGTGAGCAAGCCGAAGGCGACTGTGGCAAGGAACACAAAACTCCATAAGATGTTGGTTAATGGAGAAAAATAACCTTGGGAGAAACCAGACTCACTGTGGGTGCCAGTTCCCCTCTGGCTAAACAACATGAATATAATGCCAATATTAGTTATTTATGTGCAGTGCACGTCATGGTTTAAAAAGGGTAAACTAGCAAGTGTTAAGGGTCAGTGTTTAGAACAAAGATTTTGTATGAACTGTAAGATTAATAACTAATGTCACTGAAGTTCATTCTGGATTAACTGCAGAAGTTCACATAGATGCATTGTCCTTTGTTAGCTGGCTGATGAAGGGTTTTGTTAGCAATTAATTGATAGTCTATGTATTCCACTTAGTGTAGTCCATCATTAGACCAAGGTGATTCAGGCAGAGATCAGTGAGGTGCTTCGCAATTCAACCGGCTGGTCATTTCAGTGAGGTCTATCATAAGTTCAAGGTTCAGGCAGTGGCATATGAAGTATCCCATGTCATATGGTTGCAATCCTCTACAAACGACTGCTTCTCAAGATTGTAATCAGATTACTTTACTTCAGGAAATAAAAAATAATCACATCACTAATCACTTTAATTTTAAGTTACTTTCTTAAACACTTCTCACAGAAATGTTTTTGTTTTTTAGCTCAACAAATTCATAATGTCTATATTTCCTACGTGTTCATTGTTGTAGGCTTACTCCCTTCAGCTGTCATATAAACAACAAACAGACAAACATATGAACATTTGAATTAATATTTCAAATGTATTGTACTGTACATAAATAAAAAAAAAAAAATTAACCCAAGTATTGTACTTAAAAGTAATTACCTTAACTGAAAGTCAATCTGACTACAAGAACTTAAAATGTAATGTATTACACTGCAAAGAACTATTTGTAATTTGTAAATTAAATCACACACAACACATTTATCATTTGAATGATTCAAACCAATAACTCATGAGTTTGAGACTAATTTGTGAGGCTTTTTTACCTATTTAAATTTAACTGGCTTATATGATTAATTTGTTCACAAGTCAGACTACACCGGTCATACTGATTTATTACTTTTTTTTATTATTATTATTATTATTATTATTATTCTTTTTTAATGCCTACAACAAGCGAGGATGTTGCAATCGAAAGATCTGTTGTCTTTTTATTATTTTTGCAACATTTTTATCTAATCATATTCAATTGAGACCAAAAGCACAACTAATCTATTATTTTGTCCATTCAATAGCAGTGCATTCCTCTAAATAGTGGTTCAGGAAACACTGTTGTAGCACAGTGTCCAGTCAGCATTGGTAGAAGAATGCTGAGCTGTTAAAAGAACTGGATGTTATGAAAATCATTCAGTATTTTGTAAAAAAATAAATAAAAAAAATAAATAAAATGAACCAGTTCTCGGTTACCAACCCTACCCAGCCTACTGTTTAATTTCTGTGGAAAGACGTAATTCTCCCTAAACTCCCCTATACTCCCTATACAACTGATTGCTATTTCATAATGTTGTTGCCAAAATGGTGCCTCCTCGATTTTAGAGCCTTTATGTTCAAAGCACATTTTATCAGTATCATAAAGATGGTCGAGGCATGGAGGACAAGGGATGGGCATTTAAATGCTGATATGTTGCAGACAGAGAATTTCTCAGTATGACCTGTACTCTATAAAAGCAGCCATCTGCAATCACACACTGTCTGGGGACTATGAAAGAGAGATGGAGTTAAGCAGATTGAATGATACATAAAAAGGAAAAAGATGAGAAAAAAAAGTATCCCAGGGTCAGAAACAAGTGGCATTTTGCACAGTAGGCAAAAGGCAAAGCAAAATTTTGCAAAATCCATTGAAGATGGATGCAATGAGCTCAGATTATCTCTCTGAAATCGTTGCATTCATTTTGAGGATTTCTGTGGACATTAAAAGGAATGGTTCACCCAAAAATGTAAATTCTGTCATTTTTTTCAGTCATTCCAAATCTGTATGCTTCTATTTTTATTTTATTTTTTGTCTAATGGAACACACAAAGAGAAACTGAATCAGATTGATTCGGTTGTCTAGGTCAATTTACATACTATGAGCTATGAATTATGTCACTATGAAAAGACCTGCGTAACTTTTTGTTTACCATAACAGGCAATGACATATAGGTTTGGACATGAGTTAATGCTGACAGAACTTTCATTTTTGGATGAATTATCCCTTTTATGCATGCTAAGTTCTAGCTGAAATGAAAGTGTGCTATTGCACAACACAAACAACATAATATCTACTTCTTTCTTGGAATGTCTAATTACACATGATTAGTTTAATTGATGTAACCAATTCTTTCCATCCTCTACCACTGATATTTGGTCTCGACTTCAGTGCCAGGGGCTTAATGTCTGTAATCATGTGCCTGTCCATTCATGTTGTCTATCAATATCAGTGACCTCAAAAAAAAAAAAAAAAAAAAACTTTTGAGAAAGACAGTGTTAGCCTTTAGAGAGTTGTTTTGAACAAGAGTTCAATCAATCTTTTATCGCCATCCAAACACCATTCACTTTTAATTTCAATAAGCATAACTGCCATAGCCCAGCACTGCCTCTCTGAGAGAGACTCAGCCAGAACTAGCTTCTGATGGTGGCTAGTTTTTAGTGTTTCTGATGGGCTTGTCCCTTTTTTAAGTAGGCAATAGTCTTTAGTTTACATTAGAGTTGTGAATGAGGTGAAATATCCACAATTTGGTGCTGAAAATAAGTTAATTGTTTACCCAAACAGATTTATTAAGGTTGATGCTCTATCGAGTTTAAAATGAACTAAATCGACCTCTCTACCTAAACCTTAATCCTAAACCAAACTGATAAAAAGCAAATGTGAGATGAAAACGCAATTGCTGGAGCAACAACGTCATTTTATAGCGCTTCACTGTAGAGTCACGTGTAGACTCATATCTCGAACCCCAGTCCTTTGCAATGGCAAATGCAACGTTCTTTCAGTTGAGCTACCACACAGTCTGAGCACACTTAAACAAGCCTGTAAATGTAGTTATGTAATGCAAATGTTAAAATGTATCACATTACAAGTCATGCAATAGTAAAAGTGTTTAGATGTCAAAAGATACAGTAGCATTGTGTGATGAACAGGGCGGAAAGTAAGTGTTTATGAACTGATAATCTGCCATTTTACTTGTAATTTGTGTGAAAGGGAATAAAAGTTGTTATTGTAATGGCTCCTTTAGTGTCCATTTCACCAGCAAACTGCTGCAATTCATACAATGAGCCATGTAAATAAATAAATAAATAAATCATTTTGCAATTCTAAAACCCTTTTGTTATTTTGTCTACATATAGTGAGTACACTAGCGTATATGGCCTCTTACAGACATTGACTAAAACCACAAACTGTAATTTTGAGAGTATAAGGTTGGTGAACCACCAGCCGGTAAGTTGACCTGGTAGATCATTTTGATCAATCTGGTTATACAATGCAGTTTCAACTGGTAGAACCAGATTTTATTCAGGAAGGGATGGACCCGCATTTGTTGGAGCTTTATAATTTTGTACTATGGAGGAATTTGTCCTTCATATCAAACATAAAAGTCTTATTGCTGGGTCACCTTGAATAGCTCCACTGACCCTTTTAGCATATACTTTACCTGTATCTGACATGACACATCCACGAGTTACTACTGTGAAGGTCCTTGTTGCAGAGGAGATGAGAAAGTGCTATTAAAGAATCCAGGAGGGTGGTGTACATTCAGGAGCATGCAGCCAGAGTTATGCGAGCGATGCCTGGAGTCGCAAGTTTAATCATTTCCCATAACTGCGCTGACTGCAGCCAATTAGCCGAACAGCCCTTACACGATCTGACCATCCAGGCCAGGGCACCAATATCACTCGCACCATTCTGACCACTGTCCTGCCTGACCTTGGCCAGCGAGAAGACTTTAATATATGTCAAAAGGTGAAGGGAGAACGAGAGACAGAATTGTGCGAGAAGGGTGATACACAGGATACAGGATGTTAGCTAAATTGGGAAAGAGAATGGCAAAGAAAGTGGAAGACAGGGGAGAGGAGAAATGGGGTGTAAAGGATGGAAATGATGGAGAGAGAGTGGCATACAGTGTGAGGAAAGGCGAGAGAGGGAGTGAGAGTAAACAGATGATGTGAAAAATGAGAGACAGAGCAGTTTGGCTCTCACTCCATCACATCCAGTGTGTTGGAGGTTAACACTGAAAATTCTCACTGGAATGACGCTTTTTGAGGTGCTGCAGGACCTATTTTTAGCAATGGTATGTATCCATTTTTTAAGAGTAAGTATGTCTGCGTGTGAGAGAGATGGGAGTAGTCTGTTGTCTCCTCTCCAGCTATGATTGGGATGTGTGTGAAAAGAGGGGTTATGGACCAATTACTCTGAGAGAGCAGGTAGCAGAGTGAGAGAGAGAGAGAGAGAGAGAGAGAGAGAGAGAGAGAGAGAACCTCTTAAAGACAGTATCACAATCCCCTGCAGAGGCTGCTGCTAGGAGACGGAGAGGCTCTGATCTAACCCTATCTCTGTTGTATGTATGTTTTGTGTTAATACTGCAGCAGAGGAATTGTCAGACAGTTATGTAATATTCATGAACATATATTTTTATATTTCTACTCATGTATATTGCCTAAACTACCCATCTAAAATTTGGATACACCTACTCAGTATTTAGAATGAATGTAAAGTCATCAAAACTATAAAATAACAAAAATGGAAGCATGGGAGTTGTGTAGTAATACAAATGTTAAATAAATCAATTAAATCAAAGTCTTAATAATCTAATACAAATGTTCCAGTCTATCCAACCTAAGTCATCAGTGTTCATGTAAATTTTTACATCAATTAAAGCATGAACACATTTCCCTCTAGTGCTACAACTTTAGAGACATAGGTTCTGGTCCTCTGGGAACCAGGATGTAATCGTGTTCACATAAACAATAGAGAACGTGATTTGAAGGTTGCAATTTCACTCTAAAATTACATTTTTAGTCAACTAACGGTTAGGTTTAGGGTTGTGGTTTGTGGTAGGGAGTAGAGATAATAGAATATGCATTACTGTATTATATCACTTACATCTAAATATACAACCCACACTTGGTGCCACTCTATAGACATTTCTCACAAAAACTCGAGCTCACACGTGCCAATACGTTCAACAACACTTACAGCTTTGGCCACTAGAATGCTTTGAATTTCAGGAAGCGCAGACCAATTTCAGTTTTTGATCAGTCTGGAATATTAACACATATTTGGTTACATCTGTGTGAAATTCAGTAAAACAGCATTCTTGCTTATGTGATATTACATAATTATTATTATTTTTTGTATTCTTCTAAGTAATCACAGTTTGCCTTGACAACAGCTTTGCACACTTTTGGCATTCTCTCAAATAACTTCAAGAGGTGCCACCTGGGATGTTTTTTTTTTTTTTTTTTTTCTCAACAGTATTAAAGGAGTTCCCATTTCTGTTCACTTGTTGGCTGCTTTTCTTTCACTATCTACTCCAACTCATCCATTTCAAAATAAATGAATAATAAGTTAACATAAAACAGTTTAAGCTTCAAATCAAAAGGTTTTTAAAATATAGTTCGGTGTGTCCAAACTTTTAATACTGTAAATGGTGATTATGCCACACAGTAAACACTGAAATTAATAAAAGAAAATGCCATTTTATCTAACAGTTGGTGCACATTGTCCACATCTGGGAGGCGCAGACTCGATTCTGACCTCTGATATGTCCTGATCCAATTCCCTCTCTCTCCCCAATAATATCCTGTCTCTTCAATGTTGTCAATAATAATAATAATAATAATAATAATAATAATAATAATAATAAAGAAGATAAATAAAAAGATAAGCAAAGTTTACTTCTTTAACTGTATTGTAAGAGCAGAGACTAGTAAAGCCATATTTGTATTGGACATGTAGAGCTGTAGTGTCATTGTATTTGGTCTCCATCTAAATTGATTTTAGGTCCTGATAGGCTGTAGTCAATCAAATGACATTTTTAACAAACAAGCTATTTAAATCACTCTGTTATGAAATAAACTCTAAAAGACATTGACAAGGCTATGTTGTAGACAAGGATCAGACCATCACTAACACAATATATATTTCAGACAATACTGAACCACACAGACATGACATCATCAAACTCTCAACTATCTAACCCTCTCCACTCAATCTTCATCTCTTTCTGCACCAAACTCACTCATGCCATTTGCCAATGTCACTTTTACCACAAAGCCCAGATGCCGGGCACCTCATCATATTATATCCTTCTCAGTTGACACAATGTTGGCACCAACACAACTTCGGTCCACTTCTGATAAAGCACCACTGATTAATGCAGGATGACTTGTCATAGACACAGTTCATCTAGCATTACAGAGAAATATTTCTCCAATGGAAACGAGATGAGCAGTTGATAGAATTTGTGTCAAAGAGTCTTGGTTACAGTAATTGTCCTCCGTTAATAGAATCAGAGTGGCTTCCATTTGATTGTGAGAGTGTGCGCTACACAGAAGTTTCTCGGTACGAGAGAGAGATGGTGAAATATGCATTCACCTGCTGAGGCCTGTCAGGCCTGATTGTGATTTAGTGTAAGAGATATGCTAAAAAATGCACATACTGCATCAGTTCTGCCTCTTCCTGCTGCAGCATATGTGACACTTTTCTGTCACCTGCTATTTTGCCTTAGCAGAGATGCAGGTTTCTCTTTGGATACCTCCAAATGGCGCTGCAGGATTTTCTGATATATTCCGCACCAGCTGTTTTAAAAACCACGGCAGGAAACTCATCTGCTCTTCTTGTCAATACTTCAGAATTGCACAGCTTTCACATATCCATTAAGACATCTCCCTCTAAAAAGGCAGTGGCTGGGGGTGGGGGGTTTGTGTGCTTTTTTCCTTTTTTGCAATGCCGTTTGGAGCCACTAATTGCAAAGAAATTGCACACTTTACTAATAACAACCTTTTATAATCACCTGGACAACAAAGAACAGGCTGAAACATTTCCTCACCTCATAGGAAATAGGTGTGAAGTGTTTCACATGTCAATGTTTCTGAAAAGCACATAGTGTTTCTTTTTGTTTTGATGGTGTTAATTGCCGGTTAAGCTAGTTAAGAACCCTGCTAGGAACACCAGCATCCCATACCCTGTGTCCAGCATCCCAACACCAGCATCCCTGTGCCATATGCTGGTGACCCAGATCACCATATGCTGGTGATCAGCTATGTTGACTCTACTTCTCCACGGTGAATGAGAATCACAATTTTGTATTAATGATTTGTTAAAGCAACCAAATCCATTTTTGATTAAGTAGCATACATGTAATACATACATAAAATATGAGTAGATTGGCAGATGCCAGATCAAAATGGCTGCCTCCTGACAAGCATAACACAAGAAAACATCACAGTCAGTGCTGTCCTTTCCTCTCAACAAGTATGCACGACTGCTTTTGTCCTATGACATTCAGAAGAATGGAACAGTATCACATAATATATCTTGAAACTCAAGAGCAGCCAATTAGTAAGCAAGAATCTTCCACATATAGATCTGATAACATGAGAGCGCTGGCTTGCTCGCTATCAGAGTCATTTTTAAAAGATAAAAATCTTCTCAGATCTTTTTCAGACTGATAACTGAACAAGATGGCCCTCTTTCAGGGCTTCCCTCCTTGAAATTTGTTGAAGAAACACCCAATCACCCAAGAGGAACTTTGCACCCCAGGCTCTTGCACCTTGATGGTCCCACTGTGTCGGTTTCTTAAGAGTGTGATAGATATGTGCTTCTAAGAATTCACTGGTCAAGCACACATACAAAAACACAAACACACTAGGGCTTGTTGATATGTAAGGTATGATGTACATTCAGCCAGTTGTTACCGCAAAATAAACCCAGGGTAATCTGGGTGATCTTTGTATTTTGCGAAAACATCCATCTGACTGTACATTATTCAGCTTATTATATGGCTATAAACAAATAAATAAATAAATTGACATAAAATATTTATTTGCATTGAAATTATGTAATTCTGTAAAAAAAAAAAAAAAAAAAAAACGCAGAATAACCGCTGAATTCCAACTCCAGTTTGCATCAGAGTTCCGTTGGTGTTTATTTAGTAAAAAATGACCGTCTGACTGCTCATTATGCATCTTATTACAAGACTACTTGCCAAATAAATAAATAAAAGGACATTAAGCATTGATCTGAGTTTTATTAGCTTACTTGTAGAGATCGCACATTGGCCCGAGAAGTAGGAAATACCCAAATGATATGAATTAATCCCTGTATTTTGTTACTCAGAAATATCAGACTGCTAGATGGCACCACTGACCAATCAGAATCAAGTATTACAGAGACCCATGTAATAATACGTATATAACAGACATCAAAAAATCATCTGCAGCCTGAAACTGAAGTTTTGGTTGGATTTTAGGAGTGAATGCACTTAGCTGCATAGAAAGCTATAGGAAGCACCCTTGCTCCCTTGCTCCCTATTTAGTGAATGACTTAACCTCCAGTGTGCTGTCTGTCTGCACTTGTCTTGGAACACTTAGAAATCCACCTAGAAATTTCACCCTAACTCCATATAAAGCCTCTGAAAGCAACATTTTGCAGTTTTGCATGAATACATTTATTCTCAATGTGAAAATGCATAGTAAATACGTATATAGGAATGCATTTACTAATGTTAATGAATAGAACCATATTGTACTGTGATAACAAAATCAAACAATAACTAAATTTATATTAAAATGAAGCAAAATGACCCACAGATGTGTTAATGTTGAAAAATATTTAAAATAACTAACATGTTCTTTCAACTTTTGAGGGAATGCGGTCCTAATTTCCACATATGTGGACTTTATCAGCGGGCTGATGTGCAAAATATGAATGGATTTTTTTAAAGTGGCATATCAAACGAAACTAGAGGCGCTACTCTTTACAACCAAACAGGTTTCAATCAAAAACTTAGAGGTTTCTTACCAAGAGGCACTTTTGTTGGTGCTGCACCCATAGCAGCACTTCCTGTAAATCAACATCATGCAGTTTTGCCAAGTGGCACAGTGTGCCAAAAGTTTAACCCTTAAATTACAGTGTAGAGTCTTGTAAACAGTATTCAGTCAGATTGAATTCATTTAAATTATGTGTTGTGTATAGCAAAGCCAAAATACAACACACACACATCGATTCATTAAAATGAAAAGTCACGGAAATGAAGCAGTCTTTAAGAAACACAATAGTCGAATAATAAAAAAGGGATATTCTCTGTATTTCTTGGTTACTGAAACTTCAGCAATAACATTGTTAATATATTGTATAGAAATATTCAACATTTCGCCCAGCCCTAACACACACAAACACACACATGTTGGTGCAGCTATCATTATGAGAACTCTCCATAGACATAATGATTTTTAAACTGTACGAACTATAGATTCTATCACCTAACCCTAACCGTACCCCTAAACCTAACCCTCACAAAAAACTTTCTGCATTTTTACATTTTCAATAAAACATTGTTTAGTATGTTTTTTAAGCGATTTAAATTATGGGGACACTAGAAATATCCTCATAAACCACATTTATAGCATAATACCCTTGTAATTACCAGTTTGTAACCTAAAAAAATCGTCCTCATAAACCACTTAAACATGCCCACACACACACACACCCACATGCACATAAACAAATCAATAAATGCCTCTCGTCTGATAAATTAGTGCGTAGTTCAGACACAGGGGTGTGGTTTTCAAAGGTGGATGTGACTGTTTGATGCCAGAGGCTCCCTGTTATTCTTTAATTATTCATGTATTCTTTTCTTTATTTATTTATCAATTCCTCCCTCTGTAGCTATGGCTAGTCACCCCTTAACACACACATGGTGACTGCCAGACCTTATTAAAGGTGACATCTTTTAAGAAGCCTTCAGAATTTTTAGTCCTCATTAGCAGAGCACTGCAACTGCAAATACAATCTGGTAACCATATGAAACGTCCCTGTTATTCAGTACACGCTGACCTCTGTTAGCATGTTATTGTCACAATATGTCCAGCTATTTATGTGCAAAATATCTCTTCTATTCTTTTCTTTTGGAGTAAAAATTACACTCAGTTTTACGGCTGTAGAATTGGAATTAACTGAGAAACAGACAATGAAAGAAAATGAGTTGGGCCTACTATTAAAGATGTAGAAAGCTTTATATTTCATTGCAATTTTTAAATTCCAATTCAGTCATTTCTTGCTATTTTTATAATTAGTGTTGCTGTTTTTGACAGTATTGGTATAGATAAAACAAGACAGCACATTTTAAATTTATTTTTTATATAAGAAATAAATCATGTTTAATTCTCCAATATAGTGTGTTTATTTATGTAAACAGGTTTTAAAATTTTACATGGCATATTTTTTCTGGTCCTATACTGAGGATTTTAATGTTTATTCTTGAGATTTCTGTTCGTTTGATTTTCTCTGGAAAAAAATAAGCCCTCTAATGTGACTGGCTGGACTTTTTTTTAAAATTTGATATAAGCTCTATTATTTAGATTTCATAATTTAGTATAGGCATCTGTAAATCACATTCAGTTGATATATGGTCTGTGGTAAAACCATAAATGAACACATCGTGGGCAGGTGCGCAAACAATACAACGGGGAAAAAAGAAAAAGCTTGCACATTGTCGTATGCCTTTTAAATCTGTAAGTTCTTACAGCGTTTCGGTCAAAGACCTTCTTCAGGCATTCTATCAATTTCTTTGAAGATTGGCCCTGTTGCAAGGGAAGTATACAGTCTTGGATTTACTCGAGAAGTTTCTCCAATGACGCAATTGATGCACTCAACTGAACCAGAGAAGGTGGTGGACATCCTCCTGTCAGCATGAACTGAAATTTTTTTACACTAAAGCTTCATGTCAAAACCTTTTTATTGACCTTTTGGACTGTTTAATTCACAAAAGAACCTCTGATGACAGCAAAAAATTATTACTGTTCACTGTATGTTAAAAGCTTTCTATTGTCATTTACTAGTGAGTCTGAAGCCTTCCTTATATGGCGTTTTCATTGCCGTGGATTATGATAATTGTGAATTTACAACATCTGGAATTCACTAACATACAAATGTTTTACTAACAAATCTGGGGAGTGTGAAGCGTTCGTGAATTCAGCATAAAGTTTTCGGGAAGCTCCATTTTACGTGGAAACTACTCCCAATTCTTTCGTATATTGACAACATTTTCAAGAATGAAGCCCATTGTGTGCATGTGTGTGGCAAAAAATAATGGACAGAGTGTGACAGTGGAAAGTGCTATGGTTCTATTCTATGTCACATTTATCTAAGGCACATTTGCATCTGGCAGGCAGCTGTGTGTTTAGCACTGAAGAGATGGCCAAGCCTCTCTAAACATCTACAACACTAGAGAATGTCTTTATGAATAATGAATGCTAGCACTCGCATCGGGCACTTATCAATAATTACACTGATTCCATCCAATCTGAGCACCAAATTTGATATTAATCTTGATGAAATATTCATGGAGGATAGCATAAGAAGGGACAAGGTCAAACAGAGGAGCATTGCTTCATCACACAATCTCTCAGTCATTTCCACTCCCTCTAATTTACACACTCATGCATCACGTAGAGGGCACATGTGCATTAAAAAGCGAGTGAGCATGTACTCTTTGCTGTGGTGTGGCCAGCCTGTGCACAAGCTGTAAATTGGAGTGAGTCTATAAACAGCTGTGTGGGAGGTGGTCGGGCAGTGAGAGATCTCTCGGGACTGTGGTACACTGCACAAATAAAACAACGCAAGATCAAGACACAGTTATACAACAGATAACCCAACATGATTCTTCATAACATAGGAACATCTTTCTGTACTAAATGACAGAGTCAACACAAAACCTATCCAAAGTAAAGTTGTGTATCCTTCAAATACAGGAATTTTATGTTACATAAAAAATGCTGCTAATTGGAAGCAGCACGTTACAAGATTATATATCACAGCCTGACAACTCTAGTTTGTTAATCCTTAAAATGATAAATGAGCCAATTACACACCACAGATAAGTTAATATTTTCGTTGCATGCTTTAAAAGTTACTTACAGTGCACTCACAAGACACTGAATACCACTTGTACCACTAAAGTAGACCTCATTTACTTTTTTAAACACTCATAGATACACATTAATTTAAGAAAATATTTGTCTTTGTATTTCTTTGTATTCTACAATAATTTAAAGTTAAACTTTTTTTTTTTGACTATTGTATTTACACACACACACACACACACACAAATCTCTCTCTCTCTCTCTCTCTCTCTCTCTCTCTCTCTATATATATATATATATATATAGTATATTTGACTATATATATACATATATATATTTAAAAAAGAAATAAAAATTGCTTTTGGTACCCCTCTGTGGACATTTCAACTGGAAACTGGTGCTCACAGAGGCCCAGATGCACATCCCGCTTCGGCCACTGGGGGGAAGTGGTTTGAATTTCGGTAAGCACAGACGGATTTTAACAGCAAACTTTTGCAGAATTCACAATTAAATTAGTCTGTAAATCAAATCCTGTTCTACTTTCTTTCTCGAGATTTCTTTTTGTTTTGAAATATATTATATAACGGAAATAAAATGGCTTGCAAAACCAGGATCAGAAATCATGGCTCAGGCCAAAAATGACACCAACAATGCCCTCACATATTTTTTTGTGTTTACCTTCTTTCTAAAAAGTGATATATTTCAAAATATTCTGACTATTTATGAGTTTAGTCCCTCTGTAGAATCACATTGACTTGTAACTGTCAGCTATTTCTATTGGAAAAAAAATATGCCTTCATAAAGAGAGAGAGAGAGAGAGAGAGAGAGAGAGAGAGAGAGAGAACTAATATTGAACATAAATAATAAACAAAAATGATCTTGATTACACAACAGTTAGTTCCAGTCCTTGGATTTTATTGGCCAAGCGGCATTCCAAGAGTGCTGATATGTAGTAAAACAACAATAGCTTTACCAATTTATCACTCTGATTTGTTCTGAATCATTCATGGACTGATTAGTTCATGAATGAAACATCACTAGTTCTAAACAGAGTGCAGTGCAGTAAGCAGAGTTGTGATGGATGCTTTGGTTGCTTTTGGAACTATTTTCGCTAAATAGTCACTTTTTGTCAGAAACGCAAATTATTCACTCGCAACTGTACTATTAGTCTGATTATCAGTACAGCTCTGAATACATGAGACCAAATCACAGTCGTGCTGATATTCAAAACAGCAGCATTCATACTTGTGTGATATTTCATAAACACGCTTATTCATGTTGAATTTGTATAAGCACAGATCAAGACAACAGGAATACTTTGACTCTTTTGACTGGTTACTCACTACACATTTTAGTAGATGTAACAATCCGGATGCAGTGACTCATGAGGTTTTACTGATGTCATGCTGAGTTCATTTTCCGTGCTAATTTTACGAGCCGGAGGTAGCAGAGAAATGTCATCCTCTTAAAACACAATGGCGCATTACCTGTTCGCCATTAGACATGCCTGATCCGAATCTCTCAGCGAAGGCAATCACAGAGCCAAAGACTCGTATTAAACACAGAGGGGATGGCAGAAATAACAATGGCATACTTCTGTGAACAATGCAAGCAGAGTGAGAGACCGCAGCCCTCTAAAATGTACACTGTTTAGGATGTTTAAGATTTTGCTAGATATAACAAGAGTCATGTCAGCAGCCATATATCAGCAGCCATATCACTCTGTAGCTAAAGACTGGTTGCCCACTGAAACTAAGCAGGTTTGAGCCTGGTCAGTACCTGGATGGGAAACCTCCTGGGGAAAACTAAGGTTGATGCTAGAAGAGGTGCTTTTGAGGCCAGCAGGGGGTTTTCACCCTGCAGTTTGTGTGGGCCCTAATGCCCCAGTATAGTGATGGGGACACTATACTGTAAAAAGGCACTGTCCCTCGGATGAGATGTTAAACTGAGGTCCTGACTCTCTGTGGTCATTAAAAATGCCCAAATTCCCCCCATTGGCCCTTTTCAATCATGGCCTCCTAATAATCCCCATCCATTAATTGACTCTATAACTCTACTCTCTCCTCTCCACCAATAGCTGGTGTGTGGTGAGCGTATTGGTGCACTATGGCTGCCGTCGCATCATCCAGGTGGATGCTGCACACTGGTGGTTGTTGAAAAGCTCAATATAAATGTAATGTTCATTCATTTATTCAAGAGCTCTGGTTTCATTGATAGCTTATTTCAACCCCTCTAAGAATACAAATTCCCCTGCCTACAATCCAATCTTTTTACAAACCAATACCAAAAAGTTGCTAATAAAAACAAAAATGCTAATAAAAACAAAAAAGGAGTGATTTATCAATTCTATTCACCCTGTACTATATTGAAAGCACTACAACAACACGTTATTTGATGTTTAATTTAATGGTTTTATTAATTTATTTATTTTTAAGTTTACTCTCATTTCAAATCAGATGATTGCAAAATGCTCCAAAAAAAGTTGGGACAGTTGCACAGCTATCAGGTCATGAATAGAACAAGTGCGAATGCCCTCTCAGATTCATTTGAGACGAATAGCACTCCAAGTACCAAATAGCTATCTGTTTTGCAGAGACACATTTATGTGGTCAGGTGTAAATGGAATGTGCATACCCAATCAAACAGCAATCCGATCAATCAAGATGCATGATGTGAAAAATCGTATTCACTCAAATCATATAATTCAGATTCATAAGACTATTTTGAATTGCATACCCATAATGCAAAGATTCAACAGCATTCCTGCAGGAGATAACAAGCTGTAATCGTATGCTAATGACTAGCAAATGTTACATGTCTCTTCAGTTAAAGAGACACCCCATTGGTTCAAAATCTGTCTGACCGCAAGTCCTCCATACAATTATGCATCCCAAGTATCCTCTGTATGTTCTCTTGCCCAAATCAAGTGTAAACAAGACAGGTGATATGGAAACATGAAGAAGAACGATGTATCTACTGCTTCAGGAATGGATGATAGATGCTCGGCTATTTAATATCATCTTGTTGATCATCAGTCATTGGTGACATTTAGTAAGTATCCCATGCTATTCCAGGAGAGAAGCCTTTTAGAATATTAAAGTGACTATCAGATACTGTTAATGAGTTTCTAATGGTACTAAACTGTGTTTTAATTAATGGAAATAAACAATCTAATATAATATACAATCACTACTATATGTTACCTCTTTAACATTCCTTAAATACTAAAACTAACATAAAAACTAAATATACAGAAAAAAAAAATCGAAGGGACAAATTGAAAATAAAAAAGAAATTGAGAACTACATAAAAAAACAAAAAACTACAATAACCCTGGAACTAGATTATATGGTGGTTTTCAGGTAAGACTACTCAAGAACCTAATCATATAATATTGGTATAAGAGCATACTGAACAAGAACTCCTGCAGCGCTTACAAAAGTCTTTTATGTCATTATTCAGACAAGATAATGTTCATTGTTGCATCTGAATATTCTGGTTCATGCAAATTAACTTTGTTTGAAGCAATAGGGGAGAATATATAATGACATCCCTTTTGGAATGAACAATCCACTCATTTGTTCACCTGCCTTAGTGAATCCCTTGGCATCTCGATGACAGACGGAGAGGTCTGGAGACAAGGCTTGAGCCATGGACACCAAATTGGATAGATGGAAGTTGATTCATGGTCAATTATTCTGAATGGGCTGGCAAGGGCATCAAAATTTATGTCAGGAAGCACAATCAGTCAGCTACCATGGCAAATATCCTTACACTGTAAAGAGACAATTTACAGCTAATGTATGTAAAACTGAATAAAGCAAGTTATGTAAGTGTTTTAGCTATGTGTTGAATCAAATACAGCAAATGTTTTCGGGTAATTTTTTATGCAATAAGGGGTTGTTCACACTGAATGTGTAAATGCATCCATCTGCACTGATTTTGAATTGTTTTTCTATGACAACGTACACTAGATATTTGCGTGGCATCTCTCTGTATTTTTCAGCATTTTACACAGGAGTGCCATGCTTTTTAGATGACATGTCTAGTTAAAAAAAAAAAAAAAAAATGCAACTTTTAAAAACATATCTTCAGACTCTGTTGTATTCTTTTACGCTGGATCTAGTTTTTTTTTTTTTTTTTTCCGCAAAAGCCCATTCGGGTTGAACAGCCCCTAAGAAAGTTAACTGATATTTTCTGTACACAAAATAAAATCTTAGAAGTCATAACAGTTCAACTGAAGAACATAATGACGCCTACTAGGTCCAACTCTGCTAATGAGGACAAAAACAACATGAAATGTGTTGTGTCTTAGAATTATCCCTTGATAAGCTACACTTGTAAATTCGCCATCTCCAAATTATAATTTTTGTATACATAAATATTTTTGCTTGTCTTCTAATCTAGACAACCATTAGTTAGAATCTTGTAACAAGTTTACTGATTAGCCAATTATTTCTAAAACAAGAGCTGACTGACATTATATGTGTGCTTTGTATTGACTTTTTATGCTCCAGCGGGCTTTCGATGAGCATTACATACAGTTGCAATCAAAATTATTCAACCCCCCTGACCAGCAATACATTCTGGTGATGTGAATTAAAACACATCAGGTAAGTGTTCTCAGGCTTCGAACACCTCTCTATTAGAATTTTTACACATTTCTCATGAGCAAAAGCTTCCAGCTCATTGACCTTTTTTGGTTTCTGTGCTGCCACTGCTTCCTTGAAATCCCAACAAAGGTTTGCAATGGGATTTTAATGATGGACTGAAAGGGCCATTTAAGGACATTCCACGACCTATCCCTGAACCAGATTTTGGACAACTTGGATGTATCCTTGGTGTTATTGTCTTTCTGGAAAGTCCAGTGATCACCGAGCTTCAATTTACACACTGAAGGCATCACATTTTTCATGCAAAAATGGCCTGATACCTGAAAGAATCCATGGGGTCAGTCACATAGTCAGGATAGCTGTTTCCTGCAGCCGCAAACACCCCCATAACAGAACTGACCCACCTCCATGCTTGACTGTGGGGATGGTGTCATTCTTGTCATCACCTTGTCATCTTACTCCAGACGTACTGCTAACCCATGGGTCTAAAACTAATTTTCAGTTTAGTGTCATACGTCTATAAAACCTTCTTCCAGGACTCCACAGGTCTTTCCTACTTCTTTCCTATTACTTCTTGAATATTCAAGTCAACGTTTTGCTTTCTTCCACATGCCAAGAAGGTTGCTGTTGTACCATATTTAAAAAAAAAAAAAAAAAAAAAAAATTATGAATGGTGTTGCCAACTTTGTCTATTGGAAATTGAAGTGCCTTGGAAATGTACTTTTAGCCATGACCTTTCTTGTGTAATGAAATAATCTCCTCTATTAGCTTTTGAGACAGCTTATTTTTAATTGCTTTTTTTTTTTTTTTTTTTTTGCATAGAAATAATTTTTTGCTTACAACGCTAAACTTAAATTTTAAAACTTAAATATGTGCCATTGCAGATTAATGACACAATTTTGTTTTAAAACAATTACTTGTGTAGCCTTACATATTTAAGAGACAGTTACATGCAGTAGGGGTTGAATAATTATGACATGGCTGTATTTTTAAAAAATCCTGCTATTTAGAAATATTAGGTTAAGTATTCACACTATGACTTTGAATGTGTCACTCAACTGATATAGATGTAAAGTTTAAAAATTCTGGGTCATCAGAAAAGTTTACCTTTGTAAATCCTTATTGTCGTGGGGGGGTTGAATAATTTTGATTGCAACTGTATAGCGTTTAACAGATATAGATTAACTCATCATCACTTTGAAGCATTGTTCAACTATTGTTCGGATTAGATCATTAGTGTCACGTATTCCCTGTGTTTTTTGCTTAGACTTTTATGTTGAAATTCTTGTTTAGTTCCTGTTTCCTGTGGTTTTGTAGTCCTTTTGTAGCTTTTTTCATGATTGGTTCTCTCTGATTGTTTCCCCATGTGTTCCTCGTTCTCTGATTGTTGCCCCAGGTGTTCCTTGTCTTCCTTTGTGTATTTAAGCCCTTGTTTCCCCTGTTTAGTTTGTCAGTCTTTACATGTTTTGTGCATGGTTTCCCCATGGTTTTGTTTTGTTTAGTTTAATTCTGAGTTACTTTGTTCACCTTTTTGCTTTTCATTAAAGATGCATTTAGATCCTCATCACAATTAGTTTTGCTGTAACAGAGCTTGTGTGCTACATCTGAAATAGCTTGCACAACTTGTTGTCAGAGTATTTGGAGTTTCAAGTAATTTAGCTCACTGGGAAACTTCATGTTGACAAGCACAACTTCTAACCATTCACCTAATGGACTATTGACTGCTTGTTAGGTACTGCCACTCTATAGAAGCCTGCAATTACCTATTGGGGAAAAAAAAATGAGAGCTTGCATGCATATTTATTTGAACTTGCAAAACTTCTGCCAGTTTCAGAGCATCCTGTAGTACACAACAGGCAGCATCTGTCTTGAACACCAAATGGATGCGTCTGGATGTGGAATTTGGCTAGGCAGGGCTGCAAAGGAAGCTTCATGTATAATTTCCTGTGCAATTAAAATTACACTGTAAAATTATTCTGTGCAGTCCAGTAAAGAGATCACATCTGAATCGTGTCTAATAGGTTCATAGTGCTCCATGCATTAGCAATCAGGCAATGACAGGTGTCAGTTCCCATTGGTAGGACACACCTGAGCCAGATGTTGACTGAGCATGTGCAGGTGCTCCATTGGCACAGGAAGAACAGGTGTCAGGCTGCCAGAAAGGGACAGATGTTATCTCTTAAAACAAGAAACTACTGAAATTAAGGTGAAAAAGAGTAAAGCACAATGTGGATGCTTGTCTGTCTGTGAATGTCTGGATCTGTTTGCTTTCTGTCCATCTCTGCATCACAGCAGTTTGATCTTTTAGATTTAAATTAATTCACTTACCTGGGATTACTGTGCTGTTGACATTACTGTTGACATAACTCTCTTAAAATAATTTGTTCTTTAAGTGAAGATTGCAAAATCCTCCTCTTGCACTGCTAATACTGGATCCAAGCCTAATCCTCCATACTTGATTTTATTAAACAGATGTTCCTCTGGACTCTGAAAAGGTGCTGAATCATGTGCATATGGAGAAATATAAAGAAATAAAATAAAAACACTTTATAAAGACTTAGTACTTATTTCATTATATTTAGAAAACCAGTGATGGCAAAACCTAATGCTACAGCATAGGCTACAGTGTTGGGCAAGCTACTCAAAATATGTAGCTAGCAAAGCTACCAACAACACAGCAGAAAAAAATAGTTCAGCTAAGCTGAAAGCTACACTTCAGAGAAAGTAGCAATTTACACTACAAGCTACATGCCAAAAGTAGCTTGCTACATTTAAGCTACACTCCCCCCAACCCTGATGCATGTAGCATACTGTCATAGACAAAGCATCTTAAATACTTATTTACATGATGTTTATCAATACCATGGTATAGTACAGTATAGTGCAATGCAGTATACAAGTGTAAAGTATGGAGCAATATAAAACCTATAGGCATGTAAAAAAAAAAAAAAAAAAAAAAAAAAAAAAAAAGGAAATTCATATGTAAACATGCTACCTATACAAACCCATGTGTTATTATTTTATTTTATCCATTTGAACTTTTAGTCCAGTTTTTCTTAGAGAAATATGCTCATATGTTTACTTCAGATTTCTTGAAAAACAATCTTTCATATTTTCTGGTAAATTTTGCGATCAGAGAAGCATTCAACGACAATATTTTTTTCAGAACGCTAGATGGTGATAGATCGTTATTTTCAGTGAACTTTTTGCTCTCAAACTAAATTTTATTTCATTGAAATAATATTTTAATTTGTCTTACTCCCATTTTAATATTTAATCTGTCTTTTGGTCTTAATTTATTTAGTCTTGTTCATTGTTTTGTTTCATTGTTTGCAACAGCTTTGTCATTGCTGTAAACTTAGCTGATACCATTGCTTTGCACTGTTACTGTGTTAGGCGATTTTAAATTACGTATCATTATTATTTTTTGTTTGTTTGTTTGTTTTTTTGTTTAAACAATTAAAAAAAGACAATTCTCAAGTTCATCAGTAAGATCTGCATCACCAACGCAGACCCCGGTAATGTACAGCCAGCATATGTCCTGCCAAATGACCCTCAAGACTGGCGTTATGTTCCTTTTCCATTTATTAATTAAAAATTAGCACCTTACATATCATTGGCTTATTGTCAGTATAAAAATTTATAAATACTAATGTTCCTTAAAATGAACTCACTGTATGCTTTTTGTTTAATAAGAAACTGCTCTGAGAAAGGCTCAAATGAATAGTTCATCCAAAAATGAAACTATATTTACTCACCCTTATGCCATCCCAGATGCGTATGACTTTTTTTCATCTGCTGAACTCAAACGAAAATTTTTAGAAGAATTTCTCAGCTCTTTTGGTCCATACAATGCAAGTGAATGGGTGGCAAAATGTTTAAGCTGTAAAAATCACAAAAAGTCAGCATATAAGTAATCCATAAGACTCCAGTGGTTAAATCTATATCTACAGAAGCGATATTATAGGTGTGGGTGAGAAACTGATCAAAATGTAAGTCCTTTTTTACTTTCCTTAGTCTTGACTTTTACTTTTAGGTTTAAATGGTTTACAAGGACTTTGTTTTAGGTTACAACTGGTAATTACAAGGGTATTATGCTATAAATGTGGTTTATGAGGACATTTCTAGTGTCCCCATAATTCAAATCGCTTAAAAAAAACATACTAAACGATGTTTTATTGAAAATGTAATAATGCAGAACGTTTTTTGTGAGGGTTAGGTTTAGGGGTAGGGTTAGGTTTAGGGAATAGAATCTATAGTTCGTATAGTATAAAAATCATTATGTCTATGGAGAGTCCTCATAATGATAGCTGCACCAACATGTGTGTGTGTGTGTGTGTATGTTTTTGGGCTTCTAAGTGTTTTGACATTTTTGGTGTCTTTACCTGCAGTAGTTGTTTACAAGCTGCATACGTGTTGAACATAAAAAAAGACTTTCTTCATCACTAACGATAGGACACATTTGCAGGTTTGATTTCCATTGATTGTAGATAAATATCCACTGCAACTGCTGTTATCTATGTTTTCCATGTTGTAAAGAATTTCATTAGTGTGTTGCTAGTGAGAAACCACTCCAAATGATTCAACAGTACAAGTGTGAGTCGTTCAGATTAAATCGCGAACCAATTCAGACTGCATTGCTATCATGTGTGACCAATTCATTGGGAATTCCGTATTAATGTCAATAATTTGAAATGAAATGCTCAATAAGCACATATGGGTCATGGGTGTGGTGTTTGTTTGTCCATATAATTTCTGCCATATTGTGTACAGTATATGTGCAACTGTTGTCAAATGCGTGTGCAATAAACAACACTGTACTAGGCCAGATGCTTTACAATTCAAACAGTACCAGCAGATTTCTCAATTTCTCTGTTTTCCACAACAAAACCAGCAGGACATTTGACGTCACCATCACCACAGATTGACAAGAAGCTGGTAACAAATGGAAGAGGAATCCACGTAAACCTCCAGCTTACTACTTCAAAAAGTAGTCCAGCTCACAGTCTGCATCCGGGTTTAGCTGTAGCTCAATAATTCAAAGCTTGCTGCTGTTTCATTGCTTAATTAACACATTTTTGGTGTCATTTTGGAGGGAAAAATGCTCGTTATTTGTTTATCCGAAAGCATCAAGCCTGCTGCGGAGCTGCAAATGAAATCTTGCATGCACGATTCACACGTATGGATCTCTTCAGGAATATTCTCATGCTGCGTCTCTAGAGGTTCATGCACAGACCAAATACCAATTCAATCAACGGAGACACACAGAGTGTCATAATTAAACTGCCAAACGGCCAAGAAGTTTGATTTCTTTCATCAAAAGTGTGGATGTCACTAAAGTAGAAGACTATGTTTTAATTTACTTTAATTTATGATTAATTTTCTCAGCGGCAAGCAATGTTAAAAATTTCCTTGCATGGCCAAGGTCACTGAACTTTGTCTGTGTAACTGCATAACTAATTATTAAATACGTACTGCTGCTTAAAATAATGAGGTTTTGAACTGACAGCAACCTGAATGTTTGCTGTGTGCTGTGTCGTTATGGACTGATGATGATTTTGATAGTTATCTGGGTAATTAACTCCAGCGTAGGGTGAGTAAAAAAATTATAATAAAAATGTGGCAACATACATGTTTGCATTTTCATATCTACTAACTCAACACACACAAAAAAAAAAAAAAAAGAGAGAAAACTTGTGTGTCATTTTTGCACTGCTAGCACAAGCGGATTTGCTAAGGCCGTGTCCACACTAATACGTTTTCATTTGAAAACACATATTTTTCTCTATATTTTGACTTTCCATCCACACTGAGATGCTGTTTTTGTCAGAGAAAACTGAGCTTTTTGAAAACGCTCTCCCAAGTGGATAAATTTGAAAACGGCATCTTCACGTTGTAGTGTAGGCTGGGAAAACTGATATACTGTATCTGAAAACGATGACATATTTGTTGTCATGTGACAGTCATGTGATCCATTCAACCAAAACGATCAAGATGGTGGCCTGTGTTATAGCGCAGCTGTTGTGCCTGATATTCACTTTGATAGTGTTGTTAAAGATAAACGTTACTTTGTACACATTCACATTGCATTCATTCAATGGGCAGTTTACTTGGAATTGGTGTCCGGCGACGGAACATGAGGACAATTGCGTTTCAAACCGTACATGTAACAGTGATTTTTCACATGTGCAGTAAGGGTATTTAAGCGTTTTCATGTGTTTCAGTGTGGACGAGCAACTTTTGGAAAATGCTTGAAAACGGCAATGTGGACAGAGAGCGCTTATAAAATGAAAACGCCATTTTCAAATGTATCCGGATTAATGTAGACGTAGCCTAAAATAATGATTAACATCTTTCCTGTCTCCTCCCATTTGTTGTTGATCAGACTCACCGATTGTCCCGCCCCAAACTCATGCCATTGGTTGAGATAATGTGGCTATATTAGGTAGGATGGTCGGAATGCTTAAAAAACAGAGCACGTTTTTAATAACACAACAAATCAAACGTGTTTTGGGGAAATTGACCAAGAAATTGATTACTTTTAGTAAATATTAAAGGAATGTTCTGGGTTCAATACAAGTTAAGCTCCATCGACAGCATTTGTGGCAAAATGTTGATTATCACACGAAAAATTTTTGACTCTTCCCTCATTTATTAAATAAAAAAGAAAAATAAATGTGTTTACATTAAGGCGCTTACAATAAAAGTGAGTGGGGCCAGTTCAGAAATGTAAAACTTGCACTGTTTCAAAAGAATAGCGACACAACGTAAACATTATTTGTGTTTATTAAACCTGGAACATTCCTTTAAGCTGAGACAGGAGAAATTAGTTTAACATCTAAAAAATTACACACTTCAGCTGTCAGCATGTCAACATGGAACCGATTTGAGGTGTCAATACATTTTGCTTGATTTGTATGCATGTTCTGCTATTAACTGATTATCAGCTATGGCTTTGACAGCACAGAATCTTTAAGCTGCACAGGGACTTATCAGACAAAAGGCTTTTTTTAATTTGCATGATACTGAATATGTCTATAAATAGATGTGCTAGCCATGCTCTACTTTGCTCTGCCCTCCCCCTTATTCACCCACACTCTCAGAATCTCTCATGTGCAAAAAAACATAAACACATACAGGCTGTCACTTGGGAAACACATTAACACACATGTATAAACAGTTAAAGTATGCCCAAACGCACATATCACAAGCTCACAAATGTGCTCGTGTAATATGGATTGTGCGGCTGTCCAGTGTTCATTTGGGTCTGCCAGAGCCCATAGCATTAATCAAAATGCCAGGACATAATTGCATTAGGTTTAATTAGATGGATCCAACTCTGATAGGAAACCCTTCCACTGACCATTCTTGATCTGACCAAATCTTTTGACTGGCCCTGATGTGCGAATAATAAGACAAAGAACTACAGACTAAGATAAGAAGGAAAACAGTCACCAGGTCTTGAATTATCAAATGCCATTTCTTTGCTAAATGGGTACTAACATGATATATTTTTTTTTTTTTTTTTAAAGAACCAGTTGCTGATTTAATTGCAGATGAAATAGAACATTAGACCACAAGGCTCGCAAAAGAAAATGGCATGACCATTTCTTTAATGTCTAGCCTGCAGCTGAAATGACAATAGTGGTCATTACCGCAGTGCTGAACCTTTAAGTCTACAGGCTACAAACTCTGGCTTTGTGTTTGCTCATTTGTGATCCATGTATTAAATGTACTTTAGAATTGAGCTGCATTTTCATACAACTAAAATCTGTCACAACTTATGGCTTTGGAAATCCATTTAGAAGGGAAGTTTTTATGAAAATTTCTGTTTTTCAATATGTGTGTATTTCCTGTGTTTTTGAGCACATACACAGCATGTGCTTATCAGCAGAAGAAAGACTTCTCCCACACATCTGATTTGCTCAGTGCAGTTCTTATTTGTTGTTTTTCAATTCCAGTCAAAGGAACATTTTTTTTTTTTTTTTTTCATTTCACAACATTCACATAATGAATACAAGTGATTTTGCCATATGTTACTTTGTCTATGTATCTGTCATGTTCCCCAATCCTGAACGCATCTGGTCCAATTTAAAGGAGTCACAAAGTTGTGACACTCTTTGGTTTTTGTTCATTTAATCAGAAAATGTTTCGCTTAAAGCTTTGAAATTTTGCTTCAAACATTTTTAACATATTATCAGCTGCTGTCCATGTAAATTAAATGTATAACTTACTCAAGTTTGATACAGTTAAATTAGAAAAACACAAATGCAGATGTTACATTCATAAAAGTTATGTTGTATTGTTGGAACTGTATGTGCAAAAAAAGTTAATGTGAATAATTATATTTTATCTATAGCTACTAATGTTATGATGTCAATCACAAGACATTATATAAGGGATGGACTTTAGATGTGACATTAGACACATAAACCAGATAAATAAGTTGAAATGGAAAATACATACTTTAATCCCCAAATAAAAACTTTTTAAATGGATAAGAGCATCAGTAAAATACTGCAGTAGTTTAAAAATGTACTCATCAGCTTCTTGTATTAGCAGTCACAGCAAATGTATGCTCGATATGTAATGTATGCTGTATTCTTCATGTGCTGAACATTTATTTCCACTGGCCTAAAGGCAAATGTTACATTCATATACTGTAGATTGGAACAATGCCTATTTTTGTAATATTGTGACCAAATTAGGCCCAAAACAGCACAAAAACATATTTTTAAGGAGATTATGACCAATGTTACATTTATTTAACATTACAATTATCCATGTACTACCCTTGGCAAAAACTAGATTTAGTAGTCTTACAAAGCTTGAGCCTTTCACAGTATATTTTGAGAATATTGTTGATTTTGTAATTAACCCTCAATCAGCAGTTGAGGTACACTGAACTTTGTGTGAAACACTTAGACCACATAGATAAGCATTCCACACAAGAAAGAGTTTTTAGAGTATCCCATGGAATAATAGCGGTTGTGGTAAGTACTTGCACCAAAATCCCATATAAGGAATCATTCTGATCAGGAACTAAAACAGACTCTCTGCACCTCTGAGGAAAGGAGTCAATTAATATAAAAAAAATACAAAAATAAAATTTTTGTGTGTAAATGAGTCAGCTGAGGTGACATGCATTTAGTCAGTGGCAGCACTCTCAGTCAGTCAGTCAGTATTTTCTTTCATCGGCGCTCTGTGATTCCTCTGATTACTACTACACTACTAAAACTGGGAAATAGCTTTAAACATCTTTAAACTAACAACTTCAGCATTTAGGCTCATCACAGCTGAGAGATACAACAGATTGATTAATTACACAAACTCAAGGCACTTACCTCTTAAAAAAATGAAATTCGGTAAAATGAAAAATGGAAATGAAATACGGTAGAGGCTAATATCCAAATGACAATACAAACAGGGCACCAGCCCACCCATATGCCCCAACATTCACTGCATTTCATACATTCAAGTACCTGCCCAAATCACACAAAGCATTCCACGCATTTTCAAGCAGGCTCCAAGGGCATGCATTGCAGTTTCAATAATACCATTGATATTATCACATATAACACGTATTACACTTATTCACTAAACTGTAAAACATTCTGGGCTATAAATCACTGAACTGAGACATGATTAATTCCAAATACACACACCCAGTCCTCCCATGTGGACAAAACATGGTCAAACTCCACACACGCAATCCACATGCATCCTTCAAAGATGGATAACAAACACTCAGTTTTAACATAAGACACTTCTGAATACATATTTAAGGCAGTTTGTAAGCATTTTGTGTAAAATTTGATATTTACCCAAAGAATTTTCAAACGATGAACAAAACCGGGAGCTCTCTTGCACAACGTACTGTATGTTCCCTGTCTGTCACTCACTCGATGTTTTGTCAATGTAGTGACACTACGGGTTCGCTCTTGAGAGCCCCAATCACCTTTGTTTTATTCAGAAAAGGCCAATGAAAATTGCAGAGTGGAATTTGCATGCCACTCTCCGCCCCAGACATACGGGTATAAAAGGAGATGGCGTGTACCACTCATTCAGACTTGTTCTTCGGTGCTGAGCGCATGTGTGTTCGTCCCGTCACCTTACCTTCTGCTGCTGGAATTACGGCGCATATCAGCGGTCACCCTCGCACGATCGAGTGTTGTGCTTCCCCTGGGTGCTTCGGCGGCTGAGTCCACAGGTGTTAAAAGAGTATATTTCAAAAGAGTATATTTTCTCTAAAAGAGCTCGCACAAATGATTGGCGTCTTTTTAAAGATGTCCTTTCTCCTTTGTGCTACTGGGTGTGGCCGTTATCTCTCTCCCCACTGGATGGCCACAAAATCTGTCTCGAGTGCTTGGGTTGCCAGCACACCGAGGCAGCTTTTGTGAAGGGGTCATGTTCTCACTGCGAGAACATGCCCATAAGAATGTTGCGGTCACGGCTCTCTTCCTTCTTCGTGAAGCAGAGAGCCACCTCGGCTGCTTCCTGACCTGGTTCGTCCTGGGTTGAGACTCAGGCGGCTGTGTCGGCGAGCACCGCGGGTAATCTGGATGTAGATATGGGAGCGTTTCCGCTGGATCAGTCCCCGCGGACCTCCCATCCCTCAGCACGCTCGTTCTGCCTGGTAGAGTTCACAAGCGAGGCAGGCGGTCCGCCTCAGGGCGGACTTAATGTTATCATTCGGGGCTCGCGACGAGGATGAGTTATAGGTCACAACATCGGAGGGTGGGCTTCTGCTTTCGGAAGCGGACGAATCTTCTGAGCTCCTGCTCTTGGGCAGTAGAGCTCAGGATGAGGCAGACGCTGAGTTGGCAGCCATGCTTACCCGAGCAGCCGCGAACATCGGGCTTGAGTGGAACACTCTGCCCTGCCCTGAGCATTCGTGGCTGGATGATTGGTTTCTGGGCTCAGAGCGCGACTCCGGGAAGTGCACAAGTAGCTCACGAAGTCGTGGAAGGCACCTTTCTCTGCCCGTACATGCTTCGCTGGCTCGTCCACCCAAACTACCCTCGACGGCGGAGCGGCTAAGGGATACGTCGAGCTTCCCCAGGTAGATCATGCTGTAAATCTGGACTCTGAATCAGTAGTTGTGATTCTGTGACTCTGGAATCTCCATGTCTGGCTCCTGGACGGGACGCGGAGGACCTAGTAAGCCTTCCGCCAGCGGTGATAGTCACGATCACTCAGGCCAGAACCCCCTCCACGAGGCGTCTGTACGCTCTGAAGTGGTGTCTCTTCGCAAATTGGTATTCTTCCCGCGGGGAAGATCTACAGAGATGCGCGGTCGGGTCTGTGTTGTCCTTCCTACAGGAAGGGCTGAAGAGTACGTGGCTGCTATAGCACCGTATCACGATACACTGGATGGGAGACCCTCACGGTAGCACAACCTGATCACCAGGTTCCTCAAAGGTGTGAGGAGATTGAATCCCCCTAAGCCACACTTAATTCCCTCTTGGGATCTCTCTGTGGTCCTACCTGCCTTTCAGAGAGCTCCCTTTGAGCCCCTGGAGCAGATGAGCTCAGCACTTTGTCGCTGAAGACGGTCCTCCTGGTGGCACTCACTTCTATCAAGAGGGTTGGGAACCTGCAGGTGCTCTTTGTCACCAGTGAATGACTGGAGGTTGGGCCGGCACACTCTCACGTGATCTTGAGACCCCGGCCCGGTTACATACCCGAAGTTCCCACCACTCCCTTCTGGGATCAGGTGGTGAAACTGCAAGTGCTCCCTTCAGAGGAGGAAGACCCAGCCTTGTCATTGCTGTGTCCAGTTCACACCCTGCGCATCTATCTGGACCGCACGCAGAATGTTAGATGCTCAGAGCAGCTCTTTGTCTGCTTTGGAGGGCAGCAGAAGAAGAAAGAGGTTGGCCCATTGGATTGTGGATGGCATGCCCTTTGGGAGTCTGGGCGCACTCCACTAGAGGTGTTGCGTCCTCCTGGGCACTGGCAAGGGGCACCTCTCTAACAGACATATGCAGAGCAGCGGGTTGGGCTACACCCAATACCTTTGTGAGGTTCTACAACCTGCGCATAGAACCGAGTATTACGGGGTAACAACAGGTAGGCCGGGCAGCCGGCCAGGTGTTTCACTTGCATTTGCGCCTTTTCCCTTTTAAGGTGATAATGTGCGCTATCTTGTCCACAACAGTTCCACACAACTGGTGAACACTGGATGCCTCTTTATTTCCTTAAGCACTATTCGGTGGTGAACCTGGCAGAGGAGTAATGCCACTAGGCCCAGTATTCGTGGTATGCCCCTTTTCAGGTGAGCCCGCGTACTTGGGCTCAGTGCTCCATACGTCATGATTCCCCCCTCGGTAATCCTGTATGATGCGTTTCCACTGTTCAGTTTCCCCTCAGGTGAACCCTGTTTCCCCTCATCAGAGCTCTCCTCTTCTTCAGCCACTGTTGCTGTGTACCCTCTCCATAGATAGGGTCCTCCCCAGTGGCATCATTCCATATGTGAACTTCCCTGTCGGTAAGTCCATGTGAGGTATTCTCCACATATTAGAGAATGCCAGAGAATGCCATCCACTGAACTACCGCTCACTGGATGTTTTTTGTTTTTGGCACCATTCGGAGTAAATTCTTGAGACTGTTGTGCATGAAAATCTCAGGAAATAAGCAGTTACAGAAATACCCAAACCAGCCCATCTGGTACCAACAATCATGCCACGGTCCAAATCACTGAGATCACATTTTTCCCCCATTCTGATAGTTGATGTGAACATTAACTGAAGCTCCTGATCCATATCTGCATGATTTTATGCTCTGCACTGCTGCTATACAATTGGCTGATTAGATAATCACATGGATGATTGTTGGTGCCAGACGGGCTGGTTTGAGTATTTCTGTAACTGCTGATCTCCTGGAATTTTCACACACAACAGTCTCCAGAATTTAATCCGAATGGTGCCAAAAGCAAAAAACATCCAGTGAGCGGCAGTTATGTGGACTGAAATGCCTTGTTGATGATAGAGGTCAACAGAGAATGGCCAGATTGGTTCAAACTGACAAAGTCTATGGTAACTCAGATAACCGCTCTGTACAATTGTGGTGAGGAGAATAGCATCTCAGAATGCTATTGTGAGATGCGGGTTGGCACTGTTTTGGCGGCATGAGGGGGACCTACACAATATTATGAATGTGGTTTTAATATTGTGGCTGATCATTGCATATATATATATACATCATATATATATATATATATATATATATATATATATATATATATATACACATATACATATACATATATACACACACAGTTGCAATCAAAATTATTCAACCCCCCTGACCAGCAATATGTTCTGGTGATGTGAATTAAAACACATCAACTAAAACCTCAGTAAACAAAGTAAGTTTTTAATACACATTTGAGTGATTTTGAGAACAAAGAGTTCAATTTACCTAAATTTTAAAATAAAAAATTACTTATTCTCTCCACAAATGTCATTTTATAAAAATTCAACCCCCAAAGTCAATCATTAATAAATAAATGTTTCAGGTAAGTGTTCTCAGGCTTCGGTAGAGATGGGTAGAGTAGCCAAAAACTGTACTCAAGCAAAAGTACAATTACTTAAAAAAAGTAAAAGTAGAAGTAAAAGTACTTACATAAATAATTACTTGAGTAAGAGTAATAAAGTATCCAATTAAAAGAGTACTAAACTAGTGTAACATTGTTGCTGGCAATGACAATGATGATGATGTGTGATGAACCCAAGTGCAGTTTTATTAACAATTGTGAAATCCAAAACCCATAACTCCAAACGTGAACAAAATACAAAAACATGAACTTGACTTGACTTGACATGACATGACATGAACAATCCTACAATATTACATTCACAAAACCTGACAATGGACAATGGCTAACATGAGGCTTAAATACATAGACAAGGGAGAAACATGACAATGATAACCGATGACAAGACAGAACTGATAACAATGTAACAAGACAATAAACCAATGAAAGCAAGACACATGAACATGGAGGGAAACATGAAATCACATGACCAGGGAACCACATGACATGAAACAGGAACAGGAACTAAACTTTCAAAATAAAAGACATGAAAAACAAACACACACAACCCTGACAAGTAGTGAGTAACTTGTTACTTTCACAAATGACATAATAGACATTTACTCCCCTATATTCCATTACATAATACACATTGAACATGTATTACAGAATTATTATTATTATTAATGGAAATTCTGTCATCATTCACCATGATGTTGTTCCAAACCCGTATGACTTTCTTTCTTCCATGCAACACAATAAGGAGATATTAGACAGAATGTTTGCCTGAGTCACTATTTACTTTCAGTGAATGTGTTTTTTTTCTATATATTTTGAAAATGAATGGTGACTGAGACTGTCAGTCCCTAACATTCTGTCTAACATATTTTGTGTTCCAAATAATACAAAGCGTCACACTGGTTTGGAACAACATGAGTGTAGAGAAATGATGACAGAATATTAAATTATGGCTGAGCTATCACTTTAAATTCTCTCATCATTTACTCACCCTCATGCCATCCCAGATGTGTATGACTTCCTTTCTTCTGCAGAACACAATTTAAGATTTTTAAAAGAATATTTTAGCTCTGTAGGCCAAAATTTTGATGCTCCAAAAAGCACATAAAGGCAGCATAAAAGTAATCCATAAGACTCCAGTAGTTAAATCCATGTCTTTAGAAGTGATATGATAGGCGTGGGTGAGAAACAGATCAATATTTGTCATTCTTTGCTAGAAAGCAGGGGGCAATATGCAGAGACGAATGTGAAACACCAAAAACACAAGAAGAAGAATGTGAAAGTGATCTGTTTCTCTGTTTCTCATCCACACATCACATCGCTTCTGAAGATACTGATTTAACCACTGGAGTTGATTTAACTACACTTCAGTGCAGTTACAGTTTTCAGTGTCGAAAGAAATTAGATCATCAGTTCTGTACAGCAGTACCGCTGCTCTCTAAATGCATCTACGCAGCCTAGTGAGTAGGGCACCGACCCAAGTCGTGGAACACTCGCTGTGTCTGAAACCGCCCCCTATCCACTCTTATAGTGCATTTCGGGTGTCTGCCATTTTGTAGGAGAGTCTGAATTCTGAGTGACCCACACATTCCCTACTTTTGTTCACTTATTCTTACCCACAATGCACTCTAATTTCAATTGTACATTTGATGTACACTCATCAATGGTTACTTTCCCACAATCCACCACGGGGAAGACGTAGGAGCTCGGAGTTTACTGCTTCCTTCACTCCTGCAATGTTTTATTTCATGCTGAATGTAGTAAATTACTTTTTGACAAATCATTACTTTATTAACATAATAACATATAGAGAGACAAAACATACAGATGCATTTTAAAATGTAATCTTTATTTGATAAAATGTGTTTAATCTTTATATTAACACACAGTATATATTAAAAATGATAAAAAGAATGAAGATTATTGTATTAATATATTATTTAATAAGAATAACATGACGTTGTTTCTGCGACAGCCCCAGATCTCCGACACTTGGTGTATACGTCAGCGTCTGAATTCACTCATTTCGTTCACTTACTGCTGAGATATAGTGCACTAACTGCCATTCACTATATAGGAAATAGTGAATGAGTGAACGATTGCGGACACAGCCACTCTCTTCGCCATACGATTGCCTCGCGCCCACACATCTCACACGTGTGCGCCCCGCGCACCTCGCTGTGCACGCGCAGAAATGCTGTCTGTTCATGCTCCATGGGGTATGGGGTAAATGCGTAAATACTGCTCATGACATGTGGGACGCGGGACAAAGTGCACTGATATATTGCTGCACTGATTTAAAAATGTACACTTAAAAACTGATGTCATAAGAGCCCAGTTACAGAATCACCCTGAAAATGACGTTATTAGGATTAGAGCCAAAACTTACCTCAGAGTGCTGCCTTAAATTGATTTTAATCTTGAAATATCAGCTTGTCTTGGTGTTAAATGAAGGCATTGCATGACGAATTTATTATTATTACTTTTATTTTTTTTCACTGTGAGGAGCGAAGAAAGTGTTTCAATTTGAAGAGCAGCTGTGTGAACTGCCGCTCTCATAAAAGTCCCATTCAATAATCTCTCAATAAATTACACATTAATTAAAATTAAACCCAGTAATGTAATGACAGGAACGCCGCCCATTGTAAAGAAGTAAAAGTAAAAAAAAAAATCATTAGAAATTTACTTGAGAGTAAAAAGTACCCACTTTTAAACCTACTCTAAAAGTAAATAGTTTGCCAAAAATGTACTCAAGTAAATGTAACGGAGTATATGTAGCACGTTACTACCCAGCTCTGGGCTTTGGGCACCTCTCTATTGGAATCTTTACACATTTCTCATGAGCAAAAGCTTCCAGCTCATTGACATTCTTTGCTTTCTGTGCTGCCACTGCTTCCTTGAAATCCCAACAAAGGTTTGCAATGGAATTTAATGAAGGACTGAAAAGGCCATTCAAGGACATTCCACAACCCATCCCAGAACCAGATTTTGATTTTGGACAACTTGGATGTATCCTTGGTGTTACTGTCTTGCTGGAAAGTCCAGTGATCACCAAGCTTCAATATAAACACTGAAGGTATCACATTTTTGCCAAAAAGGCCTGATACCTGAAAGAATCGATGGCATCAGTCACATAGTCAGGATAGCCATTTCCTGCAGCTGCAAAACACCCCCATAACAGGACTGACCCACCTACATGATTGATAGTGGGAATGGTGTTGTTCTTGTCATTACCTTGCCTTTCTTACTCCAGACGTACTGCTGGCCCATGGGTCTAAAACTCATTTTCATTTTAGTGTCATATGTCCATAAAACCTTCTTCCAGGACTCCAGAGTTCTTTCCAAATTCCTTATTGAATATTCAAGTCAACATTTCCCTTGGTGAAGTTTTGCTTGAGTGATTTTCCCAGTCTTTTTCCTCCCTTTGAAAGTGTACAGTCCTTGAAGGGATATATATATATATATATATATATATATATATATATATATATATATATATATATATATATATATATATGATACATAGCTGATAGATAGCTGTGCAATGTGTATAAACCTCACTCTCCTGACCTCAAGAGGTGCACTTGCGACTGACGCTAGAGGTTTTAGGAAAGGGGAATAACCAATGATATCTGAGGTAACAGAGTAAACAGCAAGAGCCCGCCCAACGACTGACAAAATAAAAAGGTGTTCGCTCGAACAAAGTTTGAAGAATTATTTTGCTCACGCGGCAGAGGGTTTCTTCGTGTGCAAGAGTTTGTATTGCATGTGCAGGAGATTTTGTGCATGCAAGGGTTTAAAATGAGCACGCAAGTTCTTCCTTTTTCCTCGCGTGGCTTTAATCTATCACGCGTGTGAGCATCAAGCTGACCTAAGAATAGAAGTGAAAACAACCTGCCCTCCTCAACAGACTCTGACACTTACCTTTTTTTTTTTCTCCTACCTCTGTTCCTGTTTGGTCAGTTCAGAGATTGAATCTGAGAGTTCTTGTGTGATTAAATTTTGTGTTAGTTTCAAAGTTCCATTACTATTAGATTTTAAAGTTTTTTAAAGATTATCTGAATCTACCTGGAGAAGTTTAGTTGAATGAAAAAATCAATTAAATGAATGGTCATAAGAGGTAAATATAACACATAAGGGTGTTTCTTTAACCAAAGCCCTATTTGGATGGGATAAATAAATTGTAAATAAAATTGTCTGTAATGTTTACAGTCAGTTCACATGGGATAAGCAATGTCTATAGAAATGTGTCTTCATCATTTACTCAAAATCATGTTGAATGTAAACTAGTATATAAGGTTTTTTTTTTTTTTTTTTTTTTCTGCTGCTGCTGCCTGCCGGGAACAAACCCAGCACCTTTGGAAAATGGCCAAAACTTGTTTTTCTCCACTTTCTGTGGCTAAAATTGTCATACAAATTTTCAGGAGGTGCACACTCGACTCGACTGCACAACCTAATGGGCTAAGAAGTGTATCCCATTCATCTCACTGTCAGTACACAAAAACACATTGTGTTGCATTATTGTATGGAACACCACTTGAGACACATCGTCTTATTTATGGGACATTTTACTCAAAGCCTAGGCCTAAGTTTATGAAACACATTTGTTTAGAAATATGCATGTTGCCTGACTCTAAGACTTTATAGATATTACAGTTTTATTTTCTGTTAATGCATGATTTTCTGTAAAGCTGCTTTGAAATGATTTGTGTTGAAAAAACGCTATACAAATAAAAATGACTTGACTTGACTTACTCCAAAAAAACAAAGGCTCTGTCTAGACTGCTGTCATGTGATCTGGTTTATGCTTTTTTTTATTGTGTTGGAAAATAAATTCTATGTAAAAAATATGTATTTGGAATTCAAGTTGAATGAGAGGTTTTATTCAAACATTCTGGCAAATTTCACTGACAGAACACATTTTCTTAGAACATATCTGTGTCATCTTGCATTCCATGGCCTGGAAGAGGATCCCTTCCACACTGCTGCAGAATGTCTTTGTCTATTCATTCTCTACAGATGTGCCAATCTGATGGATGGTCCCTCAGTTTGATTCTGTCAAACACTTGGGGGAAAAGTGCACCTGTCACCTGCTGTCAGCTAAAACTGTGTTTGCTTTCACATATTACATGACAACAAGGCCCACTGAGAAACTAATAAAGAGTCAGGTGTAGTTGTAACTTATGGGTTTGTTAACAAATGCAAACAGAGCACATTTTAAAGAAATATTTCACCCAATAATGAAAGTTGTTAATAAGTCATGTTGTTCCAAAACCATATGACTTTATTTCTTCTACAGAACATAAATGGAGATAATTTAATGACCAATTATTTTGGTCCTGTTGGCTGAATTTAGTACAATGGCAGCATATAGAGAAACATTTTAAAGCTTAATAAAGCACCCGGAAGTGTCATAAAAGTAGTTAATGTGACTTGTGCATCATGTTTCAAGTCTTGACATTTGGTCATAAGACATGCAAGAATCAATGAGGTTTGATGTTATCTACGTAGCCGTTGTATTTGTTTTGAGAGTGAATAAAAATTTAAATGTCATTCTGTTCATCAGAAAAAGTATTGTGATGTTTTGATGTTCCTTTAAAATACATTGTGGTTGACTTTTGGATTTGGGTTAGATGCAATAAAATACACAATATTTTAAAATTTCCTCAAATGCTCTTGATCGTTTGCACATTTTCCTTGGCAAACTAACTAAATTTGTGTGTATGCCGTTTTCGATCACATAAGTATGACTGAATGAAAACAGGCTGGTACTGTGTCAAAATTCAGAAGTCTCTCAGCAATGTGTTGATAGAAAGTTAATGAGTTGCATCTTGATGTATCTGGTGTCTGACAAGCTGCAATGAATTCTAAACACAGATTTGGCGTATTAGAGTGCTAATGTCCTCCTTCAGCTCTGCCCGAAACTTTAATCTGATATTTAAGTATTCAAACAGTGCTGAACTTATCCATAATTCAATTGTTGCACGCATATCTCCACATATACATTCATCTATCTCCCCCTGATAACTAAAGTGAAAAAAAGAACAACATGGAGGTTGTAAGAGGCCTGTGAGATTGAAAGAACGAATAATGAGCTTGTCTACTTTTAACAATCCTCCTTTACCTCTCATTTTAAAAGCCTGCAGCAAAATTCCTAGAATGTCATTTGTCAGGGGACGGTCAAACCGTCAAGCAGCCCATCTATTTCTGTAGTGGCCTTTATCTTTTTACCAGTCCTGCTTCACTGACTGCATAATCATTATTTTTTCAGAAAAACAGTCACTAGTGGAAGTACTAAAAAGTTCTTATTAAATGCCCCATTTCAGTGAGCTATTGTAAGCAAGTTATAGAGTTTGGGATTCAGCAGACAGCTTTCCCTGTTAAATAAATAACACTTCCTGCCTCATAGAGTGTTAGATTTTGTTAGTTCCTATTATATTTTGAACAGCTGTGTTTGTGCTGTGGTGGGAAAAAAAAGGTATGGCACTAAGGCACACTGGAGTCTAGGACAAAGTGAATCACTTCAGTATGCAATCAAGCAGTCTTTTCCTCTGATTCCATACATTATACTAGAGGAGAACTGGGAAAAACTGAGACTACTTTGGCAGGTATGTGAAATTATATCCAGCAATAACATACATTTCTTTTGTGAAACTAAATATCTAAGCAGCTATCCACTCGGCCCTTGTATCAATACTATCTCTCTGCGACCATTTGCTACAACACGTCAAATATTTAAAAGCGACAAATGGGACAGAATTTCAGAGTTTCCCACAACACTACGCAATGACTTTCAGGATCAAGGGGTGAAGGTTTGGCTGGTTAGCATGGCCCATTTAGCTCCTGCTGGTAGATGCCGTAACAACCCATCTGGGTACAAAATGCATCTTTCTCCACTGATGGCCATTCAAAACTACCAGTGTTTTATAAGAAATAAATCATAAATATTTAATGATATAGTACAGCCAATATTTGCCAGGGACTGGTTGTTTTTGAAGGGCTCTTAAAAGTGTAAAATTGACATGGGGGGTTCATGCACCAGCCGAGCAACTGCCACATTATGCAGTTATAATTGAGCTAAAGCAGGTTTTTGTGAAATCAAGCTAAGTCTTCATCTGTCTTTCCAAGTAAACATGAAAATACAATGCGTAATCAAATATTTGAAAGAAGGACAACCACAGAGAATGTGCCAGTAAGGCATGTTGAGCATCACCTCTGTCTTTCAGAGCATGATCACCAGTTGTGGCCCTATTAAAGTGTATACCTGTGTAATGGTAGCCAGCTGGTATATGATAGCTGTGCGGTATGTGTAAACCTCACTGACCTTAAAAGGCGCACTAGTGACTGACGATAGAGGCTGTAGCCTTTAGCCTCCTCATTAGCGATCCTGCCTCTCATGCAGGCTGACGTCGGTTCAAATCCCACTCGGAGCAGGTCATGCAGAACAGGTTACAGTGGTGCTGTGACCCGGATGGGAGTGAGGTTTAGGGGGGTGAGTGTAAAGGGAGCCAGCTAGTACGTGATAGCTGTGCGGTATGTGTAAACCTCACTCCCCTGGCCTCAAGAGGCGCACTAGCGACTAACACTAGGGGCTGTAGACTTTAGCCTCCATGTTAGCATGCCCACCTCCCATTCCAGTTGACACTGGTTCGAATCCCACTCGGAGTGGGTCGAGCAGGACCGGTTACACATGCTGGACGAAGCCGAGCTACAATTACTTTATCTAGGTCTGTTAGTCCAATTTTTCACACCTACCTAGGTAATGTTGTTGTAGCTTAGCTTACAAAGTGCTTGCATGACATTTTTATAAGAAAAATTACTGTTTTAGTCTAAATGGCATCTAACTTTTAAAGTGCATGTAAATGTGCCAACTGAGATGAATGGGAATACTGAAGGATAGCTTTTTCCAGGTAATGAAGACCTCCATGGTCAGAAAAAAATAAAATAAATAAAAAATCTATCTTTATAGACGTACATTAATCTTCATCTGCCAGGTACTCAAGAAATAATTTCCTTGTTAAAAATAAGCAACCATGCAGCAGGTTAGTCCATTTGATGTTAGCACAACTTATCAAGTTAATGATGTTCAGTCTTCAAAGCTTCCTGGAAGAAAATCTCTAGGTTGGATTTACTTATTTTAGCCTGACTGACATCAGCATGTAATAGCATTGATTTGTAACAAGAGCAAGGCATGAAGGGAAAAATTAAACCCAAATTATTTAGCACTTTTTTCTCACATAGAAATGGCAAAAGAGTATGTACAATCCTGCTGCTCTCTTGGAAGGTGCACACAAAAGCCAAATAAGACATAAGAAACAAAGGGTATCATCGTCTCTGTCCATTTTCTTCCCAGAGACAATGCTTTTATTTTTAGTTTAAGGACTGAAAAAAAAAAAAAAGAAAAAACATCAAGCTCACCACAATGGTCGTCAATGATTTAAAGTTTTAGTGGCTGCATGCGGCATCGGCTGACCTTTTAAAAACAAGTTGTGAGAACACAGCAGTGACTAATGTTTGTGTAGTTGATCTTAGACATCACACACTTCCAGGTGAATGTCTATAAAGGTCAAACATGAAAGCACAGGTTAATATCATTCAGTCTGAAGCACTCTGTGATTTTGAGTCACATTGTTTGTAAAGCTGTACCATGACTGGAGCGGTTAATGCATAGGTAATGGGGATGTCACCTCAGCAGGATGCAGGAAAGCGGCAAATCCAATTGGGTGGTACATAATTAAGCTGGCAGAGGGCTTCCTGCGGCAAAGGCTCTCACAACAGCAACACCCCTGGCTCTCTGCTGGATGCACATAGAGAGCAAAACCATAAAATGGTTTAATTCAAATATTCCATTAAATAATATTAAGTAAAGCTCATTGAGCGAAAATAGTGTGATTTGTTGGCCTAGTTTGAATGTTACCCCTAAAATAGGCTTTTCATTAGGCTTGTAGTGCAATGCAGTGGAGCAACTCAATTAATTATAATTCTATTTATTTATCACACATTTGCACATATACAGTGAAATTCTTTTTTTCACATATCCCAGCTAAGCTGGGGTCAGAGTACAGGGTCAGCCATGATATGGCACCCCTGGAGCAGATAGGATCAAGGGCCCAACAGTGGCATCTTGACAGTGCTGGGGCTTGAACCCCCAACCTTCTGATCAGTAACCCAGAGCCTTAACTGCTAAGCCACCACTGCCCATTTTGGTCAATGCAGCAGTAAGGTAGTAGAAATGCAGAATAATTATGCACAGCTCCTAAAGAACTCAGAGGTGAATCAGTGATAACTCAGTCATGATCAGTGATTCCATTTATAAATCCATGAATGACAAATTAATTTTATTGATTTAGGAGAGTTAAACAAATTCAGTCAAATAAAACTGTGTTACATAAATAATTGGATGGTAATGAGAAGATGTATAGACTGCCACAGTTGCCTTATTCATAAGTTATAGGCTATTATTTTCCCTGACTGCAATATTTTGCTTGTTTTTTTTTGTTTTGTTTAGATTTTTCCTTTTCTCCCCAATTTGGAATGCCCAATTCCCAATGCGCTCTAAGTCCTCATGATGGTGTAGTGACTCGCATCCATCCAGGTGGTGGAGGAGGAATCTCTGCATCTGAGGCTGTCAATCCACGCATCTTATCCGGATCACTCATCATGATGGCACCACGGATGGCTGCCTCGGTGTGGAGCTCCTCAGTTCTTTTGTTGTTTTTGTTTGTTTGTCCTGTGTTTAGTAATCTTTTTCCAGTCAGTTTTAACAGAGACGAACTGCTGAACATTCAACAGCATGTACCAGACAATCTTTTTCCGTTTTTTGAATATTCAGACGTTTTGCTAGACATTTTAGTTGGAGGCACGGCTTTGCTGTTCAGGAGACGCAGGCGAGGGAGACGAGCAGGTGCGCTGGTCAAACTCCGTCGGCGCGGATTTCAAACAGCGCTGCCGAGTATTCACTTAGTGAATCTCCGCTCTCTTCCTAACAAAACGGATGAACAACATCTCCTCACCTGCACAAACAAGGACTTTTCAACCTCTGCTGCCTTGTGCTTCACAGAAACCTGGCTGAGTGAAGCCATTCCGGACAGCTTGTTACATCTGCCGGGCTTTCAGCTGTTCAGAGCGGATTGCACCGCAGAGTTAACGGGGAAAATGAGAGGCGGTGGAACATGCTTTTACATCAATGAAAGTTGGTGTTGGTGTACCTGCCACAGGCGCTGCTGATACAGTTTTAGTCAGCAGTCATTGAGTCTGTCCTCTGCACTTCAGTTACTGTCTGGTTTGGTTCAGCTACGAAATCAGACATCAGAAGACTACAAAGGACAGTTCAGACTGCTGAGAGGATTATTTGTTTTTGTATTGTTGTACACTGGAAGCTCCTGTCACCAAGACAAATTCCTTGTATGTGTAAGCATACTTGGCAATAAAGCTGATTCTGATTATCACGTGGCTTGTTGAGCGTGTTACCGCATAGACATAGCGTGTGGAGGCTTCACGCTATTCTCTGCAGCATCCATGCACAACTCACCACACGCCCCACCTAGAGCGAGAACCACATTATAGAGACCACGAGGAGGTTACCTCGTGTGACTCCAACCACCCTAGCAACCAGGTCAGTTTGGTTGCTGTGGAGACCTGGCTGGAGTCACTCAGCATGCCTTGGATTCAGCATCTTTACTCGCTGAGCTACCCAGGCCCCCTCAATATTTTGCTTGTTGTGCGTAGTTTAGCAGTTAGTAGTTAGATCTGTTCACCATTTTAATAAGAGAACTGATATTATTCAAAGACAGATTTTCAGACATCAAAGAGAAAACAATGTTTTTTGATGTGCATTGCAAAGCTTTATAGTAATAGGTTTGACTGAGAGCTAGATAAATAATTTTAGATTCTCTCAGCATGATAACTGTACAAAGCACAGAACTGTTCTTTCCAATAAATGTAACATTAACTTTGAACACAGCAGTTGTTGTCTACTTACAACAACTTAGAAAGGTGGAATAAACACATCCAAGCTATTTTGTCTCCAGTTTAAGATTTTGTTCAAGCATCAAAATCTGATTTGAGGCATTCTCTGAGGTGAAGAGTTATTCAAAAATCAAATAAGGTAATCTTGGTAAGGCCTCGGGCCTTCAAGTCTAGCCGACAAAGCTGCAACACTCCCCAAATTAAGGAAGACAATGTGCTTTCAAACAAGAATCTTCAAAGTGGGTGGGGGAATGAGAAAACAGAGCATATCATTTTTACTGTATCTACGACCATGTTTACACCTGGTATTAAGATGCATCTCAGGTGATCCGATCACACATCGCTGTTTACACCTGGTCGGTTAAATGCATCTCCTGTGACCACTTGTGAACGTATTTGAAGGGGAGGGTTTCATGACGGCATACATCAATCAATATGTCAGTGTGTTACTGCATGACATTAAAGCACAACAAAGTCAGAAAAGACAAAGAAAAGCATAAAAAAAATGGCGTGCTAACAAAAACTGCGTGCTATTTCTCCAAGGTGCAGTTGAAATTTAATCTAAGCACAAAAGCAAACTTTTGAGCAGAACTGTCCTTTACGTTAGTGGATTACCTGTGCTGCAGATGTTCAAGCTTCTCATAAGTGTCCCTGCATGTTGATATCAGACACACTGAAGAAGATCCATGAAGTTCTCATGCTTGTGTATATATGTATATATATATATATATATATATATATATATATATATATATATATATATATATATCCACTTTTTAAATTTTAAACTCGTAACCGACAAAGTTGAAACTCTTGTTTTAGTGCAGCGGTTGATTGACAGGTGAGAGGAGCCGCTTCACTGCTGCCGGGACGCATACAGGACGGATTAGCGCTTACACCACAAATGTGATGCGGTCAAATGCGATTTTGACCACATTCGTATGTGTTTTTTTAGTGTTCCGATCACAAATTTTTTAAACCCCGTTTAGACCTGTATTTAGCACTGGTCACATGATAGGATCACCAAAAATGCATCTTAATACCAGGTTTAAATGTGGTCTGCATCTGGTTCTAGCTTCTAGCTCGCCCTCTTTTTAGAAAAAAACAAACAGGTAAACGCCAAAGCCTAAACTAAACACTCTACTTATAATCAAAGCCTGCTGAAAAAAGGCTAAAACCAGCATATGGCTGGTCATTTGGCTTGTTTTAGAGGTTTTGGGCAATTTTTGTGTGGTCAGGCTGGGAGAACAGCTGGCCTTCTAGCTTAACCAGCTTGGCCAGGCTGTGTGACCAGATCAAATCAGATAAGAGTCAACCAGCTTAGAGCAAAACCCAAATTTTTAGGTAAGCACTCAGTCTAAACCCAGTGGCACCAAAATCAATTTAAACACACTACTGTTTACCACCTGAATATCAGGAAAAATTAACTTGGACCCTCAGGGACTGTTTCATTTTTTATTTTATTATATTATATTTTGTGATAAAATCACGGAAGTGCTTGATCACACAGTTAAAGGACGGCATCCCCTCAGGTATCGATTCTGTTCATTACATTCAGGAACTGGTGTTGTCTTGTCAAATCTAACCGTTGTTTAGTATGCCACAAAGGGGAGAGGGTTTGGACACTAAAAAGTATACATGTATTCTGATGAAACTATTATACAACAGTAGATGTTTGTTTTTTTTTTAAGTAAAAGTATAATAAAATGATGACGGGCACAAGCACCATGGGTCCATTTCTACCCGGTGGCTTTCGTAAAACAATGCATTTGGTCGAGTAAACAAGTAAGACACCATGTCTTACCTTCTGCTCAGACATAATGGTTAACAACTTTGATGTGTGTGGCAAATGAAATAAATGTGTAATTATGGCAAGTTTTGGAATACCCTTGAACATCTATTGTTGCTAGCTGGAGGCCCTATGATCATGAACCTCCATAGCCACACTCATGTCATAAGCGTTATTAAACAAATGGTTGAGTGTGTCAAATACACCCAAACACAGTACAACATCATGTAATTTGATCCATTGCCATGACAACCCTTTTCAAAATCCCTTCACAATTTTACATCAGCAGTATCTTAGCATTATTTTTTAACAATTATAAAGCGATTTGGGTAAATTTAAGAGGACTATTTCAAAGTATGTTGTACTTCCTGCTGCCAGGTGGTGGCACTATGACTGTGACCCACAGTAGCCATATCCATGTGATCAGCCCCCAAGACCAAATATACAGCTCAGTTTTGATCTAAATCACACAATGCATGCAGAAGGTATGAGACACATCCTGTATCCATTATCTGTCATTAATTTATTGACTCATCATGGCAACTCCGTTTGATATATCAAAAATCTGATGCAATTTAGCATCTTCAAAAAATCCAAAATGGCCGACTTCCTCTTGGGCGGAGCTAATGACTGTAATTATAAACTGTAAGTTGTCCGGTTTGATGAGAACAATATATGTACCAAGTCTGGTGACTGTAGGTGAAAAAGGGGGTGCTACAGAGATTATTGAATGGGACTTTTACATCAGCGGAAGTTCACACAGCTGCATGCGCTGACACAGACTGTCACTCAAGTCATCAATGCTGCAGCATCAAGCTCTTCAAAGTGAAACGATAAACTTCTTCACGCTGCACAGTGAAACAAATAATAGTTTCATCAAGCAATGCCTTCATTTAACACCAAGACAAGCTGATATTTCAAGATTAAAATCTCAGCTTCAACTTAAGGCAGCACGCTGAGGTAAGTTTTGGCTCTAATGATAACACGGGCTTTCTGAGTAATGTGATGGTCATTTTCAGGGTGATTCTGTAACTGGGCTCTTATGACATCAGTTTTTAAATGTACATTTTTAAATCAGTACAGCAATATATCAGTGCACTTTGTCCCATGTCCCGCATGTCATGAGCAGTATTTATGCATTTACTGGAAACTATTGCAGCTACTTCGGGCAGATTAACTTTATAAATCCATGTTAACATCCAAGTTAAGTGTAAATGCATTTTGCTCTGCCATTCGCATGATTGACAACTGGAGCGCAAACAGACAGCATTTCTGCACGTGCACAGCGCGGGATGAGAGATGTGTGGGCACGAGGCGATCGTATGGCGAAGAGAGTGGCTATGTCCGATATCGTTCACTCATTCACTATTTCATATATAGTGAATGGCAGTTAGTGCACTATATCTCATCAGTGAGTGAACGAAATGAGTGAGTGAATTTGGATGCTGACGTATACATCGAGTGTCGGAGCTCGGGCTGTCGCAGAAACAATGTCACATAAGCACTTTTAAAATACTTGGGCCTTACTTGTTATTCTTATTAAATAATATATTAATACAATAAATCTTCATTCTGTTTGTCATTTTTAATATAACTGTGTTAATATAAAGAGTAAACCAGTGGCGGGCCGTGCATTTAAAGTCTAGGCCTTCAGTGTGATTCGTGCTATTGAGAAAACACAGTTTCACAATGAATAAGACACCCTATGCCTTTGGGCATCATACATTATGTCGCAGCTAACTAGTAATACCAATTGACATTTTAAAAACACGTCCACGCATGAAAGCCAGAACTTGAAATGACACTTAATGCTCAAACAAGCCTAATTTTAACTGCAGAATGACTGTTTTGAGAAATGAACATCTCCCGAACAGACATTCAAAAATCATAATTTTTCATATGAATCTAACAAGGAGGTCTATAATACCTGGAAAAATTTATCTAATAATATTTGCGATTTAAATGTTGCTTGCAATAAATTTCATTTCGTCAGGGTACACGGTTATGCTGCGTTCCATTCAAGTTGGATGTGGGATATTCCTACTTGATATCTCCGACCATAAATGCATTCCATTCCCAGATATTTGGAACTGCAACACTCATTAGAGATGTCTCCTAGCAACCCAACTGATAAACAATGCTGCAGCGCTAGCATTTGTGCTTCAGGTGTACAATTATCAAAAGAGATTATAATTTACCATGTTTTATACACCTGTTTCTGCAGGCGTTTGTTAAACTAGCTTTAATATCATGTAATATGGAAACAAACTCATTTATCACTGTTACTTAATAAAGTGAATGTTTATCACTTACTTTGTATATCTCCCTGAATGTCGACATGTTTGTGTGATGTCATGCCCCTGCATCTCGGCGAAATCGGAGTTGAGAATTTCTGCACGAGCCAGCAAGTTGTAATTCTGACTTCAAGATGTATTCAATTGCACTTTTCCTAGTAGGAAGTTGTAAAATCCGATTTTCCGAGTTGGATGGAACGCAGCACTACTTTTCAAAACTTGATCCGACACTGAATGCTCAAGCAGCCTAATTTACACTTAGAAAACTCCTGATGTTACTATAACAATGCAAAAAGAACTTACCAATTTGCTTGAAGTGAAATTCAGTCCTCCTTTCCTGATTAATAAATTAAGCAATCACACGGTCATGCAGAACATCTCGTGTTTTTAAATCCATAAGGATATCTTTCTCAATGGCAATAACAGCCGTGATGACAGCCGACTCGTCAGACAGCTTGATCTTACGTTCTTAGCTTTCAAATTATATACATCACTTAAAGCATGATTGCGTCACTCAAGGCCAGCTAGAAGGCCTCGACCGGGACATATACTGAAGACCACACCCACTAAGAACAAATAAATCAATCTGACTGATTAATCTGACAATCTGACTTTAGTTGCCCATTCATTTGCACTGTTGAGGGATTCTGAAGAAATTCTGAAGGACTTACGGGGTGGAGCTAAGACTCACGCGCTGCTTCGGCGAAGGAGCATGGCTTCAGGCATGCGATTTGTGAAACAGTTGTCACACTTTGCTTGTAAGCATCAAGAAATAAATTCTGACTGGATAAACTTTTCATTTTTCTCTATTTGTTTGTAGATTAATTAAGAGTGGAAAGCGATTAAAAATACATGGGCAAAAAGGTGATTGAGAATGAAAGGATGAAAATTATTTATTTATTTGGCATGTTACACCAGCAAAGAAGGCTTTGCTGGCCCTGAGAATCTGCCACTGGAGTAAACACATTTTTATCAAATAAAGAGTAAAATGTATCTGTATGTTTTGTCTCTCTATATGTTATTATGTTATTTTAATCAAGTAATGATTTGTCAAAAAGTAATTTACTACATTCAGCATGAAATAAAACATTGCAGGAGTGAAGGAAGCAGTAAACTCCCAACTCGTACGTCTTCCCCGTGGTGGATTGTGGGCAATTAACTGTTGTTGAGTGTACATCAAATGTACTCTGCATTTAGAGAGCGGCGGTACTGCTGTACAGAACTAATGATCTAAATGCTTTCGACACTGAAAACTGTAACTACACTGAAATAAGAATCCACGCAGGACTTTATAAGCTATGAAATAGCGAAAGTAGGCATTAAGAAAGCATGATCTTGCTTAGGTTTATATTTCAACATTATATATAATGTCCTTATGGGACATTTTCACGTCCATAATAATTACTAGAAATGTTTCAAAACCTCTCTTCTTATTGACAAATTCATCTAGATCTGACAAGAGTCCTTAAAGGGATAGTTCACCCAAAAATTTAAATTCTCATTATTTACTCACCCTCATGCCACCCCAGATGTGTATGACTTTCTTTCATCTGCTGAACTCAAATGAATATTTTAGAAGAATTTCTCAGCTCTGTGGGTCCATACAATGCAAATGAATGGGTGGCAACATTTTATAGCTAAACAAGATCACATAAGTCAGCATAAAAGTAATCCATAAGACTCCAGTGGTTAAATCAGTATCTTCAGAAGCGATGTGATAGGTGTGGATGAGAAACAGAGAAATAGATCACATTCTTCTTCTTATGTTTTTGGTGATTCACATTCTTCTCTGTATATCGCCCCCTGCTGGGCAGGGAGAAGAATGTCTAGCATAAAATGAAACATTTTGATCTGTTTCTCACCCACACCTATCATATCACTTCTGAAGATATGGATTTAACTACTGGAGTCTTATGGATTACTTTTATGCTGCCTTTATATGCTTTTTGGAGCATTACAATTTTGGCCTACAGAGCTAAAATATTCTTCTAAAAATCTTAATTTATGTTTTGTAGAAGAAAGGAAGTCATACACATCTGGAATGGCATGAGGGTGAGTAAATGATGAGAGAATTTTCATTTTTGGGTGAACTATCCCTTTAAAGTGATAGCTCAGCCATAATTTAATATTCTGTCATCATTTCCCTACCCTCATGTTGTTCCAAACCAGTCTGACCCTTTGTATTATGTGGAACAAAAAATATGTTAGACAGAATGTTAGGGACTGACAGTCTCTGTCACCATTCACTTTCAATATATGAAAAAAAAAAAAAAAAAAAAAAAAACATTCACTGAAAGTAAATAGTGACTTAGGCAAAATTCTGTCTAATATCTCCTTATTGTGTTGCATGGAAGAAAGAAAGTCATATGGGTTTGGAACAACATGATGGTGAATGATGACAGAATTTCCATTAATAATAATAATAATTCTGTAATACATGTTAAATGTGTATTATGTAATGGAATATAGGGGAGCAAACATCTATTATGTCATTTGTGAAAGTAACGAGTTACTCACTACTTGAGTCTTCTTTTAATTGGATACTTTCTTACTCTTACTCAAGTAATTATATATATATATAGGTACTTTTACTTCTACTTGAGTATTTAAAAAAAATTAAGTAATTGTACTTTTACTTGAGTACAGTTTTTGGCTACTATACCCACCTCTGTACATCACTGCTACACATTGTTTACACAACTACAGAATTCAAGACTACAAGTCTAGGTCTTTCCAAAAACTAAAACTCATGGCATCAAATATCCAGAGTTATATTAAGAACTGACAAGACAAATCAGATAAACGAACTGGCATGATGAAACAGATAAAATTCTTCCATTAAATACGACTCAACATTGCTTTCTCCTACACTGACACTCCAAATAAAAAGGTCACTACAGTTGTTTAGCTCATTTCGCTCTCATAATGGCCATTAAAAGGGCTGCCCAGCTGCCGGCAGGCATCCTCTCTTAGTCAGTGAATGACAGCATCCAGTTGAAATGACACATCTAGCCTGTGTAAGTGTGGGAGTCACTCAAATGGAAACGGGTGTAAGGAGCTTGGAAGCATGTCTAATCCAAACTGACTCAGAGACGTTTGACCTCAACAGTAAACTATAAAATTCTAAAGAATCTTAACTTGCCTACAGGCTTGAGGGACTGAGTCTGTGTTCAACCCCATTGAAGCAATGGATGGTTCTAGCTGGCTCCACTAATGTCACAGAGTGACCATACTTGTTGTTGCATCTTGCAGTAGGACAAAAAAGTACAGAGGGATACCTGTAAGACAAACAAATCAGAAATGAGATATTTTTTTCCGCAATTCTTTCTCCTTGACAGCAGTGAGATTACATGGAGATCAAATTAAGATTTTTGCTAAAGTCTCCAGCTCCTCGGATATATCTCCTGAGAAAAGATCACAGTAATTTGATATGTATCCACTATAGTTTAAGAAAAAAAACTGTAACAAGACCAAATAATCTGAGCTATGCTACCCACATTAATTTATCATCTCTATACTTTTACTGTTGTAAAAAAACAAAAAACAAAAACAAAAACAAAAAAAAAAAAAACATCTGCAACACCGATGCTTAAATGAAACTCTTCCATTAAGTCTCCTAAGAGCAACCTCTTGAGCAATAACATTGTCCTCTGGGCTTAAACTATTAGTTTAAGTTGTTTTGTATTGCAGAGGCTGTTTGCAAACCTTTTTATTATGTTTTATTGGATCACTCATAACAAATATTCAGAACTATTCATGATAGCTTTTGTAGTACTGGTCCTTCCAAGATTATGGGAATTGAAGCATGTCACAGCTGCTAAAAATATATTTTTTTAAACCCTCACTGCAGCAAAATCCCAAATGTTTGTTGACTTTCTAAATATGTCAATCTCATGCAAAACAGAAAATACAGCACATATCTGAAAATGTCCTGGTTACTTGCGTAACCTCCGTTCCCTGATGGAGGGAACGAGACATTGTGTCGATGTAGTGACACTAGGGGTCACTCTTGGGAGCCCGAGACACCTTTGGTCTTTGATAAAAGGCCAATGAAAATTGGCGAGTGGTATTTGCATGCCACTCCCCCGGACATACGGGTATAAAAGGAGCTGGTATGCAACCACTCATTCAGGTTTTATGCTGAGGAGCCGAGACAAGGTCCAGCCATTTCAGCGGGTAGTTCAGCGTTGTGGCAGGAGGGACACAACATCTCGTTCCCTCCATCAGGGAACAGAGGTTACGCAAGTAACCAAGACGTTTCCTATCTGTCACTCACTCGACGTTGTGTCAATGTAGTGACACTAGGTGTCCCTATACGAAACGCCACAACTGGCTGAACTGTGTTACGTGAACTGGCGGTGTGTGACGGGCAGACCATTGTGTGCCTCATAGCCAGCACACCAGGTTGACACGTAACCTCCCCCAACATAGTTATGAGTGTCGAACGGCCCTTTGGGGACAACTCGACTACCCAAAAGATAGAGACAGGCTAACCCAGTCAAAAGATAGAGACAGGCTAAAACCAGGCCTCTTTTCCCCTTCTTTTTTTCCACTTCCTAAAAAAGAAGGGGGATATCTGACTGGGCCGCCACACGAGACCTCCCAAGGGGAGGACACCGCAGAGACCACACCTCGCACAAAGAGAGGGGGGGGTATTTAAGTGGAAAAATACGTCACATGGTCTTGACGACCAAGTGGAGAGTCTCAAGGTAGATCTTACCCAACGGGGGAGGAGTTACTACAAACATGGAGACTGGGGCAGAGGGGCTCTGCCCAAGGAAGATGCAGTTTGCCAACAGGGAAATGAATTAGCGGAAGATATACATGGCATGGGGTTTACCTTACAGGGAACCACCACATGCGGAGCACGTACCCCAGAATAGGGCTCTTAGTTAGCACGTGTACTGGGCCGGCAGCGAGTCTCTCTGAAAACTCGACTGCCACAGGGCTCGAAGTCAACTAGGGAACATAGTTTGTGAACACTACTGGGAATTAATGGTGCAAGTCTTCAGCTCAAAAGAGGTGGAAGGCGCTATGTGCAAGCGATACACCCGGCTACCTGGGATGAAACCGGTTCCACCCGGAGGTTGTAGAACCTTGCAAAGGTGTTGGGTGTTGCCCAGCACGCTGCTCTGCAAATGTCTGTTAGAGAGGCACCCCTGGCCAGGGCCCAGGAGGCCGCTACACCCCTGGTAGAATGGGCTCGCAGCCCTACCAGGGGTGGCATGTCCTGGGCGTGATATGCCATAGCTATGGCATCAATGAGCCAGTGGGCAATCCTCTGCTTGGAGACAGCGCTTCCTTTCCGCTGTGCACCAAAGCAGACAAAGAGCTGCTCAGAGATTCTAAAGCTCTGCATGCGATCCAAATAGATGTGCACCGGACACAGCAAAGATAGGGCTGGGTCTGCCTCCTCCTGGGGCAGTGCTTGCAGGTTCACCATCTGATCCCTAAAAGGGGTCGTGGGGGACCTAGCCTGAGTGATCGTGTCTACCACCACAGGTGGTAGACCGCTTAGGTCTTCCACGTGCCGTCCAGGGGCCAGACATGGAGATTCCAGAGGTCTGGTCGCGGGTTCCAGATGGTGCCCCGCCTCTGAGAAAGAAGGTCCTTCCTCAGGGGAATTCGCCGGGGGGGGCTGTCGCAAGGAGAGTGAGGTCCGAGAACCATGTCTGGGTGGGCCAGTAGGGTGCTACCAGGATGACCTGCTCCTCATCCTCCCTGACCTTGCACAGGGTCTGTGCAAGTAGGCTCACTGGTGGAAACGCATATTTGCACAGGCCAGGGGGCCAGCTGTGTGCCAGTGTGTCTATGCCGAGGGGGGCCTCGGTCAGGGCGTACCAGAGCGGGCAGTGGGAGGATTCTCAGGAGGTGCACAGGTCCACCTGTGCCTGTCCGAATCGACTCCAAATCAGCTGGACCACCTGAGGGTGGAGTCTCCACTCTCCCCTGAGGGTAACCTGCCATGACAGCGCGTCCGCTGTAGTGTTGAGGTTGCCCGGGATGTGAGTGGCTCGTAGCAACTTGAGGTGCTGCTGACTCCAGAGGAGGAGAAGGCGGGCGAGTCATGACATACAATGAGAGCGCAGACTGCCTTGGTGGTTGACATATGCTACCGTTGCCATGTTGTCTGTCCGAACTAACACGTGCTTGCCCTGGATCAATGGCCGAAACCTCCACAGGGTGAGCAGAATTGCCAAAAACTCGAGGCAGTTGATGTGCCAATGCAGTCACGGGCCCGTCCACAAGCCGGCGGCTGTGTGCCCATTGCAAACAGTGCCCCAGCCTGTTTTGGAGGCGTCTGTCATGATCACGACACGCCAGGAGACCAGTTCTAGGGGAACACCTGCCCGTAGAAACGAGAGGTTGGACCAAGGGCTGAAAAGATGGTGAAAGACCAGCGTGATGACCATGCGATGTGTCCCACGGTGCCATGCCCATCTCGGGACTCGAGTTTGAAGCCAGTGCTGAAGTGGTCTCATATGCATCAATCCGAGCGGCCACTATGCCCCAGGAGCCTCTGAAACATTTTCAGTGGAACTGCTGTTTTCTGTTTGAACGCCTTCAAACAGGCCAGCACCGACTGGGCACGTTCGTTCATGAGGCGTGCTGTCAAAGAGACTGAGTCCAACTCCAAACCGAGGAAAGAGATGCTCTGAACCGGGAGGAGCTTGCTCTTTTCCCAGTTGACCCGAAGCCCTAGTCGGCTGAGGTGTGAGAGCACCAAGTCCCTGTGTGTGCACAACATGTCCCGAGAGTGAGCTAGGGTTAATGTGAACGCCCCTGCGACCTTTGTGAAGACGTGAGGAGACAGGGACAGGCCGAAAGGGAGGCCAAACTGATACGCCTGACCCTCGATTGCAAACCGCAGGAAGGGTCTGTGTTGAGGTAGTATTGAGACGTGGAAGTACAGCCTGGGAAATGGGGGCAGCAAGGAACCGTGTCTTGTCGGCCTCACCCATCTCGACCAGGTTGAGCCAAAGGTAGCGCTCCTGGACCACTAATGTGGCCATCGTCCACCCGAGAGACCGCGCCGTGACCTTCATCTCTCGGAGAGTGAGGTCGGTCGCCGAGTGCAGTTCCTGCATCAGATCTGGGGCGGAACTACCCTCGTGCAGTCCTTTTAGCGCCTTGGCTTGGTGGACCTGCAGGAGAGCCATGGCGTGCAGGGCAGAGGCGGCTTGTCCAGCAGCGCTGTAGGCTTTAGCCATCAGGGACGACGTGAACTTACAGGGCTTGGACGGGAGCTTTGGGCGTCCATGCCAGGTGTCGGCGCTCTGCGGGCATAGGTGCACCACGAGCGCCTTATCCACTGGGGGAATTGCCATATAGCCCCTGGCCGCCCCGCCATCGAGGGTAGTGAGGGCGGGGGAACTGAGGAATCGGGGCCGGGCAGTAAAAGGTGCCCCCCATGATTTTGTCAGCTCCTCGTGCACTTCCGGGAAGAAAGGCACTGGAGCGGGGCGTGGCTGCTTTGAGCGGCGCCGCGAGCCCAGAAACCAATCATCGAGCCATGAGGGTTCAGGGGAGAGCAGAGGGTTCTACTCTAGCCCGACGCTCGCGGCCGCCCGGGAAAGCATGTCTGTCATCTCTGCATCAGCCTGTGACTGGGCAATCGTCCCCGAGGTGGGGAGCCCAGCTGAGGCTTCTGCGTCCAACTGGACAAGCCCACTCTCCGATGCTGTGCTCGAGAGCTCATCCGGAAGTCCGACTGGGGCAGACGAGTGTGCTGGGGAATGGGAGGTCCGCGAGGGGATACCCGGCGGAGGCAATCCCATTGGGTTCCCCAAATCGCCCCCAGTGCTAGCCGTGCTGTCCTCAAACCCATAGGTAGAAGGACCGAGGCAGGGAGCCGGTGGGGTGGCTTGCTTTCTTACGAAAGCAAGCCACGACAGCAACGTTGCCATGGTCATGTTCTCGCAGTGAGAACATGAACCATCCACGATCGCTGCTTCCGTGTGGGTCGTGCCCAGACACGAAAGACAGCGATCATGACCATCCGAAAATGAGAGATAACGACCGCAACCAGGAATAACACACAATCGGAAAGGCATCTTTAAAAAGACGCATCTTTTAAAAGACGTTCCGTGTGTGCCGCTCTTTTAGAGAAATAAACTCTTTCAGAAAATATACTCTCTTTTATCTGCCGAAGCACCCAGGGGCGTTCTCTGCAGTGCACCAGTGCAGAGGAGGGAGAAGCTGCTGAAATGCACCGTCAGATCCAGCAGAGGTGAATGAACAGTAGTAATTCAGCTCAATGAGCATGACCGTTTGGCTCCGAAGAGAAAATCTGAATGAGTGGTTGCATACCAGCTCCTTTTATACCCGTATGTCTGGGGGAGTGGCATGCAAATACCACTTGCCAATTTTCATTAGCCTTTTGTCAAAGACCAGAGGTGTCTTGGGCTCCCAAGAGTGACCCCTAGTGTCACTACATCGACACAATGTTGAGTGAGTGACAGATAGGGAACTAATGTGTTCTGTTTGTTTAAGAATAATGCTTACAGTGGCAAATTCTCAGGGCCAGAAAAGCCTTCTCTGCTGGCCTAACATGCCAAATAAATAAATATTTTTCATCCTTTCATTCTCAATCACCTTTTTGCCTATGTATTTTTAATCACTTTCCACTCTTAATTAATCTACAAACAAATAGAAAAAAATGAAAAGTTTTTCAAGTCAGAATTTATTCCTTGATGCTTACAAACGAAGTGTGACAACTGTTTCACAAATCGCATGCCCGAAGCAGCACGTGAGTTTGAGCTCCACCCCGTTAGGCCTTCAGAATTTCGCCATTGAGAAAGAGATCCTTATTTATTTAAAAACAGGAGATTTTCTGCATGACCGTGTGATTGCATAATTTATTAATCAGGAAAGGAGGACTGATTTTCGCTTCAAATAAAATGGTAAGTGTTTTTTGCATTGTTATAGCAACATCAGGAGTTTTCTAAGTATAAATTAGGCTGCTTGAGCATTCAGTATCAGATCAAGTTTTGAAAAGTAGTGCTGTATTCCATTCAACTCGGAAAGTCAGATTTTACAACTTCCTACTAGGTAAAGTGCGATGCATCTTTAAGTCAGAATTACAACTTGTAGGCACGTACAGAAATTCTGAACTCTGATTTCACCAATGTGCAGGGGCATGATGTCACACAAACATGTGGACACTCAGGGAGATATACAAAGTAAGTGATAAACATTTACTTTATTAAGTAATATTGATAAATGTGTTCATATCCAGATTACATGTGTGGCGGGGTGAGCAAGAGACAGATACAGTGGGTGTGGTGTCAAGCCTCGGAGAGGCATTTATTGGAAATAATAATAAAAATAACAAGTCCATAAAAGGGGTAATAAAGTGTCCAAGGGTGAATAGTGTTCATAATAAAGGGGGAATCTGGCATCCTCGCAGTGAGACGGGGCTCCGAGAAGTGCGGGGTAGTGTCCATAGAATGGCCCAGGAATGAGCTGGGTCCATCGGCTGCTCACTCTCCCCTCCAGGGTCCATGGCTTCTCAGGCCCACGGCAGGTGTGGGGGAAGGTGGCCCGGCATCTAGCCCGTCGGTGGCGCCGTGAACTGTTCACCCCCGGCGACTCATTAATGCATCCATGGGTCAGAGGAATGGGTCCGGCAGCACGTCCAACTCCAAACCCTCCCAGCTCTGGTCCTGGGCGTGCGAGGATGCCAGTGTGTGCACACATGGAGATTTGAAGCCGGCTCCCAGAGAAGAGGTGCGCTTTGCATTTTAAAGACATTATTCCCATCAGGTGTGCTTTATTAACTGCTGTCAGAACGAGGCTTATTAATTATGCACCTCTTCTCGCTCTCCTGCCCAACTGCCATCATGAGCCTGGCTGAAGCGCGGCCCTAAGAGGCGGGGCAACGATGACGAGCCAGAGAGGCACATTATTCCGCCACACATGATATTAAAGCTTGTTTAACAAACGCCTAAAGAAACAGGTGTATAAAACATTATAATCTCTTTTGATAATCGTACACCTGAAGCACAAATGCTAGCGCTGCAGCATTGTTTATCAGTTGGGTTGCTAGGAGATATCTCTAATGAGAGTCAAACACCTAAGCTAACAGGAGCATTGCAGTTCCGAATATCGGGGAATGGAATGCATTTATGGTCGGAGATCGGAGATATCAAGTAGGAATATCCCACATCCAACTTGAATGGAATGCAGCATAACCATGTACCCTGACGAAACAAAATTTATTGCAAGCAACGTTTAAATTGCAAATATTATTAGATCGATTTTTCCAGGTATTATAGACCTACTTGGTAGATTCATATTAAAAATTATGATTTTTGAATGTCTGTTCGGGAGATGTTTATTTCACAAACAGTCATGCTGCAGTTCAAATTAGGCTTGCTTGAGCATTAAGTGTCATTTCAAGTTCTGGCTTTCATGCATGGACATGTTTTTAAAATGTCAATTGGTATTACTAGTTGACTGCCATGTAATGTATGATGGGCATACGGCGTCTTATTCATTGTGAAACTGTGTTTTCTTAATGGCAGAAATCGCACTGAAGGCGTAGACTTAAAATGCACAGCCTGCCACTGAATGCTTAACAATGCAAAACCAGCGTTCCCATTAAACTGATTCATTATGTAAATAAACTGCACAGTATCCAGAGTCATTAACTTATCAACAAGTAATCATTCTCACTCTGAAAGGCCCTAAATATTGTACCCTTCACACCCAGGAATTAGGCAGAAGATTAATTACCAACAAACACCTGACCGTCTGAGACGTCTCTAGTGAAAGCTTATCTCTACCATCTCTTCTGTGTCTAATTATGGCCTCTGTCTTTCAATTAGCAAAGCATTTGTGAGCTTTCAGTCTTCATTGCAGTCTTAAAGTCATTATTACACATGTCATGCTTATTTTTGACACTGGCTAAACGCAGGAAGAAGCTGTTGCAATGGATGATTTGTATTGTTCAGTGGTTGCACTTTCACAACTCTGGAGGCTTCAGGATGTCTCATATTCTCAACTTTGTCTTGGATGTTTCGCCTAAAATTATATAGGAGACATCAAAATACTGTAGAAACAAATAAGGCAATTTCAAGCATTTAGCCATCCCACTGGGAGGTGGCGGGGGGCACCGTACGGGCACCTTATAAGATCTGGAGGTACACAACAAGAGATGCCCCACTGCGGTACTGTGACATCATTTTTGCATCAAGCCATTCATAGGTTGATTCCCCTTGATAAGTGTAAACATTGTGGCTCTGTAGCATATCAAAACGACAGAGTTTGAGCATCCTAACCAGCCTGATAGCAGCAATTTTTCAATCAATGCTGTGAGCTTGAGGTGTTACTATCTGTTATGGCAACACATAGAAGACAAGGGGAGTGTTCAACATATTCACAAGGAAAACGTACATGCTGCTTCCGCATGTTCATGTACCCTGAAATTGAGCCCACTCTGTCGAATTACTGCCGAATGACTCCATCAGACATTTTTGCATCAATTCAAACATGTCCAACAGCCCCTGCATAGCTACTCATAGTGCCTTGTGCAAACAATCTTCAAGATACAGGTTCTTGTCCTGTGTAAACCAGGAAGTAATTGCGTTTACATAAACAATGGTGAACATGATGTTGACTTTATTACAAAATGCAACTAACTTTTGCCACCACCCTTCAGACATTTCACTTCAACAATTCTTCCGCCTTCGGCCACAGAGGGCAGTTCAGTCATGACAACTCTCAGAAAGATTCACCATGTTAATGTGGGTATGACATATTGATAGGATTTTGGTCTTGGCAGACTAGATCTGCTACGCTGCTGCTGCTGAGTAAGTACGGAGACTTGCTACTGCTAGAAAATACACAGATATACAGAGTTAAGCATGAGGTAAACTTTTGTACTGCTGCTGCTCTTAAGAGCCATGTGTACCGAGTATATGCTAGCTAGGTGTGCCTATGGCCACTGGCCAAATGACTTTCTATGTGTGAAAATGTGTGTAATGAATTTCTATGTGTGCCTTGGCCTGCTTAGTGACCTTTCTCATAATGTGTACCTGAACCAGAAAAGCCCAGAGCTTATTTAACTAGAGACTTGGAGTATCTATGTGTGGATTTATTTAATCTAATGACCAAAGATAGCAAAGGCTTACCTTGTTAAAGATGTGCTTCTCTGTGTCATTGCAAAAAGTAGACCATATCGTGCAAGTACACAGAGGAAGAGCCCCAGGAAACACCTGAGCAAATAGCATTTTAAGAGAAATAATTTTTGCAGTGTGCTGCAGTGAAATGGCTTGTCTGCTAAACTGAGCAATTTAAATATTAGACACAGAGAGGGACACAAGTAGATACCCAATTAGGCTACCTAATTACATGTCAAAGTTCAAATCAGCTTACTCTTTGTGAGACAATTGGCTTAACATGTCACATGTGAGCTGGCCGATTGGCTAACAGATCACAAGTTCAAAGAACCTGTCACCTTGCACAACATAGAGTTTCATGGCTGAAGTTTGTTTATTCATTCAAATTTCGGTAAGCACAGACCAATTTCAGCAGCAGAAATTTTGACCCATTGTTGCCAAATTGACAATATAATCAGTCTGGAGTGTTCGGGAAACGTCTTTGCAATTCTGTGACATTAGTGGTGCAGAAATTACACAATTTACCTTGCATTAAGTGTATAGAAATATAAAATTAAATTGAATAACGTAGCTCACAGAATTTAGTCTTTTTGAAGTGTTTGACTTTTGCTTGCACTCTTTGGTATCTTGGTAAATCTAAGCACAGTCCGAGACTGAGACATTGTTGAGACATTCGTGATATTACTAGGGCTTGTTCTTAGTGGAAAAACCATGTTGCTTTGCTTTCCAATATTTTGTTCTCCATGTAATAGCAGTGCTGCCTAGGAGAAACAGCAGATATGTTTAGACATCTTATTTGTGATTTTTTTATTTTATATGAGTTTGTGCACCCAGCTAAAAAAGCAGAGGAAGCGGGGATTGCGACAAAAGTCTGTCCTCTTCCTCCAAATTCGCCTCTTCACATTATCTCTCTTACAGACAAACACATTTTCTATCACGGGGCCCCGGCACTCATCAAATATGATTCTCCCACATAGTTATTTGTGTCAAATGAGCAATGCATTGCCCTGTCATTGTGGAAGAAAAGGCATCCCTTTCACTGTTTTAATTATACCAATTTCTGGCTTCATGTCTTGAGTGTGTGCAATGCTTATTTTATCCCTGCCACATCTGAGGTTCCCACTCATGGTTCCTAATTTCCTAAAGTGAGCCGCCTTCAACGGGGCTGCCTCATCCTGGCCAAGTAAAGAGGACAATTTGAGATGATATGCACAGGCAATAACAGAGCCACTGGGCTGTGCAAGGGTATGGATCAGTCTGGGAGAGGGGAGTCAGTGAGGAGAAGGGAATTGTCAGGCTTTATCAGCCCCACTATCAGCGACACGGCTTGAGAAATGGGCCCTCATAAATAATGAAGAATGTATTATCACACAAATGGAATGGGTGACAGTGATGGAAATTAGAAATGGGGTTCTTCTGCCATGCCCGGAAATTATATTGCAAAAATATATTATGGGTGCTCCACCACCCAATGTCAGTGGCTTGTACCTAGGTGCAGACGTGCATGAGTGCGGACACACACTTTCTGGCACACATTTATATCGCTCAAGTTTCTCTATACTGGAATCCGTTATTGCCTGTTTGAAATTTAATGATGCCACACAATCTTTCTGAGCCTGAATTACATTGAATAAATGGGGTTTTACTCCATTTACTCCAAAATTATATATTTTATGTAATCCAGTCTACTAGAGAGCGATATACTTTTGGGTATTGCAGAATTCAATTTCCAGGCAGTGTCTAGGTCATGTCTCTGCTAAAGGCTATGAATTGTAATTATAATTAGTGAGATTATAATCACAGGTATGTATTTCTCCTTTGAGACTAGATTTGTGTTTGACTGCAGAGTTGAAGATTGAGTTCTTTTCTCAGAGGTTTCACAGAAGAACTCCGTGCACTAAATTACAAGGTGCGAAGATCTCATTTCCTGTTGTAATTTCTTTGTTTTCTGTTGAGTATAACATGTCTGCTCTAGATTGGACTTCTCTAGTATGGTGTTTTTTGTCACCAGGATTGTGCACCATTTATAACTGAATTGAGAATGGCTTCCTAAATCAATCCATCCATCCATCCATCCTTCTCAAGAGACTTTTATTTGCTTTAAAGTTGAAGTGTGTAATTGTTTTTTTTATTATTATTTATTTATTTTATTTGCAGCCTATATAATGCACAGAGAACAATATAAATAAGTCAATCACATACCCCCCCCCCCCAAAAAAAAAAAAAGATTTTAAACACTGGGGGACTTTTACAGTTTTGAAGACAGAGGCGGAGGGTGTTTTAACATGAAGAAAGACACATTCTGTTTAAGATGCTGAAAAGGGTGTAGGCTTTTCTGGTGTATTTCCTCTTCAATATCTTGTTGTGTAATTTCTCTTTTGTATGTCAAGGTCATTATGTAATGGTCTCAAATGTACTGTTCTTGTTTTTAATATGAATTTCAAATTAATTTAATCAAAACCTTGGCACTCCACAATGCCATAAACCTTTTTGGTGCTGGACTGGCTGATGGACCAGCATAGACATGTTGCTCACCAGCAAAGCTAAGCTGGTGAAGTTGGTTGACCAGTATGGTTTTTCTGGTAAGTTGGTTAACCAAGGAAGCCTTGCTGGTTACACTAGTCAGAAAGCCTTGTTGGAACACCAGCACACCAGCATTCAATGTTATGGACAAGCATTCACAAAAAACAACAGAACAAAGAATTATTATTATTATTATTTTCATCAGGATAGGTTTAGTGGTTATCTTTGCAGAATGTTTCATACAAACTGTTAGAATAACCTCTTATTGTCAATAACAGATGAAGAGACTCTTGTGAGAGAGAGAGAGAGAGAGAGAGAGAGAGAGAGAGACACATAAGAGCCTGGGATCTGAGTGCAGGCTTAGCTGCATACAGCACACCTGGATCAGTCAGGGGTTACATGTCTTGCTGAAGGGCGTAGGACTAGAGCTGGATTACTGACAACAGCAAGCCTTCGGTACCTGGGTCTCTACTGGCTTTAGCAAGGGTGAAATCTCAAGACCCTCTGGTTACTGGTGTTTTTCTCAAACTCACCCAATTCCACCACCTAATTCAGGGGTAGGGGATTCACTAAACAGTTATCTCTTACCACCAATGGAAAGCAGGCACCAAATAGAATTTTATTGAAAAGAGAAAGTTCTGTTAAAAAGTGTACATTTTCTGTTTATCATGGCAGAATTATTCAAATAACGATTAAATGACACGCATATATCCAGACGTTTAGTGTAGTATATTTTAATAAGAACTGATAAAGTTGCCTGCATCGCTGTGGTGGAGTGATGCTGGATAATGCAATCTCAATAGTATTCATAGGTACTGTATTCTTATGTGAAGTGTGGTTCTAACACACTTGCATTTGCTTTCATTTGCATATGTAACGGGAGCCAGCTGGTACGTGATAGCTGTGCAGTATGTGTAAACCTCACTCCCCTGGCCTCAAGAGGTGCACTAGCAACTGATGCTAGGGCCTTTAGCCTCCTTGTTAGCACACCCGCCTCCAATGCCAGCTAACGCCAGTTCAAATCCCACTTGGAGCAGATCGATCAGGACCAGTTACACATAAACACTAAAATGTAAAATATTGGTCTACTGACAGAACCTTAAACAATCATTTTGCATATGAACTTAAGAGACTTACAAAGTTTTACAAACCTATATTTTAAATGCATGGAATAAATAGGTTGATTTTATTGTTTCAATGAGATAAATGAAATGTTCAATGTCATCACATTTGTTTAAAACAGGTCACGTATTTACCTACTTTCATCATAATGGTTTAATTCTATTTTGTGTGATTTTTTTGGTGCCGTATTCAAAATACTGTTAAAATGAATAAAGTTCTGCCATCATTCCATCATTACTTAAAATAATAATAATAATAATAATTATTATTTTTATTTTTATGTTTTACATGGGACACAAATATGATGAATATTTCAGAATATGATGCCGCTCAAACAAAATATATAAATAAATAAATAAAAATGGCATACACAACAAAAGCACCTTAAATGATTATAAAAGTAATCCATTCTATTTCTGCAATATTGTACTTGAAGACTTAAAGAGACCCTATTAGGCTTTTTGGGATTTTACCTTTCCTTTAGTGTGTGTAACGTCTGTGTAAGATCAGTGATGGCTAATTACACTTTGTTTGAAAAAAAACCTTTTAGCCTTTTGACATTTGCATATAAATTACTGACCTGGCCTCCGCGTTTACATTTATATGGGTGCTAAATTGCAGATGGTCTTTATCACTATCAAAAGGATGCTAAAACAGGTCTCCTCTGAAGTGTCTCCATCAAGCTTCAAACACATTCCACAGAAAGGGGGGTGACCCCCCCGTGCCAGGCACCAGAGCAGTTGTCTGTCTCCAGTAATTCCAATACACGTCACACACACACACCTAAAGACATTTTCTCTATTTAGGCCATAGTAAGCAGTTATAAATGTATCTGCTATATGCATGTGTTGTATGTATATTCCCCTATTATATTAACTTGGTTAAAACCCTTTACTTGTATTAGTTAGACGTTAAACGCATATATTCAAGTGTATGAGTGTATCTCTGCTTTAATATCCTCTGGAGGTTACCTTCTTGGTATCAAAATGATCTTCTCTTTATTTCTCACACCATAATGGGTGACCCCCATGCCAGGCACCAGAGCAGTTGTCTGTCTCCAGTAATTCCAATACACGTCACACACACACACCTAAAGACATTTTCTCTATTTAGGCCATAGTAAGCAGTTATAAATGTATCTGCTATATGCATGTGTTGTATGTATATTCCCCTATCATATTAACTTAGTTAAAACCCTTTACTTGTATTAGTTAGACGTTAAATGCCTATATTCAAGTGTATGAGTGTATCTCTGCTTTAATATCGTCTGGAGGTTACCTTCTTGGTATCAAAATGATCTTCCCTTTATTTCTCACACAATAATGTACACCATGTGATCGTGAAATGCATCGAACAATTCTTACTATGTTTTGAATTAAAAGCTGCACTAGCGGTCCAGATCAGCAATAAAATGCGAATGGGCCATAAACGGAGACAAAGGATGTTTCTCCCGCTCAAAATGCATGCCTCTGATTGGCCACTCCACCCACAAAATGGGTGCGGCAATGAACTATCAAAACTCCAGAGCGCAGACTAATCATCGCTCAAAACTCTTTTTCTTGAGACCAACACACCCCAAAACTCTCCTCTTGAGTTTAACCTTCTGGCAGTGATTACCTTCAAGTAACTTTGTGGATTTCCTGTGGACTTCTTCAACTCACTCCTAAAGAAATCGTCGAGAACCTCGTCTACCGCATCAATACTCTTATTCAGCAACAAACCAATGCAAGTAACCATTTACAACTGATTAGATGCGCGTTTAAGTTTGAACCCCTTTTAAGGTGAATTGTGCCTCTGATGATTCTCATTTAGGTTGTGGTTAACTGACGTGAAATACTGCCTTCTTTGCTCTCTCTCTCTTTTCCTTACTTTCCTTCATTCTATATATGTATGTTTTGCTTAGTTTGTTTGTAATGTTAGTTATAGTTTCATTTATTAAATCCCTTATATTCACAATTGATTGTCTCTGTGTTCCGCTCACAATTCAAAGTCACTGAATGTTGCTCCTTGCTACATGCTAAACTACTGCTAGCACTGTATAAGTAGGAAGGCTATTGTTCCTTGGCCAGGAAAGTAATCTTCCTAGAATTGATAAATAATTACATTGTCTGCTCGCTGGACGGACAGATCAAGTAATTGTAATATCGATTCTGCTACAGTTAATTCTAAGATCTAATCTAAATATTTGTTATTAATTATAGCCAGTTATAATTAATTATAAATAATTCCCTTTTAAGCTAATTTGCTACATATATTAATGGTGGAGAATGCGGGCACATTCAAACTTTGTGTGTGAGAGAACTCAGTATCAATTTATTTGTGTTTTTGTATTATGCGCGCTCAGAGTGAGACAAGCCGCAACGCGGACTCACTCTTTTGATTGGATGGTTAAAGCCACCTCCAGTACTGTATTTTTAATAGCCTCTATTTGTCTAACATTTAGTCACTGTTAATTGTAATTGTAAAAGTAAACTGCAGTTCATAATATTAAAATCGTTCTGTAAAGACGAAGAAACCTCTTTGCAGTACATTTTAATATTATCAAAATCGCCTGTTGGAACGAAGAAAACTTCCTTCATTGCGATAAAGATGGATTTGAGCGATGCTCCTCTTATCATCTTTTAAAGGCCTTAGGTGATTGTATCGCTAGACTGAAGTTATTTGTGTTGCAAATTTCATTCAACTAGATGATCGTTACTCTCTGGGGTTAACCATTAACGTACGAATGGGTGCCTAATTCAAATCTAATCATATCTAATTGGTATGTAAATGAGAGTTTTAAAAACCTTGATCAAGTGATAATTTGTGTAACAACAGCGAAGAAATCCTGTCGTTCATAATTGATCATTTGTGTAATAACAGCGAAGAAATCCTGTTGTTATAATTGTTATTGTGTAACAGGCAGCGAAGAAATCCTGTCGTTCATAATTGATAATTTGTGTAATAACAGCGAAGAAATCCTGTTGTTATAATTGATAATTTGTGTAATAACAGCGAAGAAATCCTGTTGTTATAATTGTTATTGTGTAACAGGCAGCGAAGAAATCCTGTCGTTCATAATTGATAATTTGTGTAATAACAGCGAAGAAATCCTGTTGTTATAATTGATAATTTGTGTAATAACAGCGAAGAAACCCTGTTCGTTCATAATTGATAATTTGTGTAATAACAGCGAAGAAATCCTGTTGTTATAATTGTTATTGTGTAACAGGCAGCGGAGAAACCCTGCCACACACCTTTGTGCAGTTAATTTGCACAAACTAAAATTCGGTTCGGATCAAATTGCATTGTACTTGTGATCGTTGCAGTAAATCAGCCGCTAGAGCGAGAGCAATCACACTAGACGTACTCAGATTTAATCACAGTACCTTTGATTAACACTAGAGGGCAGTTTAGTTAAGTGTCTAGCACTTCTCAAATTTCACCTCTACCCTTTTGTTTTCCTCTGAACCTTGGGTGGCTCACCCACGCCACCTTGTGGCCATTCTCAGTAGGTTGGTTTTCCTTGGTTAGCCCTGTCATTGCATTTGAAAAACGTATTCCAATTCTTCCTTGGTTTGTTTTAATTTATTTTATTATCATAACTTTTATTCTTCCCCTTTTATTTTCTTATTTTTATTTTTAAATTTAATTTTTTTATTTAAATTTAATTTTTTTTATTTAAAAATTTTTATTTTTATTTTTATTTTTTGTAATTTTTTTTGTAATTTTTAAATGTTTTTTTATTTTTAATTTTTTTTTTTAATTATTATTATCATTCTGTATTATCCAGGCCTCTTTCTCTCTTGCCTTAGCCACCCACTTTTAAATTTAGTTCAAACAGTGTTTGAATTTAAATGTAAAATTAATCTCTGTATTCTAGCCATTTGTGTGCACCTATAGGTAACACTCCCTCTAGTGCTTAGTTGGTGAAGCGACGGTGGCCCCCACGGCGGATCACAGTGAGCTGCCACAGGATCCCGACTGGATCACCTCGATCCATCACTAAGCCTAACCCATAGAATACTGACCCTTCCAACTAGCGAAACCCCAAAATCAGGTTTCTCCTTAACCTTTAAGAGACCGAACCTTTGAGAATCATCAGAGAAAGCCGAGTAATAGATTGACGACCCAAGCTGCCAAAGTCTTTAGATGATTACGCCGTCAACAATCTTTTGTTAGATCCTTTCCAGTGCCCCACAACAATTAGACTCACCTTGCCATTCACGGCTGAGATAACAGGTGCCAAGTCTACCCTCCGTTAACTGTTTGTATCCATCAAACAGACCGAGCATAGAACATAAAAATTACTATAATTGTAGCCTGCTAACGCTATAAGAACTTGCATTGGCCTGTGTGCTGTCCCACCCCCTCTCTCCCTCTCTCTCTCTCCCTCTCTCTTCACCAGTGAGCCAACATGTCTCGATCATCCAGCCCTGATGCCCACTGGGATCGACTAGAGACCTGGCTGAGTGCCCTGACTAGCACCCTTATTCCTGAAGCCGCCGGGGACCTGCAGAACATGAGCCGGGAACAGCTCGACGACAACCTGAGCACCTTGATGGCCCACGATCCGACACAGGACTACAGCCACAAAGAGCTGGCCAAGATTGTCGGGTCACTGGCCCATAACCTCCTCGGCCAGGCAAAGCTGAGTGAAGCAAGCATCTCCCGCCAGGAACAGGAAGCAGCAGCGCTGAAGCTCCAGGCTGAGGAAGCTCAGAGAAACTGGATGCGCGATCAGAGTCAACTGGACCAGCTAACCTCGGAGACTCAGCACCAGCACAGGACAGCGGACGGAAAGGACCCAGAGCTGCAGGAGGAAGTAGAGAGACTCCAGAACGCCCTGACTGATCTCCGTGTAGATACAGCACGACAAGAGCAGCAGGAAAAGGACACCAGAGAGGAGCTGAGTAAAAAACTCCAGCAAGCTGAGGCTCTCCTGAGGAGAGCAGAGACTGAACTTAAAGAAAGAGAAGCCAGGGCCAAGGCCTGTGAGGGCCACCTGCAAAGTGCCCGGGCTGAAGTCAGTGCCCTGGCCCAACAAAGAGACTATTTGAAAGAAGAACGTGACACAGTTCACCGAGAGCTTAAACATTCATATAGACTGCAAAGTGACTCTGAAAGGGAAATGCACACCACAGAATTTCCCCTAACCAGTAGACTGATACCTCCTAGACAAGAGAGCCCACTGCTCAAGACATCACCTGCCAGCATCCCAGAACCCCCAGCAGCAGAAAGGGGGTGGGAGCCTTTCCAAAGGCTGTCTTCCAGTCACGGTGTGTCACCTAAAGTATTGGATAAGCTGGCTAGAAACATTCCCACTTTCACTCCAAGCCCTGCAGGAGGCCACGATGTGCACGACTATTTAAAAGACATTGATTTTCACTTGCAAACTGTTGCCAATGTTACCACACGAGACAGACTCTACCTGCTCAGAATCACCGCCAGCCGTGAAGTCCGGAGCTTTCTAGACCGACAGCCAGAAACAGTCAAAGTGGATTACCAGCAACTGCAGCAGGCTTTGATTAAAGAATTCTCTGACCCAGAATCAGAGCAAGGGCTGATTACGGCCATGGACCTTAAACAGGGCAGACAGGAAACCACGCAGTCTTTCTACAACAGGCTCAGACAAGCATACTTCGGAGCACGGAATGAGCCAGGAATGGAAGAAGAATTCAATTTCAAAACTCTGTTCCTCCGGAACCTGCACCCAACAGTGAGTCACCATTTGGGGGTTCTGGCTTGCCCACGGACTATGTCCACCCAACAGCTGTGAGACTTAAGCCATAAGGCCTATGCCAAACAAAGAACTGCTTCTGAAAAGATGGGAAAACCCCCCACAATCTATTCTGTCACTAATCAGAGTTCAGAACTTGCCCTAGAGGGCGCCGAGCCTCGCCACAGCAATTGGGTACACCCTGACACTCAGCCTTGCCTTTGTCCTGTTTAACAGAGTCAACAGGGTGCAAAGGTCCATGAACAGGTGCACTGCTGCCTTTTAACCTTCATGATCCACCTGCCATCTAACCATCAGGATCCACCTGCCATCCGGCCTTCACCACCCACCTGCCATTTAACCATCATGATCCACTGTTGTCTGATGATGTCTCAATTCAGAGCATCTTCAGACAAAAAGGGGGAGTCTGTAACGTCTGTGTAAGATCAGTGATGGCTAATTACACTTTGTTTGAAAAAAAACCTTTTAGTCTTTTGACATTTGCATATAAATTACTGACCTGGCCTCCACGTTTACATTTATATGGGTGCTAAATTGCAGATGGTCTTTATCACTATCAAAAGGATGCTAAAACAGGTCTCCTCTGAAGTGTCTCCATCAAGCTTCAAACACATTCCACAGAAAGGGGGGTGACCCCCCCGTGCCAGGCACCAGAGCAGTTGTCTGTCTCCAGTAATTCCAATACACGTCACACACACACACCTAAAGACATTTTCTCTATTTAGGCCATAGTAAGCAGTTATAAATGTATCCGCTATATGCATGTGTTGTATGTATATTCCCCTATTATATTAACTTGGTTAAAACCCTTTACTTGTATTAGTTAGACGTTAAACGCATATATTCAAGTGTATGAGTGTATCTCTGCTTTAATATCGTCAGGAGGTTACCTTCTTGGTATCAAAATGATCTTCTCTTTATTTCTCACACCATAATGGGTGACCCCCATGCCAGGCACCAGAGCAGTTGTCTGTCTCCAGTAATTCCAATACACGTCACACACACACCTAAAGACATTTTCTCTATTTAGGCCATAGTAAGCAGTCATAAATGTATCTGCTATATGCATGTGTTGTATGTATATTTCCCTATTATATTAACTTGGTTAAAACCCTTTACTTGTATTAGTTAGACGTTAAATGCCTATATTCAAGTGTATGAGTGTATCTCTGCTTTAATATCGTCTGGAGGTTACCTTCTTGGTATCAAAATGATCTTCCCTTTATTTCTCACACAATAATGTACACCATGTGATCGTGAAATGCATCGAACAATTCTTACTATGTTTTGAATTAAAAGCTGCACTAGCGGTCCAGATCAGCAATAAAATGCGAATGGGCCATAAACGGAGACAAAGGATGTTTCTCATGCTCAAAATGCATGCCTCTGATTGGCCACTCCACCCACAAAATGGGTGCGGCAATGAACTATCAAAACTCCAGAGCGCAGACTAATCATCGCTCAAAACTCTTCTTCTTGAGACCAACACACCCCAAAACTCTCCTCTTGAGTTTAACCTTCTGGCAGTGTTTACCTTCAAGTAACTTTGTGGATTTCCTGTGGACTTCTTCAACTCACTCCTAAAGAAATCGTCGAGAACCTCGTCTACCGCATCAATACTCTTATTCAGCAACAAACCAATGCAAGTAACCATTTACAACTGATTAGATGCGCGTTTAAGTTTGAACCCCTTTTAAGGTGAATTGTGCCTCTGATGATTCTCATTTAGGTTGTGGTTAACTGACGTGAAATACTGCCTTCTTTGCTCTCTCTCTCTTTTCCTTACTTTCCTTCATTCTATATATGTATGTTTTGCTTAGTTTGTTTGTATGTTAGTTATAGTTTCATTTATTAAATCCCTTATATTCACAATTGATTGTCTCTGTGTTCCGCTCACAATTCAAAGTCACTGAATGTTGCTCCTTGCTACATGCTAAACTACTGCTAGCACTGTATAAGTAGGAAGGCTATTGTTCCTTGGCCAGGAAAGTAATCTTCCTAGAATTGATAAATAATTACATTGTCTGCTCGCTGGACGGACAGATCAAGTAATTGTAATATCGATTCTGCTACAGTTAATTCTAAGATCTAATCTAAATATTTGTTATTAATTATAGCCAGTTATAATTAATTATAAATAATTCCCTTTTAAGCTAATTTGCTACATGTGTAATATAGCTGTTTGTGCATGTAAAAGGTCTGCAAAGTTACAAAGCACAAAGTCCACGCAAAAGGGAGTTATTCTCTCCCACAGACAACACTGCTCAAGAACTACAAGAAATGGGCTGTTTGTAGTCCAGCCATTTCTTCCGTAAAGTATCTACGTCTATATGTAACACATTTGCATAATGCCCACCTACGGGCTACTTTGGCCAGCCCTCAATCAAACATAGTTATAGTAGAGGCCAGGATGAGTTGGGTTGTTGCCATGTTGAGAAGACGCTGTTCTCTTCACTGCAAAGCAAAACCTCTTTGTTTGGACTTCCAAAGGCAGATGAATTGTCAGTGGTTAAAGTATCAATGGTTAAAATGTATTTTAATTATTTAGCAGTACAACCACAACCAGTGCCGGATTTTCAAGACGGTTACTCCTGAAAGATTGTGCAGTTCCAACTTTGTTGGGACAATCTGCCGCTTCAGAATCACAGCCTGTAAGTGTGCTTGATTATGTGTGGATTTATCTGCTACCGAGAGTTCAAAAGCGGAGATTTGGGTAGTAGCTATGGTGTACACCCAGTGCACAGCTGTAGGCCTCTGCTAACCTGCTAGCTTATGTTATTGTGTTGAAATAGATTTGCTAATCAGCTGCTGGCCCACTTTGACCTACAATTGTGTAGAATTATGCTGACATGCTCTACGTGGTTGACCATTCACAACAGACTAGGCCATCTGACCAATCAGAGCAGACTGGGCTTTTCGGAAAGAGGGGCTTTAAAGAGACAGGACCTAAATCAGAGCGTTTGAGCCAGAGGATGAAAATAGGTTTAGCAGAAATGTACAGTATGAGAAAAATAATGTGTTTTTTGAACATTAAAGCATGTAAACCTATTCTAGTACGGTACTGTGCAAATGTCTTAGGCGCTTTATATTTTTCACAAAAACATTTGTCTTCAAACAGTAATTTTATATATTCTGCTTTTAGTGTATGAGTAGGAAATATCAAGAGTCTCGGCCATTTCAGCGGGTAGTTCAGTGTTGTGGCAAGAGGGACACATGTCTCGTTCCCTTCATCAGGGAACAGAGGTTACAACAGTAACCAAGACATTCCCTATCTGTCACTCACTCGACGTTGTGTCGATGTAGTGACACTAGGGGTCCCTATACAAAATGCCACAGCCAGCTGAACTGTGTTACATGGACTGGCGGTGCAGGCAGGCCACTGCGTGCCTGGTAGCAAGTGCACTCGGCCCCCACGTAACCTTCCCAACACCCCACGAATGTCACGAGGTCCCTCACGGGGGGGGGGGGGGACAGGACATACTTACAATGGTAACAGGCTGCGCCAGCTGCTTCGGCCTTTTCTCTTCTTTTTCTCCTGCATAAAATGAAAAACCATTTGGCTGGGGCCAGATGTATTTGCGTCGGGGAAGGTGTTCTTTTTCCCAAGGGGAAAAGACACCGCGGAGACCACATCCTGCCCGAAGGGGAGGTTAACATGTGGAGAATACATCACATGGACATACCAACCAGTAGTACATATGTGGAAAGAAACCCCCGCGGTAAGTCCTACCCGGAGGGGAGGAGCTCTACAAACGCAGCGACTGGTGGCAGAGGAGGCTCTGCCAGAGGGAAGACACGGGTTTGCCATCAGGGAAACTGTACCGTGGAAAATACATCACATGGGGTTACCACAGGCAACCAACACATGTGGAGCACCTACCCCAGTACCTACCCCAGCGCCTTTCGGGGAAAGGAAAGGCGCTGTGTGCAAGCGGTACACCTGGCCAGCTGCCCGCAAACTTACCTGTTCATACCTGCCAACACACGGGATGAAACCGGCTCAACCCGGAGATTATAAAATCTTGCAAAGGTATTGGGTGTCACCCAGCCCACTGCTCTAAAGATGTCTGTTAGGGAGGTGCCGTTCGCCAAGGCCCAGGAGGATGCCACACTCCTAGTGGAGTGTGCTCATACTCCCAGGGGGATGGAACGCCCTGGGCCTGGTATGCCAAGGCAATGGCATCCACGATCCAGTGCGCCATGCTCTGTTTAGAGACAGCCTTCCCCTTCCGCTGTCCCCCAAAACATACAAAGAGCTGCTCAGAGCATCTAAAGCTCTCCGTGCGGTCCAAGTAGATACACAAAGTGCATACCAGACACAGCAACGACAAGGCTGGGTCTACCTCCTCCCGGGGCAGCGCTTGCAAGCTCACCACCTGGTCCCTAAAAGGGGTAGTGGGAACCTTGGGCACATAGCCCGGCCAGGGTCTCAAGACCACGTGAGAGTATGCCGGACCGAACTCCAGGCACATATGGCCGACAGAGAACACCTGCAGGTCCCCAACCCTCTTGATGGAAGTGAGCACAGTCAGGAGGGCCGTCTTCAGGAAGAGGGCATTTAGCTCTACTGACTCGAGAGGCTCAAACGGGGCTCTCCCCAGGCCCAGTAGGACCACGGAGAGATCCCACAAGGGAACGAGGCATGACCTAGGAGGATTCAACCTTCAAATCAGCTTAACCACCTGGGGGTGGAGTCTCTACTCTCCCCTGAGTGTCACTTGCCTCAACAGCACGTCCGGGCCTGGATGTGAGTGGCCCGCAACGACTTCAGTCACTGCTGACTCCAAAGGAGGAGACAGCGGGCGAGTTGTGACATGCGATGTGAGCGTAAACCACCTTGGTGGTTTATGTATGCTACTGTCACCGTGTTGTCCATCCGGACCAACACATGCTTGCCCTGGATCAATGGCTGAAGCCTTCGCAGAGCCAGCAGTACCACCAGCAACTCGAGGCAGTTGATATGCCAACACAGTCGAGGTCCTGTCCAGGAGCCTGAGGCTGCATGCCCTTTGCAAATGGTGCCCCAGCCTAACTTGGAGGCATCTGTCATGACAACGACATGCCTGGACACTTGTTCTAAGGGAACCCCTGCCCGCAGAAATGCAAGGTCCGTCCAAGGGCTGAACATGCGGCGACAGATTGGCGTGATGGCACGATGCGTACCGCGGTGCCATGCCCATCTCGGGACTCGAGTCTGAAGCCAGTGCTGAAGCGGTCCCATATGCATCAACCCGAGTGGCGTAACCGCCGCAGAGGACGCCATATGCCCCAGGAGCCTCTGAAATTTTTTCAGTGGAACCGCTGTTCTTCCCCTGAATGACTTCAGGCAGTTCAGCACCGACTGAGCACACGCGTTCGTGAGGCATACTATCATAGCAACCGAGTCCAACTCAGAGATGCTCTGCACCGGGGAGAGCTTGCTCTTCTCCCAGTTGACCTGAAGCCCCAATCGGCTGAGATGTCTGAGCACCAGGTCCCTGTGCTCACACAATAGATCTCGAGAGTGAGCTAGAATCAGCCAGTCATCGAGGTAATTGAGGATGCGGACACCCACTTCCCTTAGCGGGGCATGGGCTGCCTCTGCGACTTTCGTAAAGATGCGAGGCGACAGGGAAAGACCGAAGGGGAGGACCTTGTACTGATATACCCGGCCCACGAAAGCAAACTGAAGGAACAGTCTGTGTCGAGGCAAAACCGAGACATGGAAGTACGTGTCCTTCAGGTCTACCGCCGCGAACCAATCTTGATGACAGACGCATGACAGAATGCGCTTCTGCATCAGCATCCTGAACGGGAGTCTGTGCAGGGCCCGATTCAGCATTTGCAGGTCCAAGATCGGCCGCAACCCACCGCCTTTCTTTGGTACGATGAAGTGGGGCTGTAGAACGCCTTCTTCATCTCGGCTGGAGGGACAGGCTCTATCACGTCCTTCTGTAGAAGGACTGCAATTTCCACACAGAGGACAGTGGCATCCTCGCCTCCTACCAAGGTGAAACGGACGCCATTGAACCGGGCCGGGTGCCTGGCGAACTGAATCACATAGCCAAGTCGGATCGTCCTGGCCAGCCAACGCGAAGGGTTGGAGAGTGCTAGCCACACCTCCAAACTCCGAGCGAGGGGTACCAAGGGGACAATCGCGCTTGACATACCTGCGAATGGGGCCATGCGGCGGGGCGGAGCAGGAATTGCCACATCAAGGAGCCTCGTATCCTAAACCCATAGCTGTGCTGAAAGAAACGCTAAAGCACTTACCTCCCTCTGCATACCCACCATAGGACTGGTCAGTGACGGAGGAGGAGGCTGAGCATCCTCGTGGCTCATCAAAATCGGCTGAGTGTGTGTGTGTTCCGCAGCTGGGTGCGCAGAGGTGGGGAAACTGCATTCGTAGCGCCACGGCTGCAAATGTTCGATGTACACTGAGTGTTTGACCCAGGGAGTGAGGGAACTGCTCTTTTTTTAAAGTGTAGGTGCCACAGCCCCTTGAGCATGCAGCGAAATCAACACAAAAGGGAACAAAAGATTCTCCTCCCAGCCCTCCACCGGGGGATGGAGTGGTCTGTGCACCACCTCCAGACTTACAGCGGGACTCCCCTCCCCTGGGTCACCCGTAACAGGGGTGCTTCGAAGCCTTCCTTGGGTTCTTGGCACCTGATCGTGGGACGGGGGGTGTCAGCTTCCTGCGGGGGGTTCTATGCCGGGGCAGAGAAGTTGTCTCAGGCTGCGGCGGAGCCATTGTCGCTGCCGCAAGAGGATTTCCTCGGCGACGAGCAGACGGGGTGTGGGATCTTGAACCACACCGGGACAGGATGTGCTGGATAGCTTCCGTCTGCTTCTTGACCATCGAGAACTGCTGGGTAAAGTCCTCAACGGTGTCACCGAACAGGCCAGCCTGGGAGATGGAGGCGTCAAGAAAGCGAACTTTGTCGGCGTCCTTCATCTCAACCAGGTTAAGCCACAGGTGGTGCTCCTGGACCACCAAGGTGGACATCGCCTGCCCGAGAGCCCACGCCGTGACCTTCGTCGTGCGTAGGGCGAGGTCAGTCACCGAGCACAGCTCCTGCATCACTCCCGGGTCAGGACTACCCTCGTGTAGCTCTTTCAATGCCTTGGCCTGGTGAAACTGCAGGAGGGTAGTGAGAGCAGAGGAACTCAGAGGCTGGGTCCAGGCAGTGAAAGGTGCCTGCCACAACTTCGTGAGTTCCTCATGCACCTCCAGGAAGAATGGATCTGGGGCGGGCCCGAGCAGTGCTCCGAGCCCAGGAACCAGTCATCAAGCTGCGAGGGCTCAGGGCAGGGTGGAGGGTTCCACTCAAGCCCGAGAGATAGCGACCTCATCCAGGAACTACACACAGGCAGAAAGTCATCTTTAAAAAGACGCTTTCCGCCAGTGCTCACTCTTTTAGAGGAAATACTCTTTTAAGTATATACTCTTTTAGCATAGCTGCCGAAGCACCCAGGGGCGTTCTCTGCACTTATCTCTGCAAGAGGGGGAGAACCCGCTGCAATGCACCGTATATTCAACAGCTTACAATTCTTTGTCGAGGTGAATGGAACAGCAGTGGAATTCATCGACACCGCTCAGCTCCGAAGAACAAATCTGAATGAGTGGTTGCAAGCCGGCTCCTTTTATACACGTATATCCAGGGGAGTGGCATGCAAATTTCACTTGCCAATTTTCATTAGCCTTTTCTCAAATATCAGAGGTGTTTGGGGCTCCCAAGTGCGACCCCTAGTGTCACTACATCGACACAACGTCGAGTGAGTGACAGATAGCGAACTATTTATGGCATTATATCTGAAGACATCCTCACTAAGCAACATTTTACTCAAGTGCCTAAAACTTTTGCACAGTACTGTAGACCCCCAAAATAAAATCATGAACCTGTAAATTAGCATAATATGCGGTCTATAAGTCTTCAGAAGCCATAAAAAAATGCTTTGTGTGAGGAACAGACTCCTCCAGTGGCCAACAGTGGCTGCTTCAAGATGTGTTTCAGGTCATGTTGGAATATCTTCAGGATGAAAATAGGAAGCAAACATTTTGGCTGATCAAATTATCTGGTTGCTCTGTGCTGTCATAAAATAAACTGGTTAAAAGAATGTATAAAGTATGTTGTTTGTATTGTTTGATTAGCTTTCTCCTTAAGACTAGTTCTTCCTTTTATCCGTTCTCCAACTTTCTTTCCATCCTGTGCAGCTGTTTGATGTTTCCAGTCTCACTGATGTTTGTATTCTCTTTTTCAAAAGAGGTTGTATTTCCCAGACCAAAAGTTAAAGGAGCAACCTTCCTTTGAAAACTTTTTGCTTGCTATGCTTTTTTTCTTTTCTTTTCTTTTCTTTTCTTTTCTTTTCTTTTCTTTTCTTTTTGTCTTATGCCTCAGGATCATAAGGTCCACTGAATTTAAATGTAAATTGCCAAAATAAATTATTGATTCCTTCAAAGCTACGGTAATAAGGAAACATGTGGGCACAACTCTGGGTCTAGATCCCTCTGGACCCGCTAATAAGATATGTACTTTTGTAGACCTTCACACAAAGGATGCTGAAACAAGCCTGCACACAATGGCATTGCAAGTGGAAGCTAAAATTTGTTCAAAAAGTATACATAATTCATTATATAAGCTAATCCTACAAAGGCATAATAAAATATTAATACATATGAGGTGATAGCACCTCAGTTTGACATGCCTCATCTAAATGTATCATTAAACAATGGAAATACTGTGCCTTTGCTTTGGAAGACACATGCAAATGTTAACCCAGACTTCTCTTGACATGTCACAGCTTCTATACTCTATCCTTCTCATTACTATTTTCAACCAGCATCTGGGGATGGCAGGGGTACAGCAGGTGGAAGGCATGCCCTAGCTAGTTAAATGAAGGATCCTTTAAAATCATACATTGAGAATAGACAGGGATGGCATGGGAGTCGTGAACACCATTTGATTAAAGAAATGCTGTGTTCAATTAACATGATTAATTCAGTTGTAAGAGGAAACCGTTAATGTGAAAATGACACAATGCACATGTGGGGTCACATGTACTCTGTTCAAATGAAATGACATTCACTTACCTTTGTGACTGTTTGAGTGTGTTGTCTGTGGTGAAAGGTTAAATGAGGTTTTAATTAAATCATTTTGTGATGTCAATTACCGGAAGCCCCAAAGCCGACACCATGTTATCCATTAATGTAAGCCTTCAGGCATAACAAGATGAGCAATAGTTGTGATTATGAAAAAAAAGAAAATGTGATACCAGTGTTACTAAAAATAGCTATACTATCAATCAAGGACTATTTTTTATATATGATTTTTTATATTTGGGGTTTTTAAACTATGAGTAACCGTTAAAGTTAGATTACAGTTTAGGCTGCATGCCACCAAACAACTTTTAAAATATGAACAGATTCTAAAAATACTAGGTATCAAACACTTATTTTCTTTGTAAATGGCTCCATATTAAAACTGTTCATTATACACCAGACGACTGCAGATTGACCTGACAGTCACATAGTGTGTGATCCCATCACAACAAATTCACACTGAAACACACCCCCCGCGTTCTAGGATTTGCATTACATATGTAAACAAACATGTACCTGTTTCTGTTATTGTTGCTGCTACTTTGTGTTTCGAGTCACGAAAGACATGGGTCAAACACATTTAGGTGTGATTTTGTGTGGCCTTTACACACACAAAAAATATAAATAAATAAAAATAAATAAATAAATAATAATAATAATAATAATTCTGTTAAATTTACAGTAAAATACGGTAACAATGTTTCAGGCTTCATTGGATGTAATTTTGATGCCTGTATATGTTATGGCTTACTACCATTTATATGATTAAAATATATAAACTTAATATACTAATCTTCTGAAACTATAAACATCTGCTTTTCACTTTAAAATGTATTTTTAATCACCATAGTAATTAAAAAAGGCCACACGATGACTTAAAGTTAATCAAGAGTGTCCTTACCAGCAGGCAATAATGAATATACATGTATATACAGTGTCACTCGCACAAACACAAAAGACAATCAGGGTAACACGTGGCACTAAAATAATGCAATAAACATACATAAATAAATAAATAAATAAAGCTGCACTACAAAATATTTTTTTGGTTACAATTAACAAAAGTTAATTATTGAGTGAGTATATTAAGTATTATTGAGTATATATATATATATATATATATATATATATATATATATATATATATATATATATATATATATAGTACTGTGCAAAAGTTTTAGGCACTTGAGTAAAATGTTGCTTAGTGAGGATGTCTTCAGATATAATGCCATAAATAGTTTTCATTTATCAATTAACGTCATACAAAGTCCAGAAACATGAAACTAAATCATTATTTGCTGTGACAGTCTTTGCCTTCAAAACAGCACAAATTCTCCTAGGTACACCTGGACTCAGTTTTTCTTGGTTGTTGGCAGATAGGATGTTCCAAGCTTCTTGGAGAATTTGCCACAGTTCTTCTATCTATTTAGGCTGTCTCAGTTGCTTCTGTCTCTTCATGTAATCCCAGACTGACTCATTGATGTCGAGATATGGGCTCTGTGGGGGCCATACCATCTGTTGTAGGGCTCCATGTTCTTCTTCTATTGAATTCTATTTGCAAAGGGAATGTTGAAATCTAAAATTGATATTTCCTACTCATACACTAAAAACAGAATATACAAAATTACTGTTTGAAGACAAATGTTTTTGTGAAAAATATAAAGTGCCTAAGATTTTTGCACAGTACTGTATACACACACACACACACACACACACACACATCTATCTATCTATCTATCTATCTATCTATCTATATATATATATATATATATATATATATATATATATATATATATATATATATATATATATGTTCAAACCTTATCCTTGTCTTACCCTGATTCATTACAGTAAGCCTATAATAATTTATTTAGAGCTGTCGGGTCAGATTTGGCGTGAAATCGCAGGCATTCGTCATTCATCCTTGCCTGTTTACATCATGTCCGTAAGCTCAGAAAGAAGGTCTGGCTCTGTCGCATGAGTGTCGGGGAAGCGGAAAGCGACTGCAAAAGCTGTAAAGCAGCAGCATGACATAATTCTCCTAATGAATTTTTCAATGTTTGGCGAAGTTGTTTATAATGTTTGAATATGTTTTCTGGTAGAGTTGTTGAAGCTTATATTGGTTGTTATGCTTTACTGAATCAAACATTACTCGTGTATCGATCGCAATGTATTTAGAAAGCTGCAGTTTTTTGTTTTTTTTCCATGAAGTTACTGTTACATGTTTATTAAAAATCATGACTTCTGAGAATTGTATAACATTGCTGCAGTTTTCATGATGCAGTTTTCAGATGTGTGTCTCTTAGCGTGTGTGTGTCGTTGTTTTTTTATATATATATTTCTTTATTTTTTACCTGACAAATACCTAATGGTCTAAACATTGCAAGCAAGTGTAATCCAAAAAAGTATTTTTTTAAGCAATAAATCAGTGTGCTGACACTTTTAGCATATATCCTTTTTAAACAGACCTAAAAGCCACTATACTGTAGGTACAAGGTAGATCCCCATGAATGAATGTTCATCTCAAGTTGTTTGTAATGTACCGATTTCATAGCACAGCAATGTATATTAATTTATTAAGCATCTCTCTTTTATAAATGTACTTCCAAAGAAACGATAAAAGATTTATTACTTTAATTGTTGTATAACATTTTTCTGCATAATATTTTCATATTCAATAAATATATTTAATAATTATTAAATCCTCATTTTGCATTTTTATATTACAGTCTTATTGTGTGCCATGTATAGACCTACTATTGTAGAATTACGGTTCACTTGCATTATCAACTGAGGCTGTAGATTGTAATACAAAAATGTAGTGTCTTCAATTGAACTCATAGCAGTTATTTCAAGAGCTTCACCTCTTAAATTGATATGTGTAGTATTAATGTATATTGTGTGGATAAAGCACTAGGATAATCAGATTAAATTATAATTAAGAGTGTTGTGTATCCTCCTCAAAGTAAGTAATATTTTGGTTATAAAATGTTACATTTTTATAAATGTTTATAAATTCATGACTCTGCTCTGCAGGTAAATATCTCCAGATCCTTCAACCATGAGATTCATCCACCAGAAGAGCAGTGCCGAATTACAACTCACGAAAACTGTTCCTCCACAAGTAACGTGCAGTTTTATGCTTCAACAGCTAAAGGGACAAAAGTTACATAGTGTAGCTTTACTGTAACTAAACTACATAAAGTGCTCACTGTATGACTTCAGATTTGAGACGTGGATCATCATATGCTACAAAAACCTTTTTATATATCCTCTGACTAGACAGAATCGTAGTCAATAGATGTCATAGTCTGTACCCATCATAAACAATATGATTTTCTATGAAAGCCAACAACTCCAGCAGGGTGAGTCACTTCGGTGACTCTGAGACAGCTTAAACAAACTGACCTTACAACTACTACTACTACATCAATTTTGTGACATTTTTTTTTTTTTTTTTCTGAAAACACATGAACTTAGAAAGTGCCACTGTTCTGTTCCATATTCAGGAAGTCTCAAATGTCTTTTCATTCAAGGTCAACAGATAATACACTGCAGTAACCAGTTGTGTGATGGAAATATGATTAAGAATGTTTCCTTGAGTACTGATCCATGGGCTACATGGGTTTCTCTCACTTCCAGTTAGTTCAAAGAGAGAGAGAGAGCAGGAATGTTGCTTGAGAGAGCTGACACAGTTTAGGTACAAAGCCAATGCTTCTCCATTTCTTCAATGCCCATCATTAAAATCCCATTTATACATACTTCTCTGTTTATATGACTACAAATACAAGATTGATGAGATTAGATGTCAAGATTAACTGCATTTTGAGAGACTGCAAACATGCTCAATTATTCAGGTTAAATTCCCTTGTACCCCAGCCAAATAATCTTTCAAAAATCCCAGTTGGTGGAGTTTTTTGGCCCCAGTCTGTGCCAAGTTAGGAAATAGGCATGCATGCTCAGAATATCACATGTCATTTCCCTCCATTCAATGCAATCTCTGCCTCCAACAGAACTGAAGTGACACAGAAAATGCATTACTGGAGAATCACACCTGAGGGGCCTGTGATCACCTTGCAACAAGCCAACCGAGCATTGTCTTACAGGCCCTTGCACTGATGCACTGAGACTTGATTTTCTCTCCAAACCTGTCTGTCTCTCTCTGTGGCTCCCTCAAGATGAGAGTTCTACAAATTGCTCTAGGTGGTACATGCCACATCGGGTTGCAGAGGGTTGTACGGCTGCTCGTGTAAGTGCTGGGCATTCAGCAGGGCAAAAAACCCATCTGAAGTAATGACGATCCATGTTATCTGCAGAGGCAGAGCTTTATCTGATTGGTATAAAGGAGCAGTTTCAATTTGCTGAGGGGGAATGCCTAATAAGAGAGATTTACTCAAGGCTGAGGCTTGGTGATGAGTAGAAGGAAAAATGAGTGGATGATATTTCTGAAAGGACAACTAGGAAGTATAACAAGATTATTTCATATTACCACAGGCACCACCAAGCCTGAGCCGATGGTCCCAATCTTCCCTGAATTCAGTCCAATGCTTATTCCAAAGAATACATTTTAATCCTGATCAGACACACTCAAGCAGTCTATAATTACCCAAAGTGATGGTAAGGAATATTGAATCGTACCTGGAGAAAACTTGTTATGGATACATGCTGTAAAATATTAAAGGGATAGTTCACCAAATAATGAAAATTCTTTCATCACTTACTCACCCTCATGCCACCCCAGGGGTGTATGATTTTCTTTATTCAGCAGAACACATTTGAAGAAAAACAGAAAACATATCTTAGCTCAGTATGTACTTAAAATGCAAGTGGATGGTGATCAGACGTTTGAAGCTCCAAAAATCACAGACAGTCAGCATAAACGTCATCCATACGACTCCAGCGGTTAAATTAATGTGTTCTAAAGCAAAATTAATGTCTTCTTATTGGTGCGAAAAAGATAAATATTTAAGTACTTTTTAACTATAAAGCATCGCTTTATACGTAATCACGTTGGCATCATGTTCACTTGAGAACTGGCACACGTGCGACACACCCAGAAGAGCAGCGAGTAGGAGGAACGCTGTACAGAAGCTTAGTTGGTTTTGGTTTAGATCTGTATTTGTATCTGTTTGTTTTTCACAATAGTGCGTTTGTGTGCTTATCTTGGATGTCTCAATCGAGAGAAGAACGTGAGATTATGTCTGTTACATGCCAACATGAATATGTCACACGAGAGACCGTGTGAACTCAGCGCTCTCTACTGTTGCTGACAGGAAGCAATAAATAAGTCACAAGTTGTCATACATTTTATGGATTTTACCACAGGTAAGTGGTGTTTACATGCATAAAACCCCTTGATAAAATCACTGTAACACACAGATTCTTATTGACAGACTCTGGCTTACTGCTTTTATAAAATTGGGCAATTATCAAAATACAGGTCTTCTGCCAAGTAATAGATTTGATTATCCTGATAAAAAAAAAAAAAAAAAAGTTAAAAAAGCGAAAATTCTTCCTGAAAGCACAGATACTTTAATTACGCTTTATTAGTTAACAGAAATAGCCAGATTGAAAATTCACTAAACAGTTGTCCTGCTTTTGTGTCAGTGTTTCAGCACCAAAAAACTACATCTTATTTACTAACCAACTGCAATCCAGTTTACCAGGCACTCAATGTGCTGTGAATATTTAAATTAAGTTATTGTCATTCTTTTCACAAAACATCCTTCTTATGCCACTTCAGCTTATTATAGATTGCGCCTTATAAAGAAAGTGCTATTTATCTGGCACAGTACATAGCATGATATGGAATTTTATTAAAAGGATATGTTTATGTACATTTCCTATTGATCACGGAAGGTATTATTTATTAAATGTTAATCATATGATAAAGAAGAGTGTTATGACTGGGCTAAGATCCCAATGTGCGGTATAGTCAATAACACTTTCTGCATTTTAAAGAGAAGATTTAAGTGCCTGAATCACAGTAGAGGAGCCTGATTCGCATATTTCCATTTCACTGTTTGTATTTTAACATTTATAACCTGTGTCTAATTCAATCTCCTTTTAGATTGAATTAAAATATCATCTCCTTTATCAGTATCTATTTTTCAAATCTCTACTTATCCTGCCCCCTATGCACATGGGAGGCTAAGCAAAACACAATTGTGGAAATTAAGACTTGAATTGTTTGTTGTTGTTGTTGTTGTTGTTGTTTTTAATCACAGGGCATGGTAAAATTGATTTTCAGGTGTGAAAAATGCTCAGCTGAGCCGTTTTCCAAAGGGAAGTGTGGGGGTTTAGGTGTCTGCAAAGGTGCAGATCGAATGGTGAATTGTCAAGCCATTTGAAAATGGTCTCTTTCTGTATGTGTGGAATGAATGGCAAACTGTTGACTCGTTTGTAAATGGATTATTGTTTCCCTTGAAAGACTTAGATTGCTTTACCCCATAAAAATAGACAATGAACATAAAGTTGTTGTATATCCTCTTTTGCTATGCTAGATAAAATCAATTCTGAAAGTAATATATCAAGGAAGGAAAATATATTTTTAATAGAATAAAAATTAAATAGATCCCCAAAAAGGTCATTTTGGCTCAAAATCATACTTGCCTATCTCCAGTGAATATTTCATCAGCAAATATGTGCCAGCTCTGCCAGCCACACACGGAATAGGATCTTTTTGCATATCATTTTGAAAACACAGCACTGGTGACCTTGGGAAAAACTGCATGCAGATAAATGTTTAGAGATAAACACTTAAAATGTTTATCTTACTGTCCAGGATGTAGTGACTAAATACAGGAAAATGATTAGGAGAATAATACAGAAGCATCCATGAAAATTTCACACAAAGTCACAGTACTTGTGAGTTAACCAGAATCTACCTGTTTGTACCTTGCTAGATAATTCTGAAAATGATGTTCTGACCTGTAATCACTTTTATAACTGACAAATTAATGATTATAGCATGATGTACCTTTTAAAATATGTAGTTATTTGTAGTTGCTTATAACTGACAAATCGATGATTAGAATCCTTAATCTTGTATTATCCATGTTGTAAAACCAATGAATTAACCATTATGACTTTTAATCAGGTATTTTCATGTTTCGTTACTTGCGAGGTGAATATTCATGAAAGTATGTCATATTTAGTATGTAAATGATTGTCTGTTTACGTAGAGAATGTTGATGTTAACGAATGTCATGTCTCTTGCACCGTTTTCATGATTAAACATTGCCCTATTCTGAGCGGGAAATGGTCTTCACAGACAAAGGCTCATCAATTACCAATCAGAAGGAGGGACAGAAATGACCATGTGACTCCGTAAAGGCACTTCTGATTGGCTCAGGACACCTTTGGGGTGCGGCCAGTCTCATCTCAAAACGCTCCTACAAGGAAGAACTCTCTCTCTTCTTTTGCTTCTTCCACTTCCTCTTCAGCTCCTCATCCTCCACACTCTGGTCCTCATAGCTTGCAGCCTCACCCCGGCGTTCCTCAAGTTCCATACCATGTAGAAGTCCAAGAAGGCTTGGATGTCAAGTTCTGAGGAAGCTCTTCTCTGTGCTATGACTCACCAACATCACGGGTCCTCCATGCGGAAGGCCTCCCTTCAAAGCCCCACCTCATCATCCCAGCAACCAGCATCCACGATCTTAACAGAGGTCCAAAACATCAATGGAACAACCAGAACTTTCTACAAAGAGCCACAGAACCAAGCAATGCAAGGAAATGCAAGTACATCTCCAGACTTTGCTGAAAGTGCTGGTGTCTCTCTAAATTAATTTTAGTTACCTGACTGCAAATCGAGTTAGACTGAATTAAGTATCAGTGGTTCTTAAGGCATTGTCTACAGTCTTGTTTGTATTCAAAGATAATTTGACTGTGGTATATTTTGATAAATAATCTCGTCAATTGATTTTAAAAGATCTTGCTTCAAAGCTCAGAACCATATCTAAAATATGTGTGATATTGTTTTCAATAAGCCATGAGAATAGTATTACTCCAATAAGTGAATTAATCCTAATTCCCTTATTAAAGCTAATTCCTTACAATATAAGTTGTGAGCAGATACAACGAGACGTTGTATTACGATTTTAACGGTGGAGAATTTTATTCAGACAAATAATCTAATTTTTTGTCATTTATCTTTCTCATAATGGTTGTCGAACGCGACTAATTCCATTATAAAATTCCTTACATAATGATGTAGAAATGCGGACAGTTTAATTTAATTCCTAACACACATACTGTTTCCTACAAGGAACATCAGGCTTCCTTGAGAGCATGTTCACCTCATATATTATCATAATTGGATAGAACTGCAGCAGTGATGCTGAGAGCTATAGCACCAGTGTCAGTAAGAATATTTAGTCTGCACCCACGTTTGTAGAGCGTCAAGCCCAGGGGTACGTAGTGTCACTTCTCTCCATGAGGCAGAGCACAAGGTGGGCCCAACAGCAGTCTAATCACTGGAACAATGCTGCAATCTTGCCACCACAGCCCAGCACCTACTGTGATATACCTGATTGATTAGGCCTCTGTGTGTGTTTATGTGTGTCTACTTTAAGGTGCAAACTGCTCACACTTGAGTTTGAACTATTTAATGATGGCTATGAGTGTGCTCGTGGTTATTATCTCTATTTTTGGACGTGCTAACATGGGACTGCTTGTGTGTAAGAGTATGTGTGACTGTGTGTGTGTGCTTCAGTGTCAAGCACCAATTAAATGTAATATGTATTGAGGGCCTAGCATTGGAGCTCCAGTATGCTAATGTTATGATCTGAAGAGGCGCTGGAGAAAGGACACATTAAGTTACTCGAGACTTGAGGACTCTGAAAATATAAGCAATAATGGATCAATGCTTTGATCAATCGTAGCAATTACAGTTTAAAGCAGGTTTAGCTGTGTCACGCTAGCACTTTGCCTAGCATCATCACCCAGCATGCCACACTGCATCCTGAATGAAAAATTCATGTGGAGCCCTTTTAAGGGGAATATATCAAGTACCAAATTACAGAGGCAAGGGATGAAACACACACAGAGACACACACACACCCAGGCTTTCTTTCTCGTTCTGTTCCAAAACCTTGTGAGCTACCTCACTGCCTGCTGCCTACACAGGCAGCTGCCTTCTAAGGTAGCGCCTTACATGAAATGGAACCTCAGTGACTGATTTAGTGACACTTTACTGAAGCAGCAACTCCATGCATCAAAGAAATAGCACTACACATGAGCGACTCGACACAAAATGAATTAATTTTACATTTCTAGGTTTGGAAAGTAAACTATTGTGGGGTAAACATCTAAAGTGGTAAAAATATATAAAATATATTAGTATATACACTGCCTTGCAAAAGTATTCAGACCCCTGACCAATTCTCTCATATTACCGAATTACAGATGGTACACTGAGATTTCACTCTGATTGATATTTTATTTTAAAATACTGAAACTCAAAATCCATTATTGTAAGGTGACATTTTTTGTTGTGAAATATTTTTATGAAAAATAAAAAACTGAAATATCTTGCTTGCATAAGTATTAAACCCCTACATATTAATATTTGGTCGAACCACCTTTTGCTGCAATAACTGCTTTAAGTCTTTTGGGGTACATATGTACCAGCTTTGCACACAGTGATGAAGTGATTTTGGCCCATTCTTCTCGGCAGAAGTTCAGGTTGGTTGGGTGACACTTGTGGACTGCAATTTTCAAATAGTGCCACAGATTCTCAATAGGATTGAGATCAGGAATTTGACTGGGCCACTGTAGGACATTCATCTTTTTGTTCTTGAGCCACTCCAATGTTACTTTGGCCTTGTGCTTTGGATCATTGTCAGGCTGAAATGTGAATTTCCTCCCAAGCTTCTGTTTTTTAGCAGACTGAAGCAGGTTCTCTTGCAGTATTTCCCAATATTTTGCTCCATCCATTCTTCCTTCAATTCTAACAAGATGTCCAGTCCCTGCTGATGAGAAGCATCCCCACAGCATGATGCTGCCTCTACCATACTTCACTGTAGGGATGGTGTGTCTTGAGGCATAGGAAGCGTTAGGTTTGCGCCACACATAGCGCTTTGAGTTTTGGCCAAAAAGCTCTATCTTGGTCTCATCTGACCACAAAACATTCTCCCATATCGCAGCTGGGTCAATCACATGCTTTCTGGCAAACTCCAGACTTGCTTTCAGATAGTACTTTTTGAGTAACGGCTTCTTTCTTGCCACCCTCCCATACAGGCCAGTGTTATGCAGTGATTTTATGTTTAAAGGATACTGGCTAATTGACTGTATATGCTTTAATGAGATTTAATTCAAGACTTCAATTGAAGTTCAAAGACAAGAAAGTGCAAGCTGTGTTGTGGTTTTGTGTTTGCTCCAGACTGTTGCAAAGAGAAAGAGGTGTAGAAAGCACTCATTGGTCAACACAGAGAAAGGCACAAATGTAAGATTAAAAGAATAATTCAGCCAAAAATGAAAATTGTGTTAGTATTTCCTAATTGCTGATTCTTCCTTATCTCGTGTTTTTTTTTGTCTGTGCTATGAATCTTTACATAGCTCTTTTCTGTACAACAACAGTTCTTAGTGACTACAGCTATCAAGCTTCAAAAAGGACAATAAAACACCATAAAAGCATATTGAAACTAGTCCATGTGACTTTTATGCCATACAATAGTTTTGTTTGAAGAATAGACTAAAGTTTAAGTTGTTATCCACTGATAATCTTTTCTCCCTCCTCCAAATATATGCAGGATTGAGAATGATATTTGAGAGCTGCAGAGCAGGGGAAGATTTTTTGTGAATAACAACCTAAATTTTGGTCTATTAGGGTGCTTTCACACTTAGTTCGCTTGCTTGGACCAAACCTGAGTTTGTATCCTCCCCCTCCCCCTGCCCCCACTGGTCTCTGTTCACATCATATTTTTTGGGGTCCGAACCGCATTCCGATTACGTTATAAACATGAGTACAAGCGGTAGCTGTTTACCACTGTAACTAGGCAACAACTCAAGAAGACATGGACTTCGCTGTGTTATTAAAGTATTAATCTCTTTGGATTTACCACCAAAACTTTACATGCACAAAACGACAATTATATTTGTCTGCCAAGGATGCATTGAATGTGCAATGATGTGAAGAATATTAGCGTTTGTCTGCTGCAAGCCTGCGAAAGCGTTGCAAGAGATGTGAAGAATGTGAGCTGCTTTCTGAAGGTGATTTATGTGGACACAAGCTGGTAAGAGAAATTCATTCAACCATAACAATTGGGATCGGGAGCCTGCAAAGATGCAAATTATATGTCATCAATAGCAGTTCACCTCCGATATTTGGTATGATTGCGTTCACATCAGCAGCAAACTGCACTGGAGTTCATATGAACCGTACCCCAGACCACCTTTTCAAGCGGACTCAGGTGTGGTTCATTGGTGCACACCCGAGTTCAGAAAACAGCGTTAATCACCACCCAAACGAACCAAACTCTGATGTCATTCGAACTCAGGTGCACACCAAAAGTGCTAGTGTGAAAGCACCCTTACTCATACAGAACTATCAATGATTTTAGAAGACTTGGAATATCGTATTTGTAGTATATTATGGGCAGAAGAACAAAAAATGTATACGCAAAATGACTTGAATCCAGGAGCTACGCTGATATTTCCTTCCAAGTTATTAAAACTAAGACAAAGAGAGGCCCCCGAATTTCCTCAACATCATAAATTAAAGACTCTGCCCTGCTGACGCCCAACAGTCTACCAAACTTGGGCGTAAATGAGCCAGAGGCTTGAAAAGCGTCCATTAAAGCTGCTCTGTTGAGTGTCAACCATCGTCTGATCAAAGGAAACTTTTCAGGATAACCTTCCTTCAGACCCTCCTCACTCATGTTATAAAATAGGAAATACCCCCACACTTAATGGTCATCACATGACATGGCCATCTCAACCATCTGCAAGAGACTCTCCCAAGAAACCCTCAGGATTGCAATGAAAAGCATAGAATCCTAGACTAAGGCTTCTTTGTTCTTGGACCAGTTTGCTACACTTCAAATTAAAACTCATTGTTCAAGACAGAGAGATTGAACAGACACACACTGGATCTGAACCACTGAATTCTTTTTAGCAGGACACAAAGCTAATGCTCTGCTCATAACTTAAAATGTACAAATGAACTTTTCAAGTGTATACACATATGAGGACATTTCATATTAATCCATGAACTTTGACACAATCGCTTTTTGACACAATTACTTTACTGCAATTTTATCCTGCACATAATCTGCCAAAGTGCTTATAACTCTTTCAATGTTTAACCTGATAATAACCCTGGAAATTGTGATACATTGACACATAGCCATGCCTTACCCATGATATAAAACCAATGAATTAACCATTATGACTTTTATTCAGGTATATGAAAATACCTTTTTATATTTTGTAACTAGCATGTTGAATATTCATGAAAGTTATTCATGTCTTGAATGCTAATGAAGGGTATTTTCAAATATTTCTTAGTGCAATTATGATATTAAAGTTCATGATTAAACATTGCCCTATTTTGAATGGGAAACATAAATCTTCATACACAATGGGCCATAAAGTAATTTTCTTTGTGGGAGGACAGAAATGACCATGTGACCCATCAAAAGACACTGCTGATTGGCTCAAGACACCTTTGCAGTGCGGCCAACCTCATCTCAACAAAAACTCCCTGCCTAGGATGAATGCTTCTCTCTCTCTTCTCTCTTGACTCTTGCTCTTCTCTTAGTCCTTCTTTGGCTGGCTTTGCTTCGGTGCCCCTCTGCCTAGGTTCACCACAATGTAGAGTTCAGGAAAGCTCTGAATGCAAAGTTCCGAGGGGAGTTCTCTTCTCTGTGCTACGACTTACACACATGACGGGGAGTCGTGAGTCTCCCTTGCTGGAGGCCTCGCTTCAAAGTCCCACCTGATCATTCCAGTATTGAACCATCCGGCATCCAAAAACATAGACGGAGAACAACCAGGACTTTCTATGGACCCAGCCAAAGAACCAAAGCAACGCAACGAAATGCAACGCAACAAAACGCAATGCAACCAAATGCAAGTAAACCTCCAGACTTTTGCTAGAAAGTGCTTTTGTGTTTTATTTAAATACATCGGGTAACCCGATTGAAAATGTAAGATATACTAAATGAAGTATTGAGAGTTCAGGACATGGTTTATAGGCTCCATAAAGTTCAATTTTCTCTGTTACAGATCATTTTCATTCACCTTCTGTCACATCTCACTCACCAACCTGTTTTATGTTTGTCTATGTGTGTTAGTTAGTTGATGTTGTAGATTAGAAATAAAGTCTTGTTTGTATTCAAAGAGAACTTGACTGTGGTATATTTTGATAAATAATCTCGTCAATTGATTCTTAAATGTCTAAGCTCCATGCTCAAACAATATTTCAACATATTTGTGATATTATTTTTGATGGCAATGAGAATAGTATTACTCTAAAGAGTTAAAAGATGCATCATATCAACTCAGTGTAGCTGAGTGATCAGACGTACACCTTAATTCTTTAAATTCCCTTACTGAGCTAAAATTCCTCATATATAAATTGTGAGCAGATACAACGAGCCTGTTGTATTACATATTTAATAGTGGAGAATTTTTATTCAGATTTCTAATCTGATCATTTGTAATTTATCCTTCATATAATGGTGGTCGAATACAGCCAAGATTCCTAAACTAATTTACATATAATTTATTACATATTATTGGTGATGAATGCTGGCAGTTGTAAATATACCCTGCCACAAAGTCGCTATTTCCCTACATATATATGGACTACCTCGATGGACTACCTTTAATATACTTCTGTAGTGTTTTTTTTTTTTGTTTGTTTTTTGTTTTTTTGGAGCTTGACAGAAATAATTCCTATGAACTAATGAAAAAATAAGAGCATACGGGTTTGTAATGATTTGAGGGTGAGTAAATTATTACATAAATTAAATTTTTAGGTCAGCTATTCCTTTTAGAATAAAAGGCAAGCTGTGCTAGGGAACTGAAGAGTATATCAAATGAATAATGTGGAATATCTTAATGGAGAATGACAACATTCGGTACCTGAAAGATCTCCAACTGCCTAGAGTTGTGTTTCACAAAGAAGAGGAAAGAGTGGTCCATTAGACTCTCCTGTCACTATTCTGCATAGTAAATGGGTACCTTTCTCTTTATTTGAGGGATCTTTGAGTTCTTTTACTTATTTATTTCTCCCCTTTTCTCCTCAATTTGGCATGCCCAATTCCTAATGCACTTTAAGTCCTCATGGTGGCGTAGTGACTCGCCTCAATCTGGGTGGCGGAGATCGAATATCAGTTGCCACCATGTCTAAGACAGTAAATCCACACATCTTATCATGTGGCTTGTTGAGCGCGTTACCTCGGAGACCTAACGCATGTGGAGGCTCACGCTATTCTCCGTGGCATCCACGCACAACTCACCACGCGCCCCACCGAGAGCGAGAACCACAATGTAGCGACCACGAGGAGGTTAACCCAACGTGACTCTACCCACCCTAGCAACCGGGCCAACTGGTTGCTTAGGAAGCCTCACTGGAGTCACTCAGCACGCCCTGGCTTCAAACTTGCGACTCCAGGTGCGGTAGTCAGCGTCTTTACTTTCTGAGCTACCCAGGACCCCCTATAACTTTGAGGTCTTTGATTTTTTAAATTTTTTTTTTAAGTGCTAACTCAAGTTAGAGCAATCCATGCCAGACCTATAGCATTAAAGGCAGTTTTAAACCAGAAATGAAAATTCTGTCATTATTTAGTCACCTTATATTGTTCCAATCCTGTATTTTTCTTTTTTTTTTTTTTTTTTCTTCAGTTGAGCACAAAAGGAGATGTTTGGCAGAATGTTAGGGACTAACAGACTTTCCCATAAAGTGAAAATAAATGGTGACTGAGGCTGTCATTGTTTCTAACATAACTTTGTGTTTTCCACAATATAGAGTCGTAGACATAGGGGGTTTGGAACAACACAAGGTTGAGTAAATGATGACCAAATTGCCATTACTGTCATTAGGAGAACTAACCTTTTAACCATTTGGCAGGGTGAGTTAACTAAACATCTAGTTCAGCATGTCCAAATAAACAGAAATAAATTTGGTCTGGTTCGAGCTTGATGCTAACGTTAATGAGCAGAATTAGTTTTATATTCCCAACAGTAGCTTCTGCCATGATTTTTACTCATTTACTCAGGTTTGCAACAGAGACATCCATGGCAGACGCTAAATATTTGCCAGAGCCAATCCGCTTACAAGAGATTTCACCACTTGCTGACTTGTGCGACTTATGAAATGTTGTGGAAAACCTTTCTTTTGTACAGACTTAAGTCATGTAGGGACATTGTGCTGGTGACAAAGGGGATATTGCTTCCTCTGAAATTGAATAATCTAATGGGAAAAATGTCATTTTCAGTTACCGTTGAAAACTGCATCACAAATAATGGGAATGCTAGCTTTAAAGTGTAGCACAATCATGTAACATTTAAACTATCCAGCTGGGAACAATGCATGCTGTTAATGCAATAGCCATTTATGATATGCTCAGAATAAGAAGGCCGTGCGGCTTGACAAACACACAGACATTTAATGCCACTTTTCAGTGTATAAAGAAACAAAAACACGCACTGTTTTTCAGCCAGCTTCTTCAAATCATAAAGACATTTCTTCAAGTCAAACACGCGGACAAGCTTAGTACATCTCTCCCTCGTCTGCTGCTGTCTCTTCTCCTTAAATACTCCCACCTCCCCTCACTGGAATGCGAGGCCAGTGTGGCGCACAGGTGGAAGTCATTCGCCACTTATCTTCCTGGCCTTGCTCTGCCCAGACGCCGCTCGGCTCCACCCTGCTCACCACAGTTATATTAATAATCCCCAGAGTCGGCCTATAGCCTATCATTCACAATACTGTAATAATGCATGTCCCCAACAATTTTTGGCATGGATTATCTTGTCCCCACTACTTTATGAAAGCTTTTCTGCAGCTAAAAAAGATTGCAGCAGAGATGTAGGCCTATATAATACAGAGGAATTTGTTCGTCTGCTGCTGATCCACACACCGACTCACAATCACCCAAGACTGACAGTGATGATGTAAGGATGATGCTATTAAGTAAAATATGTAAAATGATTTATAGGCTATGTCATATTTAGCATGTATTCAATACAATATGGGAGATCAAGACTAATTGTCACACATGGAATTTGTCACAAGGGCTACATCTCAGATAAAATACAATTTGGAGTCAAAAGTCCAATTGCACAAATGTGTATTCTCTAGCAGTGGTTTTGTATGTTGTCGTTTTTCTACCCTCCAAAGTACATTTTCACTTTTACAGTATTTTTGTTATAGCTCTTGGGAAAACAAGCAAACATAATCAAACCACACTGGCATACATTCAGGCAAGGGTCAATTTCATTATGAAAGCAAAATTTTACTGAAAAGTTTAAATTTGTCCTTAGGACAAAGCTATTTTTCATGAAAAACAGGTCAGGGCATGTTGTCACATTTTTATCGGGGCAGGTTGTCATATGTGTTTTAAATTACATAAATGTAAACAATATATCAATTTATTTATTTATTTATTTTTGTCAAAACAATGTTATGATATTTCTTTATGTTATGTTTGTTGTTTCATGTTTTTTTGTTTTTGTTTTTTTTTCATTGAAAAATGAGTAAACGATTGTTCAAATAAAATAATTTATATTACTTTACATGATTAGGAATGTAATACAATATTGATACATTGATTATTGATCAGCACGTTATTTTCTCAATGTGTTTTTGAGGCATCGCTATATTACATTAGCCGACATTTAAATTAAAAGCCTAATTTGTGTGTTTTCCAGTTCACTGTCAGTTGGCCTTCTGCTTAATGTAGTCTGCCGTTATAGCTTTGGGAGACCACAAGGGGGTGATATAACATTTACTGAAGCCAGTCGCACAATGGATGAGAAGTGCCGCATCGCAACACAAGGCACAGGTATCACACACAGGATGCGTCGAGGCAGTCAAAAATTGTGAATCTAGTCACCATACACACAAATGTTACGAAGGTTTTTGTACTTTTTCAAAAATGAACAAAGTGAAGTTGATGAGTTTGCAGGTTAGTGTATGAAAGTGGTGTAGTTGTAGAAACTTTACGATTAGAAATGGTGGTGTTTATTATTATGAAATGTCTCTGTATGTAGCCTTGAATAGGTTTCATTCAATCTGTCAAAACACAAAAGACATACTTGTAACAGAAAATACATATACAGTATATGAAAGATACAATTACACAATGTATTATCCAGTAATGGCTAAAGTAAATAATCCATGCCCTTTAATATTGAGTTGGGTCAAATTTAATGGAAAGCTATGCAAGTTGCGCACCGTGGCGCTGCAGAATTTTGACCAGCCTCTGGAGTCATATCTGGGCGCCGATGACAGACGCCGATCAGCAGTGGCAGTGTGCATAACTTGCAATCACAAGAATTTTAGTATTGATTCCCCTACTTCAAAACATCCTCTCTCTAAACAAAAATTACAAAATCAATGGACAGCTTTTTTATTGACTTTAGGACAACTATGGGAGATGTTCTCTCTCTGGTCTGTCAATGTACAAATGTTCAGCTATAGATGCAACTCTCTCTCATAGTCTCTTAAAGTCCTTGATCAAACTAGTAATTCTAGATGTTTGGCCATCTTGATGCTGCACAGTGGGAATACTGCCCTCTCTGCACACAAGGCTGAACAAACATGGCCAGGTTAAGTAGGTCCATTAACTCAACCCAGCAATGGCAAGACACTTTCAACTTGGCCTCAGAGATTTCTAAGAGCAATGCACACAATTACTTTTAATGAGCTGAAACAATATCTATTGATTCATTAGATACATACATATAATGAATAAGTACAAACTTTTATATTTTTAATGAGCATTAAAACATTTGTACCTAACTGCACTTTCACATCCTTCAAATTGCTTTCTCACATAATAACTATTTCTGTACCCTAATGGCTTTCAATATGGAATGGTTGAAAAGTGCCCAGAAAAATTAGCCAGCATTATATTAACACTCCACCCTGTCTCACTGTTATGTAAATCTGTTTTTAATAGTTTGCGTACTTTGTGCAATCTCTCTTTATTTCATAAACCAACATCTAGTTCGACATAAAAATCCACTTTAATTTCAAGGCTTTTCCTCACACTTAAGGCTTATTATTAACGTATATTAAAGGCTGGAAATTTGTCCTGATTCTTTGATAATATGGTATGTGAGCATAAGCTATACTTAAGATTAGAATTAAGTATTCTCAGGCTCCCTTTCAAAGAACAGCCCAACCAAGACATGATTGAACCCTTTCTGACACATTATAGCTGTTATCGTACTCAGCTAAACAAAGACATTTACAAAATTGCCAGACACTTTTTTTTTTTCCAATGCAACTTACAATGCATTAAAGCTTTACATTTTATCAGTGCACACATTTCCTGGGAATCAAGCCTTGATCAGTCAAGCATCATACCCTACCAGTTGCGCTACAGGAACACTAATCTAAGATTAATCTAAATATTATCAAAACCATCACTGTCACAAGGATCATGATTATGGCTGTTGTCATAGTCACCATCACCATCATCATCAATATTCATTGGCATCATAACCATCTTAAAAGCCATATTATTGTATCTGGCATCATCACTATTATACTGTAAAGCCCATTCTTTCTGCTCTCTGCTTGACAGCTTAATAATTATAAATGTGTAAATATGAGTAATATCTGATAGAGCATGTGCACATAAAACAAACAGCCTTTTGCTGTAAGAGTTAAAGAGATAAAGAGTAAGAAAAAGGGTAAAAAAAAATATCTTAGGAGCTCCCCTATAGTGTTTGGACAACAGGTAAGAGGGACCAAAGAAATACAGTTACATAACAAACCATTAGGCATTTGAAGCATTCCTACACAGGAAGTGAGGTAATCAAATGCTGAGAAGAAGACTGATTGTCTATTTACGGCAAAAGGCTGTTAGGGTATGTTGTGTTTGGTTGGAAGTGCAGTCCTTTACAAGCAGCTCTGCAGGGATAAGCTGGAGATCTTTGACTAAGAAGCAATAAGATGAAGCTTACATTATGAATGAAGTTCCAAAACATTATGAGTTTATGTAGAAAACTTGATACAGGATACTGCATTGATAAAATTTACTAAAAACCACATGGAATTTTAAATGACATTTTGTGGCTATTAGTCCATGTCTGTTAGCTTTGAGGCCATCTATATGGTAATGCATTGTTTTCTAATCCAGGTCCTGGAGTAGTCCCCGACACTACATATTTTGGATGTCTGCCTAATCTAACATGCCTGATCCAACTCACCAGGTTGTTTGTAAATGCTCCATGACCTTATATGGGTGTTTCAAATAAGGGAGGCATCCAAAATGTGCATTGTTGAGGGTACTCCAGGACAGGATTGGGACATACTGTGTCAGCGTACTTCTAAAAGTTGACAAAATTAACTTTTAGCAGGGATTCGCATTTACAATTTACAGTCTTTCTCTTCTGGGAAAACAGATTTTCTGGGAATTTTCTTTCTTTTCTTTTTTTTTTTTTTTTTTGGCACTCAGGGACAAATCTAATTTATGTCCAATAAAATTATCTCTAGAATGAGAAAGTATCGCTTGGTCAGGGAAACTGTGAATACCAAGTATTATAAAATTGATAGTTCTGGACCTGGATGCTGATTAGTCATTAGCCGTGCTTTATTCTTCACACAGCTCCAATTTGAATCACTGCAAGCACCCATAGCTGATCGTTATTTTTGTTGCATTGCAATGTTCTGTTAATGCTGACTGTCAGGGACTGTATCTTCTAACAGAATGATGGCATTTACTCAAGTAAAGTCATGTCAACCTTTATTTATAGCGCACATTTAAAAACAACAGAGGCTGACCCAAAGTGCTTTACATATCAATCAAATAAATATACAATGACAGAATTATATACATACAAAAAATAAAAAATAAATAAATCAATAAATAAATCAATAAATAATAATAATAATAAATAAATTGATACAATTAAAAACTGCATCAAGTATTTACCTAATTTAACCTATTAAAAAGTCCTATTCAAATGCTAAAGAATATAAATACGCTTTCAAAGAGGATTTAAAAATGGCTATTGAAGAAGCTGACCTCACATGGTAAGGGAGATTATTCCAGAGTTTAGGACCTACCACAGAGAAGGCACGATCACCCTCAGATCTATAGACAATAAGGAACCCTCAAAAGAAGCTGATGAGAAGACATGAGTGCTCTGATTTACTGATTTTACTTAAAAAATAACAATAAAAAGCATTTTAATAAAAACTCTAAGGCACCAAATTTAGGGTTTACTTTCATATTATTAATGATTTTTAGCAAGTTAGCTAATATGTTCATTAGTGTATATCTTTGTTTAAAAAACATGAAAGGTGTCCCTGTTGTAACCTTATCCTTATTAATCATCCTTATTCTAATACTGTAAGGCTTATTCAACACCTTCTAAGGCAACTGATACCGGACGTTCCCTTGATTGACTATAGAGCTATGTGAGACGATGGATTCGCACTGTCTCTGCAAATAGACCTGTCTATCATTTAACCACAGTCTCAGCCACTTACAGCCACGCATGATGCATTAATAAACATCTCACTGTCACCAACAATCAGTAAATGTACATCACCATGATTTTTCAACCATGATACATATCATCAGGAGATGCAGTAAACATCATCTATAAGCCAAAGCATAACCACATACAACCAACCACTGTAGTACCAAACAAAATGAGATGTTCCACAGTGTAACAGATATATTCCATTATGTCATTTTTTTGTTTTTGTTTTTTGTTTTTTGCAAAACATAGAAAGGTTGACTCGTTCAGTTTTTTAAACCACATAATAAGTTTATTTTATATACATACATCTAACTCGTCACCAAAGTACCATAGTAAAAAGTTTACAGCTCTTATACGCACAGTCAATACATCAAATGCGATCTTCCTCCGATGTGTGCTGCCATTTGTTTACATTAGTAGCGGTTGTCATTCGTCAAACAAACGGCTACCCAAAGAGTCTTTTCAAGCACATAATATGTTTATTTTATGTAACAAACAGCCTAATTGTCACCAAAGTACCACGATAATAGTTCACAGCTTATATATGCATAACTATCACATCTAAACATGCAATCTTCCCATGCACACAACTACGTCTATTTATTAGGTGCAGATGCAGTTCCCTATCTGTCACTCACTCGACATTGTGTCGATGTAGTGACACTAGGGGTCACTCTTGGGAGCCCCAAACACCTCTGATCTTTGAGAAAAGGCCAATGAGAATTGGCAAGTGGAATTTGCAAGCCACTCCCCCGGACATACTGGTATAAAAGGAGCTGGCTCGCAACCACTCATTCAGATTTTTTCTTCGGAGCCGAGCGGTTGATTCTCACACAGCTGAACTTCTGGTCCATTCACCTCTTTAAGAAGCGTATGCTGTTGGATATATGGCGCATTTCAGCTGCTTTCTCTCCCTCTGCGCGATCAGTGCAGAGTATGCCCCTGGGCGCTTCGACAGCTTCTAAAAGAGAATATTTTCCTCTAAAAGAGCACGCATTGACGGACAGCATCTTTTTAAAGATGCCTTTCCATCTTGGTGTAATTCCTGGGTGTGGTTGATATCTCTCCGCCTCCGATGGCCACGATCGCTGTGTGATTCAGTTCGCCAGGTGCCCGCCCCGGTTCAGCGGCGTCCGCTTCACCTCGGTGAAGTGCGAGAATGCCGCCTCACCTCGGTGAAGTGCGAGAATGCCGCCTCACCTCGGTGAAGGGCGAGAATGCCGCCACCCTGCGCGCGGAGATCGCTGTCCTTCGGCAGCAGGACGCGATAGAGTCTGTCCCTCCAGCCGAGATGAGGAAAGGGTTTTACAGCCCTTACTTCATCGTTCCAAAGAAAGGTGGTGGGTTGCGGCCAATCTTGGACCTGCGAGTGCTGAACTGGGCCTTGCACAGTCTCCCGTTCAAGATGCTGATGCAGAAACGCATTTTAGCTTGCGTCCAGCATCAAGATTGGTTTGCGGCGATAGACCTGAAGGACGCATACTTCCATATCTCGGTTCTACCTCGACACAGACCCTTCCTACGGTTTGCTTTTGAGGGCCGAGCGTATCAGTACAAGGTCCTCCCCTTCGGCTTGTCCCTGTCACCTCGCATCTTCACGAAATTAGCGGAGGCAGCCCTTGCCCCACTCTCGAGGCCTGTTGTGTGCGCACAGCCGTTTGGGGCTTCGGATCAACTGGGAAAAGAGCAAGCCCTCCCCGGTTCAGAGCATCACTTTTCTCAGCATGGAGTTAGACTCAGCCTCGATGATAGCACGCCTCAACAGCAAGCGCGCAGTCGGTGCTGAACTGCCTGAAGTCATTCAAGCGGAGAACAGCGGTTCCACTGAAACACTTTCAGAGGCTTCTGGGTCATATGGCATCCTCGGCAGCGGTCACGCCTCTCGGGTTGATGCATATGAGACCACTTCAGCACTGGCTTCAGACTCGAGTCCCGAGATGGGCATGGCGCCACGGCACACATCGCTTGTCCATCACGCCGATTTGCCAGCACTTGTTCAGCCCTTGGACAGACCTTGCATTTCTGTGGGCAGGGGTTCCCCTACAGCAAGTGTCCATGCGCGTCGTGGTTATGACAGATGCCTCCAAGCTAGGCTGGAGCATCGTATGCAACGGGCATGCAGCCGCCGGTTCCTGGACAGGACCGCAACAGTGTTGGCATATCAACTGCCTCGAGTTGCTGGCAGTACTGCTCGCCCTGCGGAGGCTTTTGCCGTTGATCCAGGGCAAGCACGTGTTAGTCTGGACAGACAACAAAGTGACGGTAGCGTATATAAACCGCCAAGGCGGCTTACGCTCACGTTGCATGTCGCAACTTGCCCGCTGTCTCCTCCTCTAGATCAGCAGCAGCTCAAGTCATTGTGAGCCACTCACATCCCGGGCAACCTCAATGCCACAGCGGACGCGCTGTCGCGGCAGGTGACGCTTAGCGGAGAGTTGAGACTCCACCCCCAGGTGGCCCAGCTGGAGTCGATTCAGCAAGGCACAGGTAGACCTGTTTGCTTCCTGGGAATCCTTCCACTGCCCGCTCTGGTATTCCCTGATGGGGGCTCCCCTCGGGACAGATGCATTGGCACACAGCTGGCCCCGGGGGCTGCGAAAGTATACGTTCCCCCCAGTGAGCCTACTTGCACAGAACCTGTGCAAGGTTAGGGAGGACGAGGAACATGTCATCCTCGTTGCGCCGTACTGGCCCACTCAGACCTGGTTCTTGGACCTCACGCTCCTCGCGACAGCCCCTCCCTGGCAAATTTCCCTGAGGAAGGACCTTTTCCAAGGCATGGGGCACCATCTGGCACCCGCGCCCAGACCTCTGGAACCTCCATGTCTGGCCCTTGGATGGTACGTGGAAGACCTCAGTGGTCTACCACCAGCGGTGGTGGACACAATCACTCCAGCCAGGGCTCCCTCTATGAGGCAGCTGTATGCCCTGAAGTGGCGTTTGTTCGCGAATTGGTGTTCTTCCCGAGGCGAAGACCCCCAGAGATGCGCAGTCGGGTCAGTGCTTTCCTTCCTGTAGGAAAGGCTGGATGGGCAGCTGTCCCCCTCCACCTTAAAGGTTTATGTGGCCGCCATAGCGGCACACCACGACGCAGTGTAGGGTGAGTCCCTAGGGAAGCATGACCTGATCATCAGGTTCCTGAGAGGCGCCAGGAGGCTGAATACTCCTAGGCCATGCCTCTTCCCCTTATGGGATCTCTCCATGGTCCTTCTGGGCCTTCGGAGAGTCCTGTTTGAGCCTCTAGAGTCAGTCAAGCTGAAAGCCCTCTCCTTGAAGAAGGCCCTCCTGATCGCGTTCACCTCCATCAAGAGGGTTGGGGACCTGCATGCGTTCTCTGTCAGCGACACTTGCCTGGAGTTTAGTCCGGAGGACTCTCACGTGGTCCTGAGACCCCGGCCAGGCTATGTGCCCAAGGTTCCCACGACACCATTTAGGGATCAGGTGGTGATCCTGCAAGTGCTGCCCCGGGAGGAGGCAGACCCAGCCTTATCGTTGCTGTGTCTGGTGCATGCTTTGCACACCTACTTGGATCACACGCAGAGCTTTAGACACTCTGAGCAGCTCTTTGTCTGCTTTGGCGGACAGCGGAAAGGGAACGCTGTCTCCAAACAGAGGCTTACCCACTGGATCGTGGATGCCATCGTGCTGGCATACCAGGTCCAGGCCGTGCCTGCCCTTTTGGGAATATGAGCACACTCTACGAGGAGTGTGGCATCCTCGTGGGCACTGGCCAGTGGCACCTCTCTAGCAGACATCTGCAGGGCAGCGGGTTGGGCAACACCCAATACCTTCACGAGATTTTATAATCTCCGGGTTCAGCCGGTTTTGTCCTGTGTATTGTCAGGTATGAACAGGTAAGTGTGCGGGACAGCTGGCCAGGTGTATCGCTTGCGTACAGTGTGTTTCCCCTCCGTGAGGCAAAGACGTGCGCTCTTTTCTCTCATGCGAGTTCACGAGTCTATGAACCCTGGATGTCTTTCCTTCCTGTGGCTGGCGAATTCAGCAGAGGAATTCCTTGCCAGACCCAGTACGTGTGCTAGCATGCCCTGTACTGGGGTAGGTGCTCCACAGGTGCCGGTTACCTCCGGTAGCCCCCTGTGATGTATTTCCCGTGGTACAGTCTACCTATCGGTCTACCCACGTCTCCCTTGGGCAGAGCCCTCTCTGCCTCCAGTCGCTGTGTTTGTAGAGCTCCTGCCTTTCAGGCAGGACCTACCACCGTGCCTCTTCCATGTGCGGCTGGTGAGCCCACATGTCGTATTTGCCACATGTTAACCTCCCCTTCGGGCAGGATGTGGTCTCCGCGGTGTCTTTTCCCCCTGAAAGAATATGAAGGGAAAATAACTCCTTCCCCGGCGTGAATAATAGCGTTAGATGGCCCCAGCCAAATCTAATTACTCTGTGGAGAGAAAAAACATATAGAGAAAAGGATGCAGCTGGTGCGGCCTGCTCCCATACTAGTTACGTCTCTTCAGCAGATTGCTTGCACCTGCATCGCCAGTACATGTAACACAGTTCAGCTAGTTATAGCGTTTTGTATAGGGACCCCTAGTGTCACTACATTGACACAACGTCGAGTGAGTGACAGATAGGGAACATCTTGGTTACTGTTGTAACCCCTGTTCCCTGATGGAGGGAACAAGACTTTGTGTCCCTCTTGCCACAACGCTGTACTACCCGCTGAAATGTCCGGGACCCTGTCTCGGCTCCTCAGCACAAAACCTGAATGAGTGGTTGCGAGCCAGCTCCTTTTATACCTGTATGTCTGGGGGAGTGGCATGCAAATTCCACTCGCCAATTCTCATTGGCCTTTTCTCAAACATCAGAGGTGTTTGGGGCTCCCAAGAGCGACCCCAAGTGTCACTACATTGACACAACGTCTCGTTCCCTCCATCAGGGAACGGAGGTTACGACAGTAACCAAGACCATTTACACAAACAGCAACTCAAACAATCTTTTCAGGCATTCAGTATAATACGTTTGTTTTCTGACACAGACGGCCAAACTATCACAAAATTACCACAATAACTGTTTAAAACTCATATACTCACAGTGCAAACATGCTGATCGAGTGTGATTATCCAATGCACACAGCCAAGTCTGTTTACATAAGCGCTTGTCACACACACACATACACACACACACACGTTGGTGCAGATATCCTTATGAGGACTCTCCATAGACATAATGATTTTTATACTGTACAAACTATAGATTCTATCCCCTAACCCTAACCCTACCCCTAAACCTAACCATCACAAAAAACTTTCTGCATTTTTACATTTTCAAAAAAACATTGTTTAGTATGTTTTTTTAAGTGATTTTAATTATGGGGACACTAGAAATGTCCTCATAAACCACATTTATAGAATATTACCCTTGTAATTACCAGTTTGTAACCTAAAGAAATATCCTCGTAAACCCACCAAACCCGCCCACACACACACACACACACACACACACACAATGTCTGAGAAGTCAAACAGTGCATATAGGCAAACCAGACTGCTGATATTATTTCTTCATTTGATTTTTACCGCTTTAAAAATGAAATAAATCAATCAAATACAGTACAGCAGACATAACCCATTTGTTCACATGTTTACTTTATTATATACTAGGTGTGTGCAGCAAAGCCATTATCTGTATTTGTATCTGTATCTGTTCATATAACAAACTTATCTGTATCTGTCTCTGTATGCGTATAGAAGGTGTGGCTTAAACTGGAAGTGTGTCAAAACTAAATAAAACAACAATACGTTTATAGTTTCTATTAATAAAATATGCCTTGTATATGCCTTTTCTTAATAATAGCCTATTATTATTATTATTATTATTATTATTATTATTATTATTCAATTATTAGTTTAAAAAATACTATTTTATTCTTTTTTATTATTATTATTATTTTTATTTTTACCAGATGAAGCTGAATTTGTAAGCTACATTAACTGTGGAATATGTTGTTAAATGTGGTTTCTCCTGGTATTTCAGATATTTATATCTGCATGAAAAAGTATTTTTGTTTCTCTGTGCATGTATAACAACATTATTCTGGAGGCAGGAGGTGTCAAGCAAAATGTGAAATGTCAAGCACACATTTTGCAGTGAATAATAAATATAAATTCAAACATTAAAATAAAATAAAATCAATATAGCCTACAAACAGGTGAAAGTCCCGTAAGTTTATCAGGATATTTTAAAATAGGACACCATTATTTAGTATAATAATAATAATAATAATAATAATAATAATAATAAAAATAATAATAATGTTACATTTATATAGCATCTTACCAGAGTTCAAGAACACATTGTAACGTCTGTGTAAGATCAGTGATGGCTAATTACACTTTGTTTGAAAAAAACTTTGTTTGAAAAAAAACCTTTTAGCCTTTTGACATTTGCATATAAATTACTGACCTGGTCTCCACGTTTACATTTATATGGGTGCTAAATTGCAGATGGTCTTTATCACTATCAAAAGGATGCTAAAACAGGCCTCCTCTGAAGTGTCTCCATCAAGCTTCAAACACATTCCACAGAGAGGAGGGAGAGTGACTCCCCCCCCCCCCCCGTGCCAGGCACCAGAGCAGTTGTCTGTCTCCAGTAATTCCAATACACGTCACACACACACACCTAAAGACATTTTCTCTATTTAGGCCATAGTAAGCAGTTATAAATGTATCTGCTATATGCATGTGTTGTATGTATATTCCCCTATTATATTAACTTGGTTAAAACCCTTTACTTGTATTAGTTAGACGTTAAATGCCTATATTCAAGTGTATGAGTGTTTCTCTGCTTTAATATCGTCTGGAGGTTACCTTCTTGGTATCAAAATGATCTTCCCTTTATTTCTCACACAATAATGTACACCATGTGATCGTGAAATGCATCGAACAATTCTTACTATGTTTTGAATTAAAAGCTGCACTAGCGGTCCAGATCAGCAATAAAATGCGAATGGGCCATAAACGGAGACAAAGGATGTTTCTCCCGCTCAAAATGCATGCCTCTGATTGGCCACTCCACCCACAAAATGGGTGCGGCAATGAACTATCAAAACTCCAGAGCGCAAAGAAATCATCGCTCAAAACTTCTTCTTCTTGAGACCAACCCACTCCAAAACTCTCTCTTGAGTTTAACCTTCTGGCAGTGTTTACCTTCAAGTAACTTTGTGGATTTCCTGTGGACTTCTTCAACTCACTCCTAAAGAAATCATCGAGAACCTCGTCTACCGCATCAAGACTCTTATTCAGCAACAAACCAATGCAAGTAACAATTTACAACTGATTAGATGCGCGTTTAAGTTTGAACCCCTTTTAAGGTGAATTGTGCCTCTGATGATTCTCATTTAGGTTGTGGTTAACTGGGAGTTTTAAAACCCTTGAAATACTGCCATTCTTTGCTCTCTCTCTCTCTCTCTCTCTCTCTCTTTCCTTACATTCCTTCATTCTATATATGTATGTTTTGCTTAGTTTGTTTGTATGTTAGTTATAGTTTCATTTATTAAATCCCTTATATTCACGATTGATTGTCTCTGTGTTCCGCTCACAATTCAAAGTCACTGAATGTTGCTCCTTGCTACATGCTAAACTACTGCTAACACTGTATAAGTAGGAAGACTATTGTTCCTTGGCCAGGAAAGTAATCTTCCAAGAGTTGATAAATAATTATATTGTCTGCTCGCTGGACGGACAGATCAAGTAATTGTAATATCGATTCTGCTACAGTTAATTCTAAGATCTAATCTAAATATTTATTATTAATTATAACCAGTTATAATTAATTATAAATACTTCCCTTTTAAGCTAATTTGCTACAACATCATTTTCAAATTTAGCACAGTTTAAAGAAGAAGAAGAAAAAAGACGGAGTTTCAGTTTCTTCGTTTTACATAAGGAGGAATTTTCCTAATAAATGAATCCTCTATGGAACATTTAGACCTTTATGGAGCATTTTTTTTTTTTTTTTTTTTTTTTTTTTTTTACCTTAATCTCTGATGTGGATATAAATGTGGTCAACTTAAAGAGATGGATTGATGGGCTCCAACGTGAAATCATCACTTCAGGTCAGGTATTTAAAATCTCGCACAGGTTTAGGCTATAAACGAATGCATGGGAATCACGTGTGAATAATGTGATACATTAACACAGACATTTCAAGATGTGGAACGTGTATATGATGTCGTATCTTAATTAATGTTACACTTGACAAGCTCCAGACGCAAAGAATTAACAGAGACCACAAACGGAGTTCAAACTGCGGCCATCCAATCTGAAATCACACCAGGTGGATTTTCATTCATAAGGTTTACACTTTAGAAATATTGGCTGCACAGATTTATAAATTCGTTGCAATTTTGGATATGTTCATTTAAAATTTTGCTTTATCCTTGTGCTTTTGGACAATCAGTCATACAAATATTCTTTATATTATTTGGATGAATCTGTTATTCGTTTTGAAGTCATTATTTGTGCCTTTCTGAATAAGGTATTCGGCATCACGCACATCCCTATTACATACAGTATATATACACACTACTGGTCAAAAGTTTTGAAACACTTATTCTTTATTCTAATGTTTTTTTGTTTGTTTGTTTGTTTGTTTGTTTTTTACATTTTAGAATAATAGTAAAGTCATCAAAACTATGGAATGACATAAATAGAACTATGGGAATTATGTTGTGACTAAACAAAATCCAAAATAAATCAAAACTGTGTTATATTTTAGCATCTTCAAAGTAGTCACCCTTTGCCTAGAATTTGCAGACATGTACTCTTGACATTTTCTGAACCAACTTCTTGAGGTATCACCCTGGGATGCTTTTTAAACAGTATTGAAGGAGTTCCCATCTATGTTGGGCACTTATTGGCTGCTTTTCTTTATTATTTGGTCCAAGTCATCAATTTAAAAAAAAAAAAAAAAAAAAAAAGAAAGAAATTAATTAATAACATTTTAGTTTTATAATGAATAAATGAATATGGTGGCACAATTATAGTTTTGTCTACAAAACTAATTTCAAACATTTAAGCATACGCCTTCAGATCAAAAGATTTTTAAGATCATGAGAAACATTTCAGTCAAGTGTTGAAAAACTTTTGACAGGTAGTGTGTGTATATATATATATATATATATATATATATTTTATGACAAGAAATAAAAAAATAAAAAAAATTAAAAAATACTTGTCTACACTCTGCCCCCCTCTACCGGCTGTGCAGTGCCACGTGCAAAAATAATTCACTCCAGGGGATACTGCAGGGGAATTTAAACCCTACTCATGAAAAGGTTAAATTTCTGTGTTAAAGAACAATCATATTTAATCATGCAGTAATGCTCATAAAGCTAATGTAATATTGTCTTTGCCCTCTATACAAATTTCAGCACATTAACTTCAAACACATCATTATATTTTTATAAAATACCTAAATGAGTATATCTTGTTAGAGCGATGGCAATTTGTGCATGCCTTTGCTTTATGTATTCAGATAACAGAGGCGGATGGAGAATGACAAACTCAGCATGGGTTAAGAGCTGTTTTTTCCAAGAAGACATAAAAGCAAAGAAATGCAAAAGATACTCCCTCAACCAATTCCTTCTCATTGTTATTGTCTCCTTTTTCATTTAAACACCCTCTGTGTTCAAAGGCACAAACATGAGGTGGACGTTTCCAATGTAAAACTGTTTATGCTACCAGAACACGGTTGTGTTTTAAGTTTGAGATGGGTTTATTTTTAACTCCTTGCCAAACAGTGATTGAAATAATTGGGTGGTGTATAGCTGAGTAGTCATTCAAAGGCAGGAGCTTCCCCAAGACAGAGTACATACTGTATAAGAAGTCCAGACGTACACTGTGGTTAGAGAACAAGAAGTTAAAACTAGCAGGGGAAAAGGAGATAGATCCTTTATATAGACTACTGTAGATATTTGAATGGATGGATGGATGGATGGACAGATGAAAGATTGGTTGTAAGTAGCACTTACTAGATGCAAAAAGACCTTTTATGTGTTGTAAAAAATACTGGACTTTGTACCAAGTTGATACCAATAATAATAATGATGAATATAATAATAATAATAATAATAATAATAATAGCAATACCATTATTTCTGCAGTATCCATGGTACCAAGTACTGACTTGGATACCTAAGGGCTGTCTATGTCTAACAATTACATGTGTATTTGCACATGCAATTTGTAAAGAGTTCTCACGCACCGCAGTTGTGAGGTTACAAATTATGGGAGGGCGATATGACCAAAGTCTTATATCATGATATGAGTAATTTTATATCATGATAACAATATATATCACAATATAATAATTTTTTGGGGAAAATCAAGAAAAATTGGCTTGTGTTTTAAATAACTATATTTTAATGTTTATTTTTGGGTAATTATGTCAGTGAATTAAATACTTTCAAATATTTCCTCTTATATAGTTTACTTGGAGCTTGACAATATATATATATATATATATATATATATATATATATATATATATATATATATATATATATAGCCAAATTAATGCGGAGCACATCTTGTGGCTTTCTGAATATTCTTTTGCGTGCTTTATTTTGAAGTAAAAAAATTGCTTTTATTACGATTGATTTATATTTTTCTGCTCTGGGTTGGATTTTATGAACCTACGCCTCAGATGTCACACCTGTTTTGATAACAAGCTCCTCTTCATTTTCTTGACTTGTCTGGGAGTCGTCCTGTTCTGTGGAGATTTCTCAGGGTTTTTCCTGGGTGAAAAATGATTAAGTAGCATGTGTGATCCTACTTAATCCTGGACCGTGGAGCAGAGGCTTGCTTGTGACATGGCATGGAGCAGTCTGGGACTTGGCTGAGACATGGTATGGAGCACACTGAAGCTTGGCTGTGACATGGCATGGAGCAGACTGAAGTTCGGCTGTGACATGGCTTGAAGGAGACTTTGGCGTTATTGTGACAGGCTCAGGCATTGCTGTGACATGGCATGGAGCAGGCTGAGGCGTTGTTGTGACATGGCATGGAGCAGACTCAGGATCTGAGGCAGAAGGTGGCGCAAGCTCTGCGACCATAACGTGGGACCCTGGCTCTGCGACCATGACGTAGGACCCTGGCTCGTTGACAATGACATGGGACCCTGGCTCGTCAATCATGACGTGGGACGCTGGCTCATCGACCATGACGTGGGACGCTGGCTCGTCGATCATGACGTGGGACGCTGGCTCGTCGACCATGACGTGGGACGCTGGCTCGTCGACCATGACGTGGGACCCTGGCTCGTCGACCATGACGTGGGACCCTGGCTCGTCGACCATGACGTGGGACCCTGGCTCGTCGACCATGACGTGGGACTCTTGATCAGCAGCCATGACGTGGGACTCTGGCACATTATCCGCCTCCCCCACAGTGAAAGTTGAACCACTTATACACAGGGCAAGGTCGATATATTGAGCCAGATTGAAGGTACTCCAACTGCCAGGCATCCAGGAGTGCACAGGCTCATTCAAGCCTGCACAAAAGAAGTGTTTGAGGGCGATCTCATTGAAGCCTACCTCGTCTGCCAGGATGCAGAAGTCCTCCACGTAATCTTCTATAGATCGCTTTCCTTGACGTATTCTGTAACGTCGGCTGGCAATGACAGGCAGACGAAGACGATGATGATGTGAAGGACCCAAGTGCAGTTTATTCATAAACATGAAAACCAAAAACCGTGAACAGAAACATAAACATGAACTAGACTAGACTAGACTTGACTTAACTTGACTTGACATGGCTTAACTTGACTTGACTTAGCAACCAACCAACTATACATTAACAATACCTGACAAAGGACCATGGCAAACATGAGGGTATAAATACATGGACAAGGGTAACAAGACAACCAATGAACAGACAGAAATATAAACAAGATAACAAGACTAATAAACTAAAACCAATGAAAAGACATGACTGATAATGAGTAACTCAAACAATGAACCAATGAAAACAAGACACATGAACATGGAGGGAAACAGGATATCACATGACCAGGAAACACATGACTATAAAACAGAAAATCACATGACATGAAACACATGACTAGAGAACAGGAAATCACATAACATGAAACACAAAACATGAACAAAAACACATTAAACGTGACAACTGTGTTATGCCTTAGTGTGGCATTGTAGCCTTGGTGTTTTGTTGCCTGGGATCTTCAGTTCTTGCAGTTGGTGAAGCTTACTCTAAGTTTATTAGTTATGTTAAAGTGTATTACAGAAACTGTAGGAAGGTGGGTGCAATTTTTGTTACATTTCCACTGTTTTCTCCTGTTTTTTGACCAGTCAGGGAGTTAGTGCACATTTATGTTGTTGATTTTTCTTTAGTTTGGTTAAAATGTTTCTCCCTGGCTAGGTAGAGGGTTTTATATTTTGTCCTTTCCCCCTTATGAAATCTATTGCTTCCATCTTTGATTTTTTTTAAGTGTATTATATTGTGTATATAATTGTAAATAAAACTCCTAAACTGTAAAGTCTTTGGTGCTGGGACAAGGGACAGACCATCACTCAAACATTTACTTGTTACTCCCCTTTCTCCCCTAGATTTAACTGGGGATGTAAAACTACTGAAATTTTGGCACTGTCCCAACCCTATGTCATACCCTAGGTGATACCAACCTTTTTCCTTATCAACATAACCAATATAATCAACTGCAGCTTTCAGTACCTTTCACACACGTTTGCTATTTAGTGGGGACGGGATAAAAAAAAGAAAAAAAAAAAACATCCAAATGATGTAAAAATCAGAGAATGTGATCAAAGGGGTTATAACGGCGAATGTGGTCTGAATTTCACGGTTAACATCCTTGCACTTCAGGAAAAGTTAGAGATGAAAGAAAAGAGAGAGATCAAAACTTACTGTAGTAGTGGTGAGAAATGAGAATAATAAACAAAGCTTGATGAGGATAAGGCAAGTGTGCAAGAAGATCAGAGTTGTTTATGGACACATGAAGAGATTAATGCACTTGAATCAGGTTCTTAGACCAATTAAGCTGCTCAGAGCAACTACAGTATACTTCTGGCAAGCTATCTCACTGTCTGTTTGGTTCCTGAGGCCTTGAGGAGAAAAAGGACAAATGTTTGGGCAAAATGAAATGTCTGAGTCTTGTTTCACATCTCAGGTTGGTAAATACAGCTTGTGGGTGTCAAGCTGAGTGATTCAGTGAAAAAAGATGCATTCACAAAACTAATTAGATAATGTCTTTGTAATAACAAAGTTGCATCATTGATTATTATGAACAAACTATCTTTGACACACATCTAAAGAACAGATCCTGTCTTCATCTTGTAGTAACCCAGCTGCACACACTCGAGCATGCCCGGAGTATGTGGTTGGGTAAATCGGATTGCTGGACGGCACCAGACAGTACAGAGTCACGAGAGAAGGCCTGCTTTGCCTCAGGGTTGCCAGATTCAGAATAATAGACTTCCACCGTCTAATTCCCAGAGAGCTGACAGAGTGGCCATGTCATATAGAGGGAACTGACCGACTAGACAAAGAGAGAGAGAGCAAAAGAGAAAGTGGGGGGGGGGGGGGGGGTGTTAACTACCTTCCTGTTCATCTCTCTCTCTCTCTCTCTCTCTCTCCTTAAAAACCTAAAAATTAAAACTCAAAGAAAGCACATATTTGTTCATTACCTTTTCCAAAATACATATCAAACTAAGCTGCCAGTAGCAAGGCCATCAATTGTAATATGTGCAAAGCTTGATTGCAATGCTGGCTAGTAAAAGACTGAAATATTAGAACAAAGTGACATTGAAAAGAATGAAGCTCTAAAACTCTAGAATGTCAGATATGTGTTTTTTATGTCATAACCAGGCAGACAAATTGAATGTGAGTGAAGGAAAATGCCAGCAAAATCTGCCAGAAAACTATATAAAGTGTTAAAAAAAAACAGAGGTGTCTGTTTTGGACAACTTAAATGTAGCTTCTTCCCGGATCTCAAAAACTGCTAATGTATTTTAGATAAACAAGTGGATATATAAACTAATTTGATTCAGTTATATTAAAAAGGATGGATGGTAGATTCGGGGGGGGGGGGGGGATCAAAATCAAACCTAAAGGGGAAAAGGTGAGAGATAAAACTGACTAAAATGTAACAAATTAATATTTATTAAAATGGCTATACTGAATGTTTGCTTAAATAGAGAGCTGTGTATTTGTTTTTGTTGTTTCATTATTTACAGATTAAATGAAAAGGTGGGGCATTCACGGTCATTCAGTCACACAAGGGGCAGTAATTATACACATTTTCACAGGACACCTGACATCCACTAGGTGTGCCACACAGTGGCATACCAATTACTGGACACGGAGTGATCAGCCTGCCAACAGACTAATCAGCGTTCATATTGTTATTCATATGTAATAATGGTAGCCAACATTGGTGATTCTCCTTGCCAGACAATCTATTTTGGGCTGAGGAAAATAGCAGCATTGGGATGCACAACAGCACTGCTGTCTGCCACATGGCAACAGAGCGAACCGGTGCTAGTTCAGGATCACAGCTCCTAAGAATGTTAGATTTCTGTCAATTATGACCTTCACTTTAAAACTAGCCTCCTTTCTCTCTTTCCCACTTTCCTCTCTTTCTTTTTCTCTCTTTCTCTGTCTGTGTTAGTGAAAGTGCGAGACTGCGAGAAAGAAAAGAACAGTCTAATAGACTAATGGGTCTTGTCTCCTTCCTGGAGCCCGTTTCAAACATTTAACATTTCCTCGCACCTATTGATAGCCAACGCCATTTAACCAGATGAAGCGGTTAACATTCTTGACAAATTTTCGTCAATCAGTTGACACCTTCTGAAGACATTATCGTGCACATTCTTAAATATTTCAAGGAGACCAACTGCAATACAAATTTATTCTAGACCCCCAGCAGGAGGAAGACTTTCCTCTCACTCTTCCAAAGGGTACAAGGTGCTGTGTCCATGGTCCTGAATCCCGTCATTTGCCATAAACCACTCTATCCTCGGCATACAGTACGATATTTCAAAGAATTCATCAAGAAGCTTCAGCAAAAACCTTTTATAAATAGAAAACAAATCCCCTCAAATCACAATACAAATAAATATTAATAGAACGATGAAAAAATGCATTCCAATAAAACGTCACGAGCAAACATCGCCTCATCATTTTCCTACAAGCGATTCACATGCACCAGATCAATTATATCAATCGAACCGCCGCGTATTTTTATTCGATCCTTTCAAAAACAGACAGCTCTAGCATACTGCCTATCCATTACCCTTTTAAAAGGTCACAAACACTCTTAACCAAAGTCTTGCTATGAATAATGCCCCGTTTATACCGCGCGCGCGCGCACAGAGCCCACTTTATATCATAGATTTGGAAAGATTTACCCTACCTTGTGTTCAGTCACAGGATCGAACCTCAGGTGTGTTTAACTTTACTCTTCAGACTGGTCCGATAAGAGTCCAGACGAATCCTATAGCACTCAGAGCCCTCGCGCGAACTCTCCGTTGAGTTGATAGCTGAAGAAGGTAATCGCGCGCATAAGCAGACATACACGCATCCGGACCACCAACACTGGGTCTATAGCACATCCACGGGTCTCAATCAAGACAGCAGTGCGAGAGTGTTCCCCTGGACTGCTGCCGAGCTCTGATGCATTGCCTTCGTTCTCTTGAATGCCGGTTTATTACGCTGGCACGATATCATTGTCAAGTATTCACATCATCCATCAAAACATTTAATTGGCAGTCAGTCCGCTGAAAAACGAGCCATATACACCAAATGTTTGTGCGACATACTTCTAAACAAATTGATCAAAGTGATTCAATTAGCACACCATCTAATCTATGAAAAAATAAAATAAAATAAAAAAAAAAAAACAGAAGAGAGAAAAAAAAAAAAAAGTCATCGGCTCTACTCCAGTATATCCAAACGTTATCCCAAGTAATATCCCGGTTACATGCCACCGTCTGCTAATGAATTATCCCTTTCCGTGTGGTGAAAGCCACTTCAACTAGAAAATGTTTTCCCCGCGACATAAATGTCAGGTTCTCCTCCTTCTGCGTATATTATAAATGACGGACTGTCAAAGAGGACGAGGACGTAGTGTCTCTGTGCGCCCGCCGCAGCTCAGCCGCCGGTAAATGGGAGTGGTGAGGAGAAACGCGGAGCGCGGGTCCACTTATGGCCCGTCCTAACTCTCTCTGTCCCCAAGGCCTACGCTTTAGACACGCCTTGCTCTGTCCATTGACAGTTGGGAAAGGGATGTCGTTATCTTGCCATGATATTGTAGTAACATATTTCAAACGGTCGTGAGATGTTGCTTCGGCATCGTAGCAAAGCTTGAGATAGATGACTTTTAGCTGAGGCGTCAAATGTGCGTGTATGTGTGAGGGAATTTGGGAGAGTGTGTGTGTGTGTGTGTGGGGGGGGGTTAAGGAGGCGGATGGGTCTATAAAAGGGTGTGTGTGTGTTCTAGATGGTGATCTTGCATTTAAATTAGTGCAAATACAGTACGTGAACAGAATGGATCTTTTGTGAAACGTGCTTAGAATTCTCATTCTAGTCCTTTAGAGGAGGAAGAATATTGCAAGTTTGGTGCTCAAATGAATCTGCAGCCTTCACTGTGCGAGGTGGCTGTAGAAAAGGTTAACATGTTTTTTATATATATATATATATATATATATATATATATATATATATATATATATATATATATATATATATATTCTTTTAATGTCTTGGTCTTTAAAATGCATTGCACTCTGGCTTCAAATTAAGTTTCAGACTGAATAAATGAATAGTTCAGACTGTTCTCACAGAGATTTTGGAAACAGTAGGTTGACTTTTCTTGAGCTAAACATGGCCTGTGCTTACCGAAATTTGAAGCACTCACTTAGTGGCTGAAGTGGGAAGTGTTGTTGAACATACATAGTCATGTGCGAACTCCAGTTTCTGGGTGAAATGCACACAGAAAGTCCCCAAAGACGAGTTGCAAAGCAAGTTCTTTTTGGCTGTAAAGCACATAATACAGTGAAGAGGAATGCATGTTTTATTAACTCGACCACCAAACCCAAACACCAAACCTAACAGTTACTGGAGTAAAAATTTAAAGTTAGAGGGAAAATGCAACCTCCAAATCATGCTCATCACTGATTATGTGGAACGTTCAAAAGCAACATGCCGACTTCCAGTGTTATCATGTTCAATTGCTCACCTCTCTTCATTTACTCACCCTCATACCATTTCAAATTTGTATGAATTGCTTTTTCCCCTCTAAAGAACACAATAAGATATTTTTCTGAAGGATTTATGGTGTGTTTTTACCCATACAATGTAATTCAATGCAGTCCAAAACTTTCAAACTCCAAAAAGGACATAAAGGCAGTATAATAGTAATCCATACGACTCAAGGCGTTCAATCCATGTCTTCGAAAGCAATATGATCATTTGAGGTCTTGACATCTGGCCTGAGTGGAACATAGTGCAGCCTTCAAGACTTTGATTCTTTGATGCAGTATGCAGTTGCCAGATCAATTAGCCCAAATGGTTGTGAAAACCGCAAACCTGGCAACACTGTGTCTGGTTTGCTACATTCAAGTACATGGAAGTGCGTGAACAAGCTTCTCTGATGAATGTGCCAAGGAGACTGCAGATATAAAGATATATAATGAATAAGGGCTTATATTTTTGGTCTGTGTTTCACCCAGAGCAATCGTATTTACTTTCCCTTTAACCCCATTGTGTCTCAGTCCTTTCCGAGACCAGTGATGAATATTTTGTCATAAAATATTTCATGCAAATAAAATGCAGATAATATTCCATTAATTTGAGCTTTTCTAACAATTTGTCTTTTTTACAAAGTAATTCTGACTTTTGGACAACAAACTCTTAAGCGCAACCATTTTAGTTTCGGTATGTCAGTTTTTCGATTTTTGTTCAATAGGGGGTTGCTGGTTAACAGGTTAATTCATGATACCCAATGCTTCATTCAAAATACTGAGTCTGGGGCCTGGGTAAGGCTATTGTCACTGAGGTTTTTTTTAATTTTTTTATTTTTTATTTTTTACTTAAGGGAATTCTTGTAACCAGCTGTAGATACATTATTTCCCTTGGAATACTATTTCTGAGGTTTACAAGTAAAGTTTAATCATTTTGTTTGTTTTAAGATTTTCTGTTTGCAGTCCCTGGACCCTGACTCTGAAAACCAATAACAAAAATAAAAATAAATAAATAAATAAAAATGAATTCCTTGATTGATGCCAAACAGGTGCAGAGAGCGATTTTGACTTGGCTATGAACATTATGCTGTGTTTATTCTAATACCTCAAGAAAATGAGAGTTCCCTCAGAAACTAAAGTATGTTGCACAGCTAATATTACAAAAAATAAAATGGCATTTCAGAGAACAGGCAAAGTGCAGAAGAGATGAAGAAAATGTTACAGTAGAGGATGATGTTTAATTGCCCTGTCTGTCAGCTAATCTGCTCATCTTTCCTGTAGCTGCCAGGGAGCCAGGGCATTTTCAGAGATTAGAGAAGATCTGGTTATGGCATGCACAGAGATAGTGCAGGTTCCTGAAATCTTATACCCGAGAGAGAGAGAGAAAGAGAGAGAGAGAGAGAGAGAATCCCAAACTGCTGAAGCTGGCTGAGCTAGTCCACTCCATATACATGCACCACACAAAATAATGCATATCAGGTTGTCTGAAGCCAATTGCTGACTTCCTTTTCTTTCCAACTCTGCTTGGTTGTCCTTCTTTTTAATTACCTATTTTAATTAAAAAGAAAATGATATTGTTTTTTTCTCTCTGTATGAATCAGATGAGAGGAATAAATCTTCATTGAAAACATCTCCCAATTTTAGAAGGCTGCAGATCTTATAGGGAAAGCATACTCAAAGAGACACATGCTGAGTTGAAGACATGCAGAGGTAAAGTAACTTTGAGGCCTGCTTCACAGAGATGAGGCTTCCTGAGGGTTAAACAGAGCTTAGCAGAAGGATGAACTCAGGCTGGCTGAACGTGGCTGCAGCTGAGGTTTGTAATATTTGTGCCAAGTGACTTTGTGTAGTTTGACAGAGGGGTGGTAAAGACTACAGTTAATGGGTCACCAGGCCCATGTTCCCACTAAATGAGATGGTCAGAGAATAGACATGCCACAGCAGCAGATGATGTACATTCAGGTACATTGGAGTTAAATTTTCCCTCAAAAAAAAGTTTATCCCCAGCTGAAGAGACCCTCTGCCATGTTTATCTTTCCCTCTGTCAGGGTTCTCCACTGCAGAGTGTTGCCCTGAGGCAACACAACAAAACACAATACATACTTGAACCATTCAGTCACAGTCATGCCACAGTAAACCTGGTTGCCTTTAAGTTGGTCACTTCGACACTGCATCAGAAGCTGTGCCAAAGCCGCTCCCTTTCTCATTCCACCGTACTCCTTCTGTGGATCTTGAGGAATCACATGAGGGAGGCCTGCAAGATCAGGATAAAGAGCTAAGAGAGTTTTTGGGTGATTTGCCACCAGTTTCGGGCTTGCGTCTTTCCTCTTCTCTATCAAAAGCGGCTTCGCCTGTGCAGATGATTTGTGCGCCGGCACACTTGATATTATCACGTTTGGCGGAGATTGTGCTGAGGGGGTGCTATTTTGTTGAAGTTTACCCCTGCCAGGCACACAGCGCTCGCTGAGATAGATTTAGTTCATTGCTAGTGCATGACACTCAATGCGCTTAGCTCTTTAATTTCTTCTGAGGAAGCTGACGTCGGCCCCCTCTCCTCCCTCATCTAGCAAGGACAGGATACAGAGCACAAATAATGTGAAGGTGATTGACGCCAGCTTGAGCCTGCAACTGCTTTTGATTCGCAAGGCGTACAGTGTCCCAAGGGTGTCCGCATGGCCTCCTCCTTAGGCGAAGGGTGTGTCCTTGCAGGACATCTACCTGACCGCAGGTTGGGCTTCCCCTAATACCATTGCCAGGTTTTATAAGTTGGATGTTTCCTAGTGATATTTCTGTGTTCACAGTAACATTATGTTTTGGCTGTTGATCATATGTCTATGCCATTTCCTGTAAGAGCAATGGCCAACATTCTACTAACCTGTTGCCATGTGGCATTACTTGCTTTGTCAGTCTATTACTGTTCTGAATTTGCTTCCCCACTTCGGTGCAGATGAAACTTCTGTACAGTGTTTCACTACCAAGTATGGCTAGTGTTATAATGTTTTTCTTTCTATTGTTAAATACGAAATTGGGACTATTACAACATCGTTCAACTACCCTAATAGGTAGTAGGTTTTGCCTTGTGTGTGAATCAATAGCACAGTGTGATGGTACACACTTTCCCATAGCATTAGCTTCTGATGCAGCGTCAAAGTGACCGACTTGAATGGGAATGTACTGGTTATGACTGTAACCCTGGTTCCCTGAAAGGAGGGAACGAGACAATGCGTGTGCTGCTGTACTACTGATTTCTTGCTGTTATAAGACTGAGAGATGCGCTCTCTTCCCAACAGTCAAAAATCCTGATGAAATGGTGCTGTACTACAGTTAATATGCCAGCGATGATGTGCATATTGGGGGGCGGATTGTCAAGCACCATCTGGCAATAGACTGGCCTGATTGTAAAAGGCTTCAGAGATCATCAATCCTGGGAGGAATTTCCAATAGCATCACCTTCTGAAGCAGCATCTCGTTCCCTCCTTTCAGGAAACCAGGGTTGCAGTCGTAACCAGTACAATTTCAGTGTTGTTTCTCATGTCTCTTTAGCTTCTTAAGTATTTTTTTTTATCATACTTACTTCTGTAGATGCTATGGCAGGAAAAAATTAAAATTCTGTCATTGAAGAATGTGTACACACTCCTTTTTTCCCATACAATGACAGTTCATGGTGACTGACCATGGCTCTCAACCTTCAACAAGGGCACAAAAATAAAACCATAAAAGTAGTCTAAAGGACTTGTGCGCTACATTCCAAGTCTTCTGAAGCCATACTATAGTTTTATGAGAGGAATGGAGCAACATTTAAGTGGTTAACAAATGGAAGTTTTAGTATTCTTTACCACATTAAAACTGGTGTGTTGAGCTTGGCAAAAACCAATGGTGTTTGCCGTCAATTACATCAAACCTGGTGATGATTTCCAACCATAAATCGAACATATATTTAAAATCAAAGTTCATGTTTGAACATATATTTACATATATGAAAACTGTAATTTTTTAAATATATGGTATGTTCCATTTTTTATATATATGTGACTGTGAGACAACTCAACAGCAGGAAGGAAGTAGACACAGGGAAGCGGGGTTTCTTCTGGCACAGGTAAGATTTTTAATCAGCCACTTCAAGGTTTTTCAAGTTCACAAACTCGTCAGATTCACAGCAGGTAGTCAAACAATCACATCAGCTTCACAGGAACATAATAACCTCAACACATCAGCTTCACACACATAACAGATTAAACTGCTTCAGCTTTGGGTACACCGTGGCCTTTCTTGTGCCAGACTCTCTCACCCTGCTGCTGGTGGCATGGCTGGTTATATGCCGCTCTCCCCATGCTCACTGGAATTAGAGACAGGTGTTCAACATAATCCAGCTCAGGTGCAAGCGCCCTTTCTGCTTTCTTTCTCTCCGGACGGACACTTGACCACACCCCCGCTGCCACATATCCACACTGCCCGACTCAGGCCAGGGAGGCATCCAGCCTGCCTACCACTCCCCCCCATTTCTAGAGAGGAAGTCGGCGACAGCCATCTGTGCTCCCGATCTGTGGACCACCTTGAACTTAAACGGCTGAAGAGCCAGATACCAACGGTTGATCCGCGCGTTGGTATCTTTCATGTGGTGGAGCAATTGGAGTGGGGCGTGATCCGAGCAGAGGGTGAAGGCCTGCCCCAACAGGTAGTACCAGAGAGTGAAGACCACCTACTTGATGGCGAGACACTCCTTTTCCATGGTGCTGTACTTAGTCTCCCTCAGCGAGAGCTTGCGGCAAATGTACAGCACCGGGCGCTCCTCCCCCTCCACTACCTGCGAGAGTACGGCCCCCAGTCCTCTGTCTGAAGCGTCCGTCTGTAACACAAAAGGGAGAGAGAAATCGGGTGAATGTAAAAGCGGCCCCCGCAAAGTGCAGCTTTAAACTGCATGAACACTTGCTGACACTGCTCCGTCCACTGGACCGGGCCTGGAGCTCCTTTTTTGGTCTTGGGCCTCAGGCAGGTTGCAATCACCGCAGTCTTGTCAATTTGGGTTGTCAACCTGCCCGTGGCCCAAGTGGAACCCCAGATACCGTACCTCCACCCGCCCAATCGCGCACTCTTTTGGGTTTGCTGTGAGTCCCGCTTATCACAGCGATCTCAGAACTGCCCTCAGATGCTGCATGTGTCGCTGCCAATCATTGCTGTAAATGATGATGTCATCTAAATAGGCAGCGGCATAAGCCGAATGCGGTCTGAGGATTCTGTCCATGAGGCGCTGAAACGTGGCCAGGGCTCCAAACAAACCGAAAAGAAGCATCACAAATTGGTGTAATCCAAATGGTGTGGAGAAGGCTGTTTTTTCATGGGAAATTGGTGTCAAGGGGATCTGCCAATAACCCTTTGTCAAATCCCGTACAAAATCGAGCAGTGCCCAACCGATCAAGCAACTCATCAACTCAAGGCATTGGGTATGCATCAAATTTAGACACCGCGTTGACTTTACTATAATCCACACAGAACCGTACAGACCCATCGCTCTTAGGAACTAGAACAACCGGGCTGGACCAATCGCTGGGGGATTCCTCTATTACCCCCATATCGAGCATTGCATCCAATTCGTCCCGGACAATTTTCTTTTTGTGCTCCGGCAAATGGTAGGGACAGCTCCGTACCACCACTCCCGGCTCGGTCTCGATGTGTTACTGGATGAGATTCATACGACCCGGCAGAAGGGAAAACATGTCTGCAAACTCCTGTTGCAACTTGGCAACCTCTGCGAGCTGACACGGTGAAAGGTGGTCTCCACAAATGACCGGGGTAAAATGATTTTGTTTTGTATTCACCTCCGGCCCGAGCTCCGCCCTCTCTGGAACTACCATAGCCAATGTCACAGGGACCGCCTTCTTCCATAATTTCAGGAGGTTGAGGTGATATATTTGACGTGTGCCCCCTCTATCGGTTCACTTTATCTCATAATCGAGATCCCTCACTCGTTGTGTGACCTCAAAGGGTCCTTGCCAATTGGCAAATAATTTAGAGTTCGTTGTGGGGAGTAATACGAGTACCTTATCTCCCGGAGCAAATTCCCACAGCTGGGTTCCCCTGTCGTACAGTCGGCTCAGAGCAAATTCTCCTGTGTTAGTTGCCCCAAAGTGTGGAGTTTTGCTCTAAGATCAAGAACGTATTGAATTCGTTTTTACTTGTTGAAGGTCCCTCATCCCAAGCTTTGGGTATGACATCAAGCATGCTGCACGGGCGCCGCCCATACAGCAGCTCGAATGGTGAAATCCCCGTGGAGGCTTGCGGGACCTCTCATATTGCAAACAGGAAATTGTCCCAATTTCTAACATCCTCATGAATGAACTTACGAATCATATTTTTAAGGGTTTTATTAAATCGCTCCACCAGGCCATCTGTTTGTGGATGGTAAACACTGGTGTGGATTGATTTAATGCCCAATAATTCGTAAAGCTCACGTAGTGTCCGTGACATAAAGGTTGTGCCCTGATCAGTGAGGATTTCTTTCCTCACCCAGGAGATTATGTTGAAGAGTGCCTCAGCAACACTGCGTGCTGAGATGTTGCGTAGAGGCACCGCTTCCTGATATCGCATTGCATAGTCCACTAGGACCAGTACAAAGCAGTGTCTGCGTGCTGACCGCTCTAATGGCCCAATGAGGTCCATTCCAATTCTCTCGAAGGGGACCTCGATCAGCGGAAGGGGGCACAATGGCGCTTTTGGGGTGGCCGGTGGATTCACCAGCTGACATTCGCGGCATACCGCACACCACCTGCGGACATCGCCGCTAATGCCCGGCTAATAGAAACAGGCTATTAGGCGGTTCAGTGTTTTTCTTTCCCCTAGATGACCCGCCATGGGATTATAATGAGCTGCCTGGAACACCATGTCCCGACAGCTCCGCGGTATTAAAATCTGGGTTGTTCCTTTGTTTGAGCGTCCTGCATCACTCTATACAACCGCTCGTTTATAATTGCGAAATATGGATATGAAAGGGCGAGATTCGGCTGGAGTTGTTGACCATTGATCACTCTCACTTGGTCAAAGGCGTGCTTGAGGGTTTCGTCTCGCGACTGCTCCAAAGGGAAATCCCTTCAGGAAATCCTCTGAGGATGGGAGGGGCTGTAGCCTCTCCCCCCTCATGTCATTCTGACGTGGAGCAGATGGAGATGGCCCCGGCTCCGCCTCCCCTGCCAGCGCATCACACATTTCACATCTCACTGCTTTTGTGCAGGACCCATCTGCGCATATTCCCTTTAATAGATTTCTAAACTCAGGGCAATAAGTCCCCAAAATCAGCAGACGGGTGAGGCGGGAACTAACCGCGGCCTCCACTCTATGTTTTGTTCCCCGGAATTTAATCATAAGTGTCACCACAGGGTAGTTGTGAATATCCCCATGCACACACTTTACCCTTACTGTTTTAGCTGTGTCCAAAGCCTCATGTAGAACCAAGCATTGGTAGATAGTGGTTTGATTACAACCTGTGTCCACCAATGCTTGGTGAGTACCCCCCTTGACACGCCCGATCGGGGGCAGCCTGCGGAATGTCGGGGATCCGGACCACCGATCCCAGCTCCATCACAGGTCACTGATCCCAGAAGTGTCCCAGATCCCCAAACTCCAGCAGACCGGCCCAGGCGCCATGCCCGCACCCGCGTCAGCGGACACTTCCACCTGAGGGGGAGAGCGGAGGGTCACTGTCGAGGCTGAGGGTGATGCAAAACCCCACGTACGGGGAACGGGCTTCGGTGGTGGGACTCCTCGCCTCCATGGGGCAGGAATGGGCTCTGAGGAGAGAGCAGAGTGAGAGTGAAGAGGGGAGGGGGAAGGGAGTGGGGAAAAAAACAGGGGGAGGGGAGAGAGAGTGGGAGGGATCTTCCGCCCTCGGGTACGCCACCATATGGTCCTCTGCCAGTCAGACAGCCTCCTGCAACGATGCTGGGCGGTGGCACTGGACCCACTCCGCTGTTCCTCTTGGCAGTCGATGTATTAGATGTTCCAGCACCACCTGGTCGATAACTCCCGCGATGTCACGATCCCCCACCAGCAGCCATTTCCGGCAGGTGTCTCTGAGCCACTGGGTGAAGGCAAACAGGCGGCTGCTCTTCACCAGCTTCATGGCTCGGAAGAGCTGGCAGTACTGCTCTGGACTGTGGCCAACCCGCTGCAAGATGGACTTTTTGAGGTCTTCATAGGCCAGGAAGTTAGCCGCCGGCAGTTGTTGGGCAGCAAGCTGGGCTTCCCCGGACAGCAACGGGAGGACCCTGGCCGCCACTGATCGTGCGGCCAGCTCCAGATCTCAGCGGTGCGCTCAAATAAATCGAGGAAGGCTTCCGGGTCATCATCCACCCCCATCTTCAAGAGCATGGGTGGGGGCAGGGGGCTGTCCGGGGATGCGGCCGGGGTTCTCTCCTGGCTGAGGAGGCTCCGAATCGCATGCCGGTCCTCTGCCTAAGCTCTGAGGGTCTCAAAGAACCTACAATCCTGGTCTTGACGTAGCTCAAGCAGAGACTGTTGGTGTGACTGGTGTAGGCCGGCGAGGGACTTGAGGATCTCGGCCAACTGCGAGGACTCCATGGGGCGTACTTCAGGATCCCGGGTTTCGGCACCAGTGTGAGACAACTCAACAGCAAGAAGGAAGTAGACACAGGGAAACAGGGTTTCTTCTGGCACAGGTAAGATTTTTAATCGGCCACATCAAGGTTTTTCAAGTTCACAAACTCATCAGATTCACAGCAGGTAGTCAAACAAACACATCAGCTTCACAGGAACGTAATAACCTCAACACATCAGCTTGATAACATAACAGATTAAACTGCTTCAGCTTTGGGTACACCATGGCCTTTCTTGTGCCAGACTCTCTCACCCTGCTGTTGGTGGCGTGGCTGGTTATATGCCGCTCTCCCCTTGCTCACTGGAATTAGAGACAGGTGTTAAACATAATCTAGCTCAGGTGCAAGCGCCTTTACCGCTTTCACTCTCTCCGGACGGATGCTTGACTACGCCCCCACTGCCACAGTGACTTTAACTACTAAGGTGTAGGAATAGATGATAGAAAAATAGTTACAGCTGAAATTGCTTCCTTTTCCTACAAAGTCATGTACCATATTTCTTTCCCAATCACTCGCTCTCACTCTATCCCTCATTTGCTCTAAAGTCCAATTGCTCTGCTGTGTATAATGTTATTTTGATGATGCTTTATATAAACATGGTTAACAATATACTTGTTGATAAATTTTGTTCTCAAAGTGTGTTCTCCCTTGCAGCACAGATTCTTAAAAAAATTAAAAAGTTAGTAGTCAGATTTTAGTCTCTTAGAAAAAATGTCTCTGACTGCCCCTTCTCTTTGAATCTATCTGCCTTCACTGCCCTCCTGCTCAGTCTATCGTCAACACCAGGTTACTTAAATAAACATCATTTCACATCAATGTCAAAAAGTGACCTTTTGAAAAAAAATTTCACTCTTTAAGCGAGGGAGAGATGCTATGTGCAAGACAGAAATTGCCGAACAGACTGTGTGCTTTCAGAAGCTTAGTTTAACAGGCTTGCAGTTCTCTTTCAAAGTCCAGAAAGCTAAAAGCCTGACCAGTGTGATGATTGCTTTCAGTTTAAAAGGAAAAGTTGTTTTATGGGCAAATAGGTTTTGGGTGGAGGGTAGTTCAGCCCATAAAGACTCAGAGCTCAGGTTGACAACTGTTAATGGTTATGAATGGTTTACAAATGCTGGTGATAGGTTGGATGAGTATTTTATTTAATTTTTTTCAGGTTTTCTGACCTTTCATAACAAACATTAAACAGAGATCTCCTGTGTACTATATAGGCCGTCATATTTAACATGTCATATATTTTATAAGACAGGCCATCAGTGATCATTTTATTGGGTATGCCAATACACCTGACCATTAATGCAAATAACAATATCTCTTTATTTAAAAGAATGGAGAGATCATAAAAAAGTTGTTTTTCAAAGCAAATATTACAATGGAGAATAATCTTATCTAAATGACTTGAGCATGGAATGATTTTGAATGCCAAATGGGGCTGTTTGAGGATCTCTAGTCTGTAATTTACAGAGAATGGTGCAAAGAACAATTCAGCGAGTCTCAGTTCTGTGGGCAAAAACACATTGTTAAGAGAATTCAGAGGAGTGTGGCCATACTGGTTCATGCTGAGAGGTAAGCAAAAATAACTGAAATACTCACTCTTTAAAAAACAAAAAAACAAACCACTACCCCCTAGTGGCCGAATCTGTAAGTGTTGCTGAATGGATGGGCACATGTTTTCTCCAGTTTCCGGGTGAAATGTCCACAGAGTAGTGCCAAAAGCAAGTTGTAAAGCTAGTTGTTTTTAGTTGTAAATGTTATACTTTCAACAGGAATGCATATTTTATCAAACATACGCCCAAACTCCAACCCTAAAGCTAAACATCAGTGGAGTAAAAATGTAATATTAGAGGGAAAACGCAACCTCCAAAATGGGGTCGATATCAGGGTACCAGAACATTTGAAAGCAACATGTCTATTTCCTGTGTGATCATGTTACACACATTAGGTTCCTTAAAGGTGCACTTAAATTTAGCTTATTGATAAACTTTCAAACTGAAAGAATTAAGGCCTTGATATACTTTCTACGGAATCGACGAACGAACGGGTGTGATGTCATTTAGAACAAAATTTGTGTTTTTGCATTCGTTTTGGTGGTTCGTAACATCTTGCTGGGGCAAACTTTTAAGAAAATTTCTATTCGACAGCAAAACACTTTACTGCTATTGGTCTTCGTCATCGGTAGGTGTGACCTGGAGCTCCACCTACCTTGATGCCAACAGCAAGTTCTGTTTATGTTGTTTGTGAGTCAAAATGAGTCAACATGTACACATCGGCGTGTAGAGTTATTAGCGACCTGGTGCAACTTATGATCGTTCGCTTAGAGATATTTTCCAAGACCATGTCATGTGATTTATTTTTGTTTAATTAGTATACTAAAATAATTAAATCTTCTCAAATAATCTTAAGTGCCCATTCACTCATGTGCCATCTGCAGCGAAAGTCATTCACACATCTGTCCAAAGTAAGATATGCCAATGATTATACTTTTGTCTTTATTCTGAACATTATCACTTTTATACACTTATCTTTGCAATTGTATCAGTGTCATTATAAATCACAATAACAGTGTAATGGCCGCATATAGCATGTTAGCACATTAGCGTCATGAATTCAGAATATAAACAAGACAAATTAAACTTTTTCTACTGCATATATATTACTTAAAATCATCATTGAGTGATTAAAACGGCTTCTTTACTGACCTCATGTGAAGTCTACTCATAGAATGAGGCATAAAGTCATTAATAACACATTTTAGTTTAACACATGAGGTAAGGTTTTATATGTAGCATCCTCATATTTAAATGTACTTCTAAATCAGAATCAGAATCAGAATGAGCTTTATTGCTAAGTATGCTTACACATACAAGGAATTTGTCTTGGTGACAGAAGCTTCCAGTGCACAAACAATACAGCAACAAGACAGAGATAATAATAATAATAATAATAATAATAATAATAATAAAATAGAATAAAAATAAAAAGTGAATAGAAAATAAAGTATATATAGAAATACACAATAGGACAATATATATATATATATATGTATGTACAATATACAAATACAAATCTGTTATATACAGAAGCAAGGGAATGTAATGGCAGAAGAGGTATGGTATGTTGGATAAATATAAATAGACTCCCACAGCGGTGTGGCGGGTGTCTGAATGTTCGGAATCAGTATACCGTTGCTCGGCTGTTTAGAACTTCTTTTATAACCCTGAATGAAGAACGACAAGGAACTTCTCCAGAAGTATATCCAGGCCTTTAGTAATGGATTTATATATACAGTTGTGCTCAAAAGTTTGCATACCCTTGGAGAATTGGTAATATATATACTATTTTTAAAGAAAACATGAGTGAGCAGGCAAAACACATTTCTTTTATTTCATAAAGGAATTCATATTCAACAGTAGGTTATAACAGAATGGCACAATCATAAAACAAAACAAAGAAAAAATGACCCCTGTTCAAAAGTCTGCATACCCTTAGTTCTTAATACTGTGTATTGCCCCCTTTAGCATCAATGACAGCGTGCAGTCTTTTGTAATAGTTGTCTATGAGGCCCCAAATTCTTGCAGGTGGTATAGCTGCCCATTCGTCTTGGGAAAATGCCTCCAGGTCATGCAAAGTCTTTGGTCATCTTGCATGAACTGCACGTTTGAGATCTCCCCAGAGTGGCTCGATGATATTAAGGTCAGGAGACTGTGATGGCCACTCCAGAACCTTCACCTTTTTCTGCTGTAACCACTGGAGGGTCAACTTGGCCTTGTGCTTAAGGTCATTGTCATGCTGGAAAGTCCAAGTGCGTCCCATGCACAGCTTTCATGCAGAAGAATGCAAATTGTCAGCCAGTATTTTCTGATAACATGCTGCATTCATCTTGCCATCAATTTTCACAAGATTCCCCATGCCTTTAGAGCTCACACACCCCCAAAACATCAATGAGCCACCACCATGCTTCACAGTGGGGATGGTATTCTTTTCACTATAGGCCTTGTTGACCCCTCTCCAAACATAGCGCTACTGGTTGTGACCATAAAGCTCTATTTTGGTCTCGTCACTCCAAATTACAGTGTGCCAGAAGCTGTGAGGCATGTCAAGATGTTGTCGGGCATATTGTAACCGGGCTTTTTTTGTGGCATTGGCGCCGTAAAGGCTTCTTTCTGGCAACTCGACCATGCAGCTAATTTTTGTTCAAGTATCGTCGTATTGTGCTCCTTGAAACAACCACACCGTCTTTATCCAGAGCAGCCTGTATTTCTCCTGAGGTTACCTGTGGGTTTTTCTTTGTATCCCAAACAATTCTTCTGGCAGTTGTGGCTGAAATCTTTCTTGGTTTACCTGACCTTGGCTTGGTATCAATATATTCCCGAATTTTCCACTTCTTAATAAGTGATTGAACAGTACTGACTGGCATTTTTAAGGCTTTGGATATCTTTTTATATCCTTTTCCATCTTTATAAAGTTCCATTACCTTGTTACGCAGGTCTTTTGACAGGTCTTTTCTGCTCCCCATGGCTCAGTATCTAGCCTGCTCAGTGCATGCACGTGAGAGCTAACAAACTCATTGACTGTTTATACACAGTCACTAATCGCAATTTTAAAAGCCACAGGTGTGGGAAATAAACCTTTAATTGTCATTTAAACCTGTGTGTGTCACCTTGTGTGTCTGTAACAAGGCCAAACATTCAAGGGTATGTAAACTTTTGATCAGGGCCATTTGGGTGATTTCTGTTATCATTATGATTTAAAAAGAAGCCAAACAACTATGTGATAATAAATGGCTTCATATGATCACTATCCTTAAATAAAATACTTCTTTTTTTTTTGCATGATCAGTCATATTTTCAAAATCAATGCCAAAATTTCACAATTTCTGCCAGGGTATGCAAACTTATATATATATATATGTATATATATACATACATACATATATATATATATATATACATACATATATATATATATATATATATATATATATATATATATATATATATATATATATATATATACATATATATATATATACAGGTGCATCTCAATAAATTAGAATGTCGTGGAAAAGTTCATTTATTTCAGTAATTCAACTCAAATTGTGAAACTCGTGTATTAAATATATTCAATGCACACAGACTGAAGTAGTTTAAGTCTTTGGTTCTTTTAATTGTGATGATTTTGGCTCACATTTAACAAAAACCCACCAATTCACTATCTCAAAAAATTAGAATATGGTGACATGCCAATCAGCTAATCAACTCAAAACACCTGCAAAGGTTTCCTGAGCCTTCAAAATGGTCTCTCAGTTTGGTTCACTAGGCTACACAATCATGGGGAAGACTGCTGATCTGACAGTTGTCCAGAAGACAATCATTGACAACCTTCACAAGGAGGGTAAGCCACAAACATTCATTGCCAAAGAAGCTGGCTGTTCACAGAGTGCTGTATCCAAGCATGTTAACAGAAAGTTGAGTGGAAGGAAAAAGTGTGGAAGAAAAAGATGCACAACCAACCGAGAGAACCGCAGCCTTATGAGGACTGTCAAGCAAAATCGATTCAAGAATTTGGGTGAACTTCACAAGGAATGGACTGAGGCTGGGGTCAAGGCATCAAGAGCCACCACACACAGATGTGTCAAGGAATTTGGCTACAGTTGCCATATTCCTCTTGTTAAGCCACTCCTGAACCACAGACAACGTCAGAGGCGTCTTACCTGGGCTAAGGAGAAGAAGAACTGGACTGTTGCCCAGTGGTCCAAAGTCCTCTTTTCAGATGAGAGCAAGTTTTCATTTGGAAACCAAGGTCCTAGAGTCTGGAGGAAGGGTGGAGAAGCTCATAGCCCAAATTGCTTGAAGTCCAGTGTTAAGTGTCCACAGTCTGTGATGATTTGGGGTGCAATGTCATCTGCTGGTGTTGGTCCATTGTGTTTTTTGAAAACCAAAGTCACTGCACCCGTTTACCAAGAAATTTTGGAGAACTTCATGCTTCCTTCTGCTGACCAGCTTTTTAAAGATGCTGCTTTCATTTTCCAGCAGGATTTGGCACCTGCCCACACTGCCAAAAGCACCAAAAGTTGGTTAAATGACCATGGTGTTGGTGTGCTTGACTGGCCAGCAAACTCACCAGACCTGAACCCCATAAAGAATCTATGGGGTATTGTCAAGAGGAAAATGAGAAACAAGAGACCAAAAAATGCAGATGAGCTGAAGGCCACTGTCAAAAAAACCTGGGCTTCCATACCACCTCAGCAGTGCCATAAACTGATCACCTCCATGCCACGCTGAATTGAGGCAGTAATTAAAGCAAAAGGAGCCCCTACCAAGTATTGAGTACATATACAGTAAATGAACATACTTTCCAGAAGGCCAATAATTCACTAAAAATGTTTTTTTTTTATTGGTCTTATGATGTATTCTAATTTTTTGAGATAGTGAATTGGTGGGTTTTTGTTAAATGTGAGCCAAAATCATCACAATTAAAAGAACCAAAGACTTAAACTACTTCAGTCTGTGTGCATTGAATTTATTTAATACACGAGTTTCACAATTTGAGTTGAATTACTGAAATAAATTAACTTTTCCACGACATTCTAATTTATTGAGATGCACCTGTATATATATATATATATATATATATATATATATATATATATATATGTATATATATACACACACACTACAGGTCAAAATTTTTGAAACACTTACTCATTCTTTATTATAAATTTTTTTTCACATTTTAGAATAATAGTAAAGTCATCAAAACTATGGAATAACATAAATGGAACTATGGGAATTATGCTGTGACTGAACAAAATCCAAAATAAATCAAAACTGTGTTATATTTTAGCATCTTCAAAGTAGTCACCCTTTGCCTAGAATTTGCAGACATGTACTCTTGACATTTTCTCAACCAACTTCTTGAGGTATCACCCTGGGATGGTTTTTAAACAGTTCCCATCTATGTTGGGCACTTATTGTTTTTCTTTATTATTTGGTCCAAGTCATCAATTTCAAAAACTTTTTTTTTTTTTTAAATTACATTTTAGTTTTATAATGAAATAAATTAATATGGTGGCACAATTATATTTTTGTCTACAAAACTAATTTCAAACATTTAAGAATATGCCTTCAGATCAAAATTTTTTAAGATCATAAGAAAGATTTCAATCAAGTGTTTCAAAACTTTTGAATGGTAGTGCATATATATGTTTAAAATTATGTACACTTATATCCCATATCATTTCATTACAATAGCATTGCTGAGTTAACACATCTTACCAGATTATTGTAGCTGACAATGTTCATCCCTTTATGGCCATAGTACACCAATCTTTTAATGGCTACTTTTATCAGGACATGCCATGTCATTAAAGGGGTCATGATGTGCCTTTTTTATTATGTTCCTTGAGGTTCACTTATAATATTAGTAAAGTTTTTTGCACACAAAAAAAACAAACAAAAATAAACAATCTTTGTAAAACATGATTATTTTCTACCCTCATTCTGACCCTCTGTCAGAAACGCTCGGTTTTGGTGCTGCTTCTCCTTTTAGACTTGACGGTAAACACCCACTGTTATAATTGGCTCTCTGCTCTTAACTCACCTGCCATCTCACTGCTCACCGCTACTGGGTGGAGTTCCAAAAATGATAAGGTAGTCACTGATGTGTTGTTGTGAAGGCGGTCAGATGCAAATGTCTACCACATTGTGACATCACAATGTGAAGGAAGTAGACAACAAGTCATTTTGGGAGCTCGGTTTTAACAAATGTAACAAATGCTCTATTTGCAGTGAGGAGGAAGTTTTGAGTTCTGAAACTTACAGTAATTTTTATAGTAGTCCTACAATGAACTCCTACATGTGAAAAGATCAACCCTTAAAAATGCAGAAAGTGCACTTGACTACATCACATATCCATTTATTATAATTTGATTAGCTACGGCAGCCATGATCAATAGAAAATGTACACAAACATCTCTTACAAATAGAAGTTCATTTACCAACTGTTTTCCACAGCCAGTAAAAGAGTGGTGTTAATTGCTCAAGGCAGATAGTGTGGAGTTTTGTGAATAAAGCACAGTTTATAATGAGTGGGGAGTGTCTGTGCTGAAAAGAATGACAGTCACTTAATTTAAATAGTCATGTTGCAACACTATATCAGCTCTGACTGTGCTTGGTTGAACTGGATTTTGCACCAACATACCATTCTCAAAAATAGCACCACTGTTTAGTGAATTTGCCCCAGTGTTTAGTGTACTCCAGCTGCCTCCACAGTCGCTAGATTGCAATTGTGTTGGATAGACAGATTCGGAGCATGAATGGGCAGACAGCAAATCCAAACCAGCTGCACGATGCTATCAAGTCAACGTGGACTAGAATTTCTAAGAAATTCTTTCTGCAACTTGGCTACACAGGGGGTCAACAGGGAGCCCTACCCAGGATTAGAAAGGTACTGTATAAATAATAGAGTGGTCATGGGTGTAGATATATACAGTATGAAACTCATCTCATATGGAGTCATTGTCTCAGAGAAAGGGCTGTAGCATCTTACACATGAGTAAAACCTCTGCTTAAAAAAGGACATTCATGCCCAAGAGAGGATTTGACTGGCTGATGGTGACAGGCAGCCTCTTTGACCTCCCAAGATTCAGTCGGATTGGAAAGGCTCGTGCAGGGGCCCTGGAGGTAGTGGAGTGGAGAGAGAGTTCACAGAAGAGGATTATAAATGGATGAAGAATGAGCCCTGAAAGTGAAGGATGATCGCTCTTTTGCTTCCTCACTCTTTTTCATTCCTTCTCGTTCCCTCTCTCTGCCCTCAAGTAATCTGCTGGTCCTCTGCCATGTCGTTAAATAGTTAAAAGGTCAAACTTTTGATAGTTTACATTATGCTAACCCCTATCCATTGTCATTTCTCTCTCTCTGTCACATCCCTTCATGTTACAATCCCTTCATGTTCACGGACTCTTAGCTTGACTCTTTCATGAACTTTTCATGTTGTAGTTTTTCCCCCACACTACATTTCCCAGCAGGCACCATCATCATTACATTCACCTGTTTCCCATCGGTGTTCCCAGCTGTTCCTTGTGTTGTTATTTCCCTAATCGGTATATATTCCCTCGTGTTTTCTCACTCATTGTCTAGTCTTGTCTATACTGGCATTGAGCTAAGATGTTCTGTTCGTTTATCAAGCCTTGTGCTATTTCTATTTGTATATTGTCTTCTTCATCATTAAAAACTGCAATTATGTTCATCTAACACAGGGGTGTCAAACTCAGTTTCTGAAGGGCCTTAGCCCTGCAGAGTTTAGTTCCTGCTCCAAAATGCCTCCTTGTAATCTTCAAGCACTCCTGAAGACCTTGATTAGCTGCTTCAGGTGTGTTTAATTAGGGTTGGAGCTAAACTCTGCTGGAGTGTGGCCCTCCAGGAACCGAGTTTGACACCCCTGATCTAACATCTCTCTCCTTGTTCATGTTGAAAGAAGACTAGACCTTCAGCATTAACCCAGCAGTTCACTTTCTGCAGTTAAGTCAGGGGAATCATTCCCTGGAGGAATACGTTGTGGACTTCTGTGAGTTGGCCAATGAGGTGAACTTTAATGATCTGGCCTGTAAAGCCATTTTCCAGATTGGTTTGTATGAGCCAGTGAAGTCCCTTATGCCTTATGGCAAAAGCCCAAGGACCCTGGCACAATTTATGGATCTGGCATTGCTATTTAGTGAATCAATCTGACTGTGGGAGCAATGGAGGAGGACTACACTTATGCAGTAGAGTATCCCATTACACCCACGCCTGCCATGGTCAATAAGCCAACACCCATGCCTGCCATGGTCAACTACTCTGATTTCAGTGGTCTCCGAGCTCCATTCAATGGAGACCACTTTCTCCCCAGCCTTGGTGGTGTTCAAGATCCCCTTCACAGAGCCTCCCAGGGCTCTGCACCTTGAGCCTTCCATGGCTCCGCCTTCCTTCAATGAGCCTCACATGGCTCTACCCCTCAAGCCTTCCATGGCTCCACCTTCCTTCATCAAGCCTCCCTCTGCTCCACCTTCTGAGCATCCCATAGCAGTGCTCATGGCCGTCTGGAAGAGGAGGAGAAGAAGGGCTCCTACTCCTCAGTCAAGCCAAGTCATTTTTATTTGTATAGCGCTTTTCACAACACACATAGTTTCAAAGCAGCTTTAAAGGAAATCATGCATTAACAAAAATGAAAACAAAAAAATGAAACTGTAATATCTTTAGAGTCTTAGAGTGATCATTGTGTAGTTTGAATAATTATAATTGTAAATTGTGTATAGAAATTAAATAATTAAATAATAATTGTAGTTAGAACCCCTGTGAACAAGCTGAAGGCGACTGTGGCAAGGAACACAAAACTCCATTAGATGTTGGTTAATGGAGGAAAATAACCTTGGGAGAAACCAGGCTCAATGTGGGGGCCAGTTCCCCTCTGGTTAAACAACATGAATATAATGCCAATATTAGTTATTTGTGTGCAGAGCAAGTCGTGGTTTAAAATTTGTAAATTAAGTATGCGTTAAGGTCCAGTGTAAAAGTACAATTTAAAAAAATAGATTTTTTTATGAACTTTTATATTAATGACTAATGTCTTTGAAGTCCATCCTGGATTAACTGCAGAAGTTCACATTGATGCATTGTCCTTTGTTAGTTGGCTGATGAAGGCTTTTGTTGGCAATTAAATTATAGTCTATGCATTCCATTTCAAAAGTGTAGTCCATCAATAGACAAAGGTGATGCAGGCAGAGATTTATGAGGTGCATCATAGTTCAACCTGCAGGTCATTTCGGTGAGGTTCAGTGGGGTCCATCTTAAGTCCAAGTTTCAGGCAGTGGCATATGAAATATCCAATGTCTTACAGTTGGAGTTGGCATCAGTTCATCCTCTGGAGCCAAAAGACTGACATGATGTCTGGCTAGCACCGGCTATAGTTTGTTGTCATCTCTGAGACACATAGCAGTGGATTCTGACACCAAGCTGGATCTGGCTTGCTCTGGTAACCTCAGGATATAATATCGAGGAGTTAATAATATTAAGAAGAGGTTCTGAGATTACTGGGAATACCTCTTTTTAGAGCTAAGTTGGTATTAGATCTAACATACATGTTGTGGCTTTTGATTTTTTAATACGTTTTGTTAGCTCTTCATGACCTATGACAGCAAAGGACTGAAGTTGCTCATAAGCAAAATTATGAGACACTGTTTTCGGAGGTGCTGTGACAGTTGATTGCATAGTTCCAGTTTTATTTCTGATTATTTCTATTTTATCAATAATTAAATTCATGAAGTCATTACTATTGTACTGTGACGGAATATCTGGTTCAGTCGATTCTTTATTCCTAACCAATTTAGCCACAGTACCAAATAAACACCTAGGATTGTTGTGGTTATTTTCTATGAGTTTGCTAAAATATGTTGACCTGGCAGGTTTTAGTGCCTGTCTGTAGCTACAGACACTATCCTTCCATGCACCACAAAACACCTCTAATTTTGTATTCTTCCACTTGCGCTCCATTTTCTTAGCTGCTCTCTTGAGAGCATGAGTGTGATCACTGTACCACAGTGCGAGGCTTTTTTCTTGAATTTTCTTTAATTGAAGGGGCAACACTATCAAGAGTGCTAAAGAAGACTGTATTTAACTTTCTGTTATTACATCAAGTTCTTCTGGACTTTTTGGCTTACTGAGTATGTGAGACAATTCTGGAAGATTATTAGTGAAGCTATCTTTAGTGGTCGAAATAATAGTTCTACCTGAATGATAGCGTGGTGTAGATTGAAAGACATTATCTGATCGCAACAAACAAGAGATGAAGTAATGATCTGAGATGTCATCGCTCTGCGGTAGAATTGCTATAGTATCAACATCAACACCAAATGACAGAATTAAATTTAGCGTATGATTATGGTGATGAGTTGGTCCTGTCACATTTTGTCTGACTCCAAGAGAGTTGAGAATATCGATAAATGCTAATCCCAATGTGTCATTTTCATTATCTATGTGAATGTTGAAGTCACTAACAATTAAAGCTCTATCTACATTAACTACTAGATCGGATAGAAAGTTTGCAAATTCACCAAGGAAACCAGAGTAAGACCCGGGTGATCTATATCTATATATCTATATATCTATATACATATCTCTCTCTCTCTCTCTCTCTCTCTCTCTCTCTCTCTCTCTCTCTCATATATATATATATATATATATATATATATATATATATTTTAATTTGTATCTGACGGTGTCATATTAAGCATTATTAGTTCAAAAGACTTAAACTTATATCCTGTCCTCTGAGTAACACCAAAAACTTCACTGTAAATTGTAGCAACACCTCCTCCTCGACCCTTCAGACGAGACTCATGTTTATAACAATAACCTGGGGGAGTAGATTCTTTTAAACTAATATATTCATCTGGTTTGAGCCAGGTTTCAGTCAAACAGAGTGCATCCAAACTATGATCTGTAATAATTTCATTTAAAATTAGTGCTTTGGTAGAAAGAGATCTAATGTTTAGTAGCCCTACATTTATATGATGTTTATCTTCTATTTTTCTTCTATTGGTACCACTTTTTTTTTTTTTTTTTTTTTTTCATGTTTGACCTTAATACATTTTTTTCTAAATGATTTAGTGAGAGTTTTGTTTTTGGTAGTTCAGGAAACAGACACAGTCTCTATGTGATATCCAGGTGATACAGTCTCTATGTGTTGTAGTTTTTGTGACCTGTATGACGTCTCAAGGTAGCTAGCAGACTTTTGGATTAACCAGTTTGTCTGCTTCCTGACCTGGGCCCCACTTAGTCAAATGCTATCATTATTAAGACTATGATCCAAATTACTTGAGAGGAGAGTTACACCTTCCCTGGATGGATGGAGTCCGTCTCTCTTTGGCAGGTCAAGTCTGCCCCAAAAACTCTTCCAATTGTCTATAAATCCTATGCTATTCTCCAGACACCACTCAGACATCCAGCCGTTCAGTGACACTAATCTACTATAAACCTCTTCATCACGACGAGTAGGGAGGGGGCCAGAGCATATTACAGTGTCTGACATCATTTTTGCAAGTTCACACACCTCTTTAACATTATCTCTAGTGATCTCTGACTGGCGAAGTCGGACATCATTAGTTTAGGATTAGACAGCACTTTTAAATTTGATCTGATGTCAGATGTCCGAGCCCCCAAAATGCATTTAACAATGTTGGCTTGAGTCTCTATTTCCACCTTCCTTACAATAGAATCACCAATTATTAGGGCTCTTTCAACAGGATTCTCAGTGGGTGCATCACTGAGTGGGGAGAATCGATTGGAAACCCTAACAGGAATGGGAGAGTGGTGTCACTTTGCTGAGGGAGTATGCCGCCGAGACGTCATCCAATCACCCTGGTTATGCCATTATCCAACTTTTCAAAAATGGTGACTCTTTCAAATGTCCACCGTTCATATCTGATGAAATGCTTGGGGGCATATTGGATCGTTATGGTAAACTAGTTGGACCTATTAAAATCCCTTCGGTTTAAAAACCCGTAAATAAAGCATGTCATGTCTTTCATATGTCAGGCATTAATGACACTGAAAGCTTTCAAATTTGAAAGTAGCAGTAAAATTGGCGGTCTCACATAAATACTTTACCATCTTTATTGGCACTGATTCGATTAAATGTTTTGTTTGTGGTCGGCATGGACACATTAGACAAAACTGTCCAGTGGAAAAAGAGGCTCAAAGTGGAAAAAATGAAGTTGAATTTAACTTGCATGTAGAGCATGAGAATGAAACAGAATGATGAGAAAACAACTGATCAGCAGATTGAAATGCCTGTGCAGATTGAAAGTGGAGAGCGTTTTAGTACAATGTCTCTGAAAAGTGGTGCTGAGAGCAACAGTGTTGGTCCTAAAGTTAATAATGTTGAACAGAGTGGAGAGGATGGCAGTGTGGATTCCCGAGGCTGTGTGAAGACTCACTGATGCTGATAAAACTGGTGGGTTAGTGCAGTCTGAGGAGCTAGATGTGCTCAGGGAGGTTGAATGTTCAATTGACTTGGAAACAATAGGTGATAGTATATCACAGGGTGACATGGACCCTCTGTCAGAAAAAAAACTGACTCTCGGCTCATTGAAAATGATTCAGAGAGTGAATGCTCAGAGATTGTTGATGATGTTGAGGCAAACTCCCAAGATAGCTTTGTGGGGAAGTGCTTCAAGCTGCATTACTATACAGTCGAACAAATTAATGATTTTTTGGATAATACAAAAAAATCATAGGAATTAGAATGAATTAGTACCTGGATGACATTTGAGAGTTGATATAATGTTGGGTAATACTATTTTTTCTATTTTTAATATATATGCTCCCATCATAGGTAATGGGCGCAGTACTTTTTTTTACAAACTTTCTGAGGCAATAGCTAGTTGTCCTCAGGATAATGTTGTTGTATTGGGGGTGATTTTAATTGCACTGTGGATCATGTATTGGATATGAACCATGAGGAGCCTCATATGATTTCAGTTGAAACATTTAAATCTGTAATCAGTAGACATAACCTTGTAGATGTGTGGAGAGAGGCTTTTCCTTTGATCAGAAAATACAGCTGGCTGAAATGTAACTCAAATAATTTGTGTTGAGCAAGGCTTGATTGATTCTATGTTGAGGCATATAGGAAAGGAAGGTTCTTTAGAAGTTATATTGCACCAAAATCTCTATCAGATCATCATTACATCTCCATGGCTATCTCTGTTCTCTTACCTATTTCCTGTCATTCACACTGGCACTTTAATTATAGATTAATTCAGGATCACCTTTTCATTCATTCCATTCATTTGTTCTGGATTTCTTGGAGAGTGAAGAGATCCAGTTATTCAACAGTGAGTCAGTGGTAGGATATGGGCAAGGTGCAGATAAAGAACTTTTGTCAACAATATACTGCACATAATACCACAGCAAAAAATTATGATGTTAGAACAATACATTTTCCACCAAAGTAATCATCACAATAGAGGTGGATCAGTGTCTGCTGACATTATTGAAAATAATAAACTTCTTTTAAGGAACTTATTGGAGGACAAGGCAAAAGAGCTCTGGTTAGAGCTAGATACGCTCAGCTGAATGATATGGATGCCCCAACATTTTTTATTTATTTATATTTTTTCATTTTTTTCTTCTTCAAGTGAACAGGAATGTTTTCATAGAATGAAATTTCCCAATGGGCCGGAAACAACTGACCAGCAAATAATTCTGTTAACTACCATCTCCTTTTATGAAGAATTATACAGATCAGAACCCTGTGATGAAACAGCAGCTGATTAATGTTTTTGTGATTTACCACAGTTGTCCAAAAAGGACATGTTGGATTTAGAAAGTGTTTTGACTTGCTGAGCTCTCAAAGGCTGTGCAGGAATTGAATGCTGGGAAGTCACATGGACTGGATGGACTTTCATCCAAATTTTATAAGTGTTTCTGGAGTCTGATTGGTCAAGACCTCTACAGTGTAGGGCTTTACTGGTTGTTTAGATCAGTGTTACTATCAGAAATAATTGGTAATTATTTATTTTGTTATTAATTAATATTTAAATTAATTAATTGAATCTAACTCATTAAAACCTCATATGGGGCTCCAGTAAATGTAGTGCACTACAGGAGCAGGTTTGGTTATTAGCAATAATTAATAATTATCAAAGATAATTATTAATTATTAAAATCAATAGAACATTGATGAGAATCAATGTTAGCTTTTTTAATCCTTTAAATCCACAATTATCAAAGATAATCACCAATCAATAACATAGATGAAACATTAATTAAAATTAACACTAGCTTACTGATCCTTCAAAATCAACACTCATCAAAGATAATTATCAATTATCAAAGATCAATAGAATATTAATAAGGATTAATATTGCTGGGGCACCACCCTGGAATCAGGGACTAATAACCAGATAGTATAACAGTCTCAATATTAGATTGTTTTATTTATTTATTTTTTTATTAACATTTTTTTTTGATTCAACCATTAAATATATACATAGCAGAACACACATATACAGAATCAATATACAACACCCACTACCCCCCCACCCCCCCCCACCCGACCCCCAACAACACACCAGTGGTCACACAACCATAGACACACAACAAAAATAAATAAATTAAAAACAAATCACACACATAAAACCCCTACACCTCCCTCTCCACTGTCCCACCCCGAGAGCCCTCCAAAAAGGACAGATATATGCCCCACTTCTTCTCAAACATATCCAGACTCCCCAGTCTTCTGGATACCCCCTCCTCAAGAGCTGCCACTCTGGCCATCTCTGAACACCACTCCTGAAAAGGGGGCGCTCCAGCCGACTTCCAACTCCTCAAAGTGATCTGTCTGGCGATCATAACACTAGACAGGACCCAGTTTTTCAAGTGCTTCTTCTAAATTAATGACTGCCCTATCTCCCAAGATACAGAGTCTGGGGCAGAATAAAATTTGAGAGGCCAAAACCTCGGACATAAAACTCTGAATCCTCATCCAAAATTCCTGCATCTTAACACATCCCCAAAAGACATGGGTTGTGTCTCCATCTTCTAATTGACATCGCCAGCTGATGGGTGTGTCTTTAAGACAAAGCCTATGCAATCTAGAGGGGGTCCAATAGACTCTATGTAAAATCTTAAATTTCATGAGGCGAACCCTTGCGTCTCTGGATGCAGATTTGACATTTTTAGAATCCCAACCCACTGTCCCTCCTCCAATACCAAATTTAGATCTTTCTCCCATAATCTCTTAAGAGAAGTTGAAGTCCCGTCTCCCATACTCTGAATTAGTAGGGAGTAATACACCGATGCCTCGTGACCTTTTCCAAAAGCAGTAATCACCTCTCCCAGAGTATCGGCCGCTTAAACCACTCCCAAAAACAGTACAGAGCAGGTGACGCAGCTGTAAATACTTATAGAACTGAGATCTAGGAATCCCAAAAAGTTTAACCAAATTTTGAAAGGATCTCAACACTCCATTCTCATACAGGTCACCGAGTGTAGTAACCCTCCTCCCAATCCACTCTGACCAGCAAAAAGGGGACTTGTTGATGCATAGTTTGGGGTTCAGCCATATGCTCGAGGCAACATTTAAAAAAATGTCAGAATTAAACAGTCTGGACACTTTAGTCCATACCGAGTTCAAGTGCGAGATAACGGGATGTACTTTAGCTTCTCCGATTAATTTGATAGAAAGGCTCTGCAGTGGCGAAATAGGGGCAATAACTTCCTGTTCTATACAGAACCAGGGAGGGGCTCTCTCAGGTGGAAGCGACCAATGAGCCAAATGTCTGAGACCGAATGCATAATAATAAAATAAAATCTTGGGTAGGCCTAGCCCACCTTTGTCAATTGGTCTATGTAACTTATTGAAATGTAATTTGGGACGCTTACCATTCCAAATGAAAGACTTTGCTATGCTATCACATTGCTTGAAATAAGAGAGGGGGACATCTACAGGGAGAGACTGCAGTAAGTAATTGAATTCTGGAATACAATTCATTTTAGTAACATTAACCTTCCCAATCATAGATAAATGTAATGAAGCCCACCTGTCCACATCGCTTGAAAACCGTTTTATTAAGGGGTCAAAATTAACTCTAACTAAATCACACAAATTTTCTGGAAATAAAATACTCAAATACTTAATGCCCTGTTTGGGCCACTGGAAAGCTGTTTCTGGGCAGTACGCTGTCTGAGCCAAAGCTTCGGATTTAGACCAATTGACTCTATATCCTGAAAACTTAGAAAAGGAATTAATAATTCTGTGGAGGCAAGGCATAGATCTACTGGGGTCAGAGACAAATAATAGAATATCATCTGCGTAAAGCAAGAGTTTATGCACCATACCTCCCGCCACCACCCCTGGAAAATCATCCTCCTTTCTTATTGCGGTTGCTAATGGTTCCAGGGCAAGACAGAACAATAATGGGGAAAGAGGGCAACCCTGCCGGGTGCCCCTATCCAAAGTAAAATAATCTGAAATTATTCCATTTGTTCGTACCGCCGCTACTGGGTGTCTATAAAGTAACTTAATCCATCCAATAAACGTACTCCCGAACCCGTATATTTCCAATACCTTAAAAAGACAATCCCATTCTACCATGTCAAACACCTTTTCGGCGTCAAGTGAGATGGCAGCGACCGGAGATTGATAATTCGCTACTGACCACATGATATTGATGAGACGCCTAATGTTATCAGAAGAGCTACGGCCCCAAATAAACCCCACCTAATCTATATGTATAAGCGAAGTCATAACTTTACTTAATCAATTAGCCAAAATTTTTGACAAAATTTTTACATCTAACTGGATCAGGGAAATTGGACGGTAACTTTTACACTCGCATGGATCTTTGTCCTTTTTAAGAATCAGACTGATCCGGGCTTGTGTCATGGTTTGAGGAAGCTTTCCATTCTTTAATGATTCAGTATAAACTTCTAACAAAAGTGGAGCCAGTTCTGTAGCATAACATCTAAAAAATTCAGCAGCAAAACCATCTGGCCCCGGAGCTTTGCCAGTAGGTAAAGCATTAATTACCTCGTCAAGCTCCTCCAAGGTTATCTCAGAATCAAGACAATTTCTTTGCTCAGTCGTCAGTTTAGGAAGTTTTAATTGTTCCACAAAGTTTCTAATATCTACATCAGTAGACGAAGATGTGGAACTATAAAGATCAATATAGAATTCTTTAAAAGCATTATTAATATCAGTGGCTGAGGTAAATATTTCACCACCAGCAGATTTCACTGAGGGAATCATAGAAAAAGACTCTCTCTGCTTTATATATCTAGTCAAAAGCTTCCCTGCTTTGTCCCCTGACTCAAAGTATGACTGTGTTGCCCTGAATAACCAAAACTCCACTTTCCGTGACAAAATAGCATTATATCTGTATTTCAATCTAGTCAATTCTCTGAGGCCATCAGACGACATTCTGCACTTCAGCTCTGCGTCTGCACTTTTAATATTCTCTTCCAACTCCACGAGTTCTCGTGCTTTGGATTTTTTGGTGAATGAGGCATACTGTATGATCCGACCCCTAAGAACCTCCTTAAGTGCCTCCCAAGCCATGCCCACAGAGGATACTGAGGACCAGTTGGTCTCCATATAAACAATGATTTCGGTCTTTAACATTTGTTGGAATTCAGGATTTTGCAACAGGGACACATTAAAGCGCCAACTATATGATTTCTTTTTCTCTGTATATGGCAACATCTCCAAACTCACCAGGGCGTGATCTGAGACTAAGATGTTTCCAATTGAGCAATCTGCAACAGATGAAATGAGGGACTTATATATATTAAAAAAAATCTGTTCTAGAATAAATCTTAAGGACTGATGAAAAAAATGTATAGTCCCTACCAGATGGGTTCAAAAGTCGCCAAATATCCGCAAGACCAAGATTTTTACACATCCTGTGAAGCATCATTGTTGCTCTAGGGGGCTTACACACTTGTGCTTCACTATGATCAAGGACTGAGTCCATCAAAAGATTAAAGTCTCCTCCCAATATTATATCATGAGGGGTGCCAGCGGCTTGCAACATCCCTTCAAGATCTATAAAAAAGCCCTTATCATCAGCGTTAGGCACATAAATGTTAGCCAAAATCAACCTTTGCCCCTGAATTTCAGCTAAAACAATAATGACTCTTCCTAATTTATCTTTAATCTGTTTGAGACATTTGAATTGTAGATGTTTATTTACCAATATAATGACTCCCTTGCTTTTACTTGAGCCAGCACTAAAAAAACACGTCCACCCCATATCTTCCCAAATTTTTCAGCTTCCTGCGGGGAAAAATTTGTTTCTTGAAGAAACACTATATCATATTTCTTACGTTTAAGAAAAGAAATAACCTTCCTTCTTTTTATTGGGTGCCCCAACCCATTTACATTCCATGTGGAGAGAGATAGTACACTCATATTAACATTTGACATTTTGATATAATAAAAATAAATAAATTGTGTGTCAAAAACAAGATTATACAGACCACATTCCCCATTAATGCAACAATCAAACCCCGAACTTCCCCCCGAACAAAACAAACAGAAAAAAGAAAAATGTGCGCATTAACCCCGCGCACGACAGCGCCAACCGGCGACAATCCCTTAAAACTCAAAGAGTCCATGTACGCCTACGAGAGTCCCCGCAACAACTTTGCCATCGGATTGCTCAAGTCCAGTTCTTCTATACAAATTTTGTAAGGCAAAATTACAAAACAGAAAATACTTGACCCCAGCCAACAGGCAGAATAACAGAAAAAACATGTAGATTCATTCACAGAACCGTCTCGAAGGTGTGTTCCTCCACAAAATAAACTCCAGCTGATATAAAGCTGTTCAGTTTTCTCGGACAGACAAACAACTGTTCAGTGAGCCGGCTGTTATGAGTTCAACGGATGACATAATCATTCCAATGTCCCACAAAAATACTCAACAAAACAGACTCCAGCCAGCAGGAGGAATAAGCACAAAGAACAAACAGATTTATCCACAGCTTTCCAAAGGAGTGATATTCAACAGAACAAGCTCCAGTGGCTAGGCAGAGCCACCACAAAAAACAAAACCGGCATCCCGGTTCCTCGGATGATCAAGAGCCAAACTAACTGGGAGGCCGCAAAAAAAAAAAAAAAAAAAAAAAAAAAAAAAAAGAAAAGAAAAATACACCATAACTTACTCAGCCCGTCAACTTTATAAAAGACATCCTTTAGGTGAGCATGTAGATATTTTGCGGTCATCCATAGTGTCCACTCTCAATCTGGCCGGAAACTTCAGTGTAGAAAAGATCTTCCGTCAATGCAAAAGTTTCTTGGAGTCATGCCACAAAACAAACTCCAGCCGCTAGGCAGAGCCAGCGCAAAAAGAAACAAAAATGGCACCCAGCTTCTGCAGATAATACAGTCCCTGAACCGCGAGTCAGTCCACTAATATAAGAAACATAAAATGGCTTACTCACTCCAATGTATTTATGAAGGAGAGTGCCATTTTTGGACAAGTAAATACTTTGCGACCATTCTTCGTTTCTATTCTCAGTTTGGCCGGAAACATCAGAGCAAACGAGATCTTTTTCTGATGTAAGAGTTTCTTGCATTCCTTGAACCGATCGCGTTTCTTTCTTGTCGAGTTCGAAAAGTCCGGGAACAAGAAAATATTGTGATTCTTCCAAGAAAGCTTCCCTTTGCTCCTCGCCTGGCGCAACACGAGATCTTTATCGGATGATCTCAGAAATTTGGCCAAAATGCATTGGGGCTTTTCTCCCTCAGCAGATCTGTGAGCTTGCACTCTGTGAGCTCGCTCGATTTCCAGCTTCTGGCCTGTTATGTCGAGCAGACTCGGGAAGAGCTTGTTCAGGAATTTCACCATATCTCTGCCCTCTTCATGCTCATGAATTCCAACAATTCATATGTTATTCCTTCTGTTCATATTTTAATATGATATTTTATTCCAGTTTTTTCGAAATTAATTCTAAATCTGTTTTGGACGCAGGCGGATTAGTGGTTAATTCCCTTTCCGATGACTCAAGATAATTTATTCGTTTTTCAACTTCTGTCACTCTTGTAAACAACTCAGAGAATTTTGTTTCCATCGCCGTAATCGATCGACGTATTACAGCGAGATCTTCCAAGTCAGCAAGAACCTTCGTCAGCATCACCGACATGTTGGACAACTGACGCTGAATATCTTCTCCCGACGTGCCGTCCAAATCGTGTCTCCGGTCCGCAGTCCTGTCAGAGGCCTCAGCTTGAACACGTAAGTGTCTTTTAATGTCTCCAGAGTCTGAGGATTTTGACTTCTTTGCCATGTTTACCTCAAAGAGCAAGTATGTAATTGGGTGTATCGAATCTAACCAGATTATAACATGAAAATAATAAAAAAACTAGCAAAGTTTGCAGAGCTCGTGTCTCACACGTCTGCTTCTCGCATGGAGTCCATTAGATTGTTTTCTTAGGAAAATCGACATCCGAAGAATATCAATTTTCGGGAAAAAAACAATGAATGAAGGCTTGAATCCGAGCACTGACACCCCATCAGCATGACACAGGTATATGCAAAACAAACTAAAACACTTCTCTTTGAAGTATAACAAAGTTTATTTATGCAGTAATATCAATTAATAATTAATACAATGCAGTCAATAAACTTCCGACTTACAACTACAAACTAAACAGTGATATGATTAGATATGGAAATCAAAATAATCCTATAACACATGAGGGTGTGTGTGTGTGTGAGAGAGAGTGTGTGTGTGTGTGTGTGTGTGTGTGTGTGTGTGTGTGTGTAAGGAGGGACGTGCACAAAATGGCGGATATGACTCTCGTGGAGAGTATGTCATGCAAGACTTCCGGACAGAGAATATGGCCGCGAATGTGGGCAGAGAGAAACCAGTCAATGGTAGCTTAGGGACAAATCTGAGCTTTATCACAAAGCTATCTACCAGCCAAAAATGTGTGCAAGAATGTTTGTGAGGGGTCGCATGTGTGTGGTTAGTACGAGAGAGAGAGAGAATAAAGTGACGGCCCTAAAGCCGGTTTCACGATCGTGGGAGAGAAAGCAGCTGTTAGTTTATCACTCAGAGACGTGGTGGACGGCTCGTAAACCGTCCCGCGGTCTTTGATTCTTTAATAGATAAACTCAGTTTGCTGGTCTCACCTGCAATGGTGGAAATGCACTTCAGTCCAATGTGGTTGGACTACAATACAGCAAATCTCATTCGTGATAATTAATACCCTGAGTATTAATCACAATGAGCGGACTCAGTGGTCCGTAAACTTTGGAAGCAAATCCCGGAAGCATCTCAGAGATATTTCTACTCCTGATGATGTCATGGTTGAGGTGCGTTCTGTCGTGTGCCTCATCCAATAGGAGTTGAGAGTTCAATCCTTTAGTGAGCAAGGCTTCATGGGATTTGTGGTCTGTTTTGGACTCCCTTTGTTAGATTTTTAACAGTAAGATTTATGACTTGGTATGTGGGCTTGAGTTAGGTTTTACGACTGTGTTAGGCCTGCCTTTGTCTTCTATCTGAATACATGAGGCCCAACAACAGTGTCCTACTGGAATCTATTGAATCTATTGGTATTTTGCCCCTGAGTTGTTGCAGAGCTGTGTTAACATTATTGCCAAAAAAGGGGGACCTTGGATTTTTAAACAACTGGAGCCCCGTATCTTTAATATGTGTTGATCTGAAGATATTGTCAAAAGCCTTGACTAATAGATTGAAGAAATGCATAGCAACTGTGATCAATGAAGACCAAACATACTGCATCCCTAAATGGACCATTTCTGATCATTTGTTTTTAATAAGGGTTATAATTGCAGTTGCTAAAAACCACACATTTGATATATGTTTCTTATCTTTAGATCAAGAAAAGGCTTTTGATAGAGTGGACCACTTATATTTGTTCAAAACTTTGAAAGCTTTTGGGTTTCGTCCATGTTTTGTGTCTTTCATTGAATTGCTGTACAATGACACATTCAGCTTGTTGAGGATTAATGGTCATCTAACTAGGCCTTTTTTAGTAACGAGGGGTATTTGCCAGGGCTGCCCACTTTCTGGACTTTTAAATGCTATTTCCACTGAACCTCTGTTGTCAAAGTTAAGAAAACAACTTAATGGATTTGGTGCTCCAGGGTTCTCAGAAACTGTTCATGTAAAACTTATAGTGTATGCTGATGATGTAACTGTTTGATTAGAAATACTGATGATGTCACCACTTTAATTTCTTGCTTGGACAATTGTAAAAAATAAATAAATAAATAAATAAATAAAAAAGCAACATCGGCTCGCATTAATTGGCATAAATGCACATCACTGCTTCTGAGAGACTGGCAGACTACAGGACCTCCACAGTTACCACAACAGTGTAAATGGGATAGGAATGGTATTAAAGTTCTTGGGATTTATTTTGGTAAAATTGAGTATATTGAAAAGAACTGGGATGGTTTAGCTGATAAGATAATAGGGAGACTTGAGAGGTGGAGGTGGATTCTTCCTCAGCTTTCTTATAGGGGGAAATGCCTTGTTGTCAATAATCTGGCAGCCTCAATGCTTTGGCATAAACTAACAATATTAGATCCTCTTAAGGATTTACTTTCTGTTGTTCAAAAAGCCTTTTTATTTATTAATTTTTATTAATTTTTATTTGGGTTGGTCTTCACTGGCTCCCTCTTGGAATTTTATATCTTCCAGTATCAGAGGGTGGACAGGGATTAAAACATGTGGAATCAAGGTTATGGACAATGAGGCTTCAAACGCTGCAAACATTGGTATACTGGTCAGACAGAGTGCCCTGAATTGTCTATGGTCAATCCATACCGCAAAGTATTGGGGGCACTGGGTTTGATAAACAATTGCTTTTAATTGAAAAGTCTTTTGTTTCAAATGAACGTTGTCCTTTTCTGAATTTTTATATATCTGATTTTAAAGCAGTTGTTAAAAGTTTTTAGGAGCGTATGGAACATAATGGGGTTGCTGAATCCTTGTTTATTAACACTCTTTTTGGAATACAGTTTTTTTTTTTTTTTTTCGAGCTCAGTAATTGCTAATTTTACAAAGAGAGGTGTAATTACAAAATTGGATTTGATTGACTTAGCAAAAGTTGAACGGCGGACAACTAAGTCAATTGCTGACCAACTTGAAGTTAGATCATTAAAATATGTTGATTGTTAAATTGGGTGTCTTAAAATATATTTTCCTCAACCTTTAATGTCCTTTATAAACATGTTTTTAAACAACGGAGAAAGACATTTGGAGTTTTCTTGTCCTAAGTTATACCTACGTTTTTAGAAACTAATAATATTGTGGACATGACCTTTCTTTTAAAGGGGTTTCAAAATTTTTAATTTCATATAATTTGGAAAAATGTATTGTATAATATTTGTGTAAAGTCTGAATATTATATGCAACTAAGGGGATAAGCTGATGCTAAATGGAGAGCACATCTCTCTATTCCTGCTCTATTCCTGTGTTTGTTATGTTTGTTTAAAGTTAAGTTTGACATTAAAACTGTATGTTTACTGTTCAGCCGGTTCCCACCTCCTCCTTGCCCATCCTTGAACTGTAACAGTTAACAGTGTAAACATAAAGTTGTAATGTCAAACTTAACTTTAACAAACATAACAAACACAGACACACATGCAGTGCGGCTGCATGCGTGTGTGTGTGTGTCTCTCTCTCTCTCTCTCTCTCTCTCTCTCTCTCTCTGGTGTGTTTTGGCTGCTTTTAAGAGCTCTCCCTGCTATCACTGTAACAAGAAACAGCTGTTAGAAATCATGTCAACCAGCTTGATGAGCCACACTACTCCCTCTCTCCTGCAAAATGACACATCACCACACTGGGTTTACTGTTTATAATAAAAGGAATTTGAAAGTCAAAATTCTCTCCCTCTCTCTCTCTCTCTCTCTCTCTCTCTCTCTCTCTCTCTTTATATACAATCAGGGCTGGATTGGTAATCTGGCATACTGGGCATTTTCCCGGTGGGCCGATGCACTTTGGGGCCGATCAGGGGTGGACTGGCCATCGGGAGAACCGGGCTGGCCATGAAAAGGGCCGAAAGGGCCGCGATAAGCTGAAATGAGCCACTGCATTATGCAGGACAGGCCACAAAACGGTGCCACAATATGCCGAAGGGGGCAGCGATATGCAGAAAAGGACAGTGAAATAACGGAAATAATTTGGTGAAGTAATATGGAACCATTATGCAGTCAAGACCTGGAACTACTTTAAAGCCGTGCATTTCCTTGAAAAATAATTGCACACCTTAGAATGTCCGTGAACCAATCAGAATCAAGCATTTAACAGACCCGTGGTATAAATATATATATATATATATATATATATATATATATATATATATATATATATATATATACATTATATGTAAACACTCACACACACACACGTTGGTGCGGCTATCCTTATGAGGAGTCTCCATAGACATAATGATTTTTTTACTGTATGAATTATAGTTCCCTATCTGTCACTCACTCAACGTTGTGTCGATGTAGTGACACTAGGGGTCACACTTGGGAGCCCCAAACACCTCTGATCTTTGATAAAAGGCCAATGGAAATTGGCGAGTGGAATTTGCATGCCAGTCCCCCGGACATACAGGTATAAAAGGAGCTGGCTCGTAACCACTCATATAGATTTTCTCTTCGGAGCCGAGCGGTAGTATTCAGTGAGCTGAATTACTCTGCCGATCCATTCACCTCGAAAACTGTTGGATTTACGGCACATTACAGCGGTTTCTCTCCCTCGTGCACCGGTGGAGTGCAGAGAACGCCCCTGGGTGCTTCAGCAGCCTAAAAGAGTATATTCTTCCATTAAAAGTGTATATTTTCCTTCTAAATGAGTGGCACTTATGGAGTGTCTTTTTAAAGATGCCTTTCCGTTTGTGTTTAATTCCTGGTAGCGGTCGTTTTCTCTCCACTTCTGACGGCCACGATCGCTGTCTCACGTGCTTGGGTGCTGCCCACGCGGAGACGGCGTTCGTGGACGGGTCATGTCCTCACTGCAAGAACATGACCATGGCAACGTTGCGGTCGCGGCTTTCCATTGTTAGAGGGAAAGCCACCCCAGCAGCTCCCTGCCTCGGTCCTTCCACTTAAGGGTTTGAGGCCACGTAGGTTAGCACTGGGGCCGATTTGGGGACCCTAATGGGAGCCGCTCTGCTGGGTAACTCCCCACGGACCTCCCATTCCCCAGTATGCTCGTTTGTCCTGGTCGAGTTCTGGGATGAGACCGCCGGCTCGTCTCAGGGCAAGTTCGCAATCTCATTCGGCACTCGCAAAGTGGATGAGCTCTCGATTGCAGCATCAGAGAGCGGGCTGGTCCAGTCTGACACTGAGGACTCGACTGGGCTCCCAATTTCGGGTGCGGTCGCCCAGTCGCAGGCCAACGCGGAGCTGGCGGCCATGCTTACCCGGGCGGCTGCAAGCGTCGGGCTGGAGTGGAACCCTCCAATCCCACCTGAACCCTCGAGGCTTGACGATTGGTTCCTGGGCTCGGAGCACTGCTCATGGCCATGCCCCACCCCGGTCCCTTTCTTCCCGGAGGTGCATGAGGAGCTCACGAGGTTGTGGCGGGCACCTTTCACTGCCCGGACCTGGTCTCTGAGCTCCTCCGCTCTCACTACCCTTGACGGTGGAGCTGCCAGGGGGTACTCGGCGATTCTCCAGGTGAATAAGGCGGTTGCGGTGCACTTGTGCCCACAAAACGCCACCACCTGGCAGAACCGCCCGAGACTCCCGTCCAGCGCCTGTAGGTTTACGTTGTCTCTGGCGACTAAGACCTACAGTGCCACTGGACAGGCTGCCTCCGCCCTGCACGTCATGACTCTCCTGCAGTTGCACCAAGCCAAGGCGTTAATAACTGCACGAGGGTAGTTCTGACCCAGGATTGATACAGGAGCTGCGCTCTGACCGAGCAAGCACATGCAGTCAGTGCTGAACTGCCTGAAGTTGTTCAGGCAGAGCACGGCGGTCCCACTGAAGCATTTTAAGAGGCTCCTGGGGCATATGGCGTCCTCGACGGTGGTCACGCCACTCAGGTCGATGCATATGAGACCACTTCAGCACTGGCGTCAGACTCGAGTCGCGAGGTGGGCATGGCGCCACGGCACACATCGCGTGGTCATCACGCCGATCTGCCGCTAACTGTTCAGCCCTTGGACGGGCCTTGCATTCCTGCGGGCAGGAGTCCCCTTAGTGCAAGTACCCCAGGCACGTCATGGTTACGACAGATGCCTCTGAGCATGGCTGGGGCGCTGTGTGTAACGGGCACACAGCCATGGGCTCCGGGACAGGGCCACGACTGCATTAGTAGGTCAACTGCCTCGAGTTGCTCGCAATGTTGCTCGCCCTGTGGAGGCTTTGTCCGTTGATCCAGGGCAAGCACATGTTGGTCCGGATGGACAACATGCCGATGTTATCATACAGTAGCCTCCAAGGTGGCTTGCACTCACGTTGCATGTCGCAACTCGCCCGCTGCCTCCTCCTCTGGAGTCAGCAGCGACTCAAAGACCCCAGAGATGCACAGTCGGGTCGGTGCTTTCCTTCCTGCAGGAGAGGCTGGTGGAGCAGCTGTCCCCCACACCTTGAGGGTGTACGTGGCCACTATGGCGGCACACCACAATGCAGTTGACGGTAAGTATTTAGGGAAGCACGACCTGATCAACAGTTTCCTTAGAGGCGCGAGGAGGTTGAATCCTCCCAGACTGCACCTCATTCCCTCATGGGATCTCCCCATGGTCCTGCGGGGAGCACCGTTTGAGCCCTGGAATCAGTTGAGCTAAAGGCAGTCTCTTGAAGACTGCCCTCCTGACTGAGCTCATATCCATCAAGAGGGTAGGGGACATGCAGGCATTCTCTGTCAGTGACACGTGCCTGGAGTTCGGTCCGGAATACACTCATGTAGTCCTGAGGCCCGACCGAACTATATGCCCAAGGTTCCCACGACCCCGTTTAGGGATCAGGTGTTGAACCTGCATGCGAAGCTGCCCCATGAGGAGGCAGACCCAGCCTTTTCATTGCTGTGTCCGGTGCGTGCTTTGTGCATCTACTTGGATTGCACGCAGAGCTTTAGAGGCTCTGAGCAGCTCTTTGTATGCTTCAGAGGACAGCGGAATGGGAGCGCTGTCTCCAAACAGAGGATCGCCCACTGGGTCGTTGATGCCATCGCTTTGGCATACCATGCCCAGGATGTGCCGCCTCCCTTGGGGCTTCGGGCACACTCGACCAGGAGTGTGGCGGCCTCCTGGGCCCTGACCATTGGTGCCTCTTTGGCAGACATCGGTAGAGCAGCAGGCTGGGCAACACCCAATACCTTCGTGAGGTTCCTCAATCTCTGGGTTGAGCCGGTTCGTCCCGTGTGTTGTCAGGTACGAACAGGTAAGTTGGCGGGACAACTGGCCGGGTGTACTGCTTGCGTATAGTGCCTTTCCCCTTTTGGAGGGAGAGACATGCGCTTTTACCCCCCAACTGTGTTCATGAGACTGTGGACCCCGGATGTCCATCCTCATTAGCCCTGTGGCAGGCGAGCTCATGGAGAAACTCGATGTCGGCCCAGTACGTGTACTAGTAGGCCCTGTACTGGGGTAGGTGCTCCACATGCACTGGTTACCTGTCTGTAACCCCGTGTGATGTATCTTCTGCAAGATGGTTTCCCCATTGGTAAACCTGCGTCTTCCTTGGGCAGAGTCCCCTCTGCCACCGGTTGCCGTGTTGGTAGAGCTCCGTCCCCACTGGGTAGGACCTACCACAGGGACTTCTCCACATGCGACACTGCCAACAAAACTCAGTAAGACCATGTGACGTATTTCCAGACATTACCTCCCCTTTGGCAGGGTGTGGTCTCTTTCTGCATTTTTACATTTTCAAAAAAACATCGTTTAGTATGTTTTTTTTTAAGCAATTTAAATTATGGGGACACTAGAAATGTCCTCATAAACCACATTTATAGCATAATACCCTTGTAATTACCAGTTTGTAACCTAAAAAAAAATGTCCTTGTAAACTACCCAATAATAACTATTTCACATCGTATGCCCTGGGTGAAGAACTGCTGAAATGGAAGGTTACCATGTTGGGGACAGTGAGAAAAAACAAGCTGAAGCTTCTCTCTGAGCTTCTTGCGATGAAAAACAGGAAGGTAACATCTTCAGTGTTTGCCTTCATTGGCAGAGCCACTATCATCTCCCATTGCCCCAAGAAAGGGAAAACTTTCCTGTTGATGAGCACTATGCACAAAGATGCTGTTCTGAGGACCAGAGAAGACAGAAAACCACAAATGGTCTTGGACTACAATGAGACAAAGGGAGGGGTTGATAATCTAGAAAAGGTCACAGCCACCTACAGCTGCTGACGCATGACTGCCCGTTGGCCCCTTGTCATTTTCTTCAAAATTGATGTGAGTGCCTACAATGCCTTTGTATTATGGAGTGAAATAAACAAGGACTGGAACAGCGAAGAGAGTCGAAGGACAATTTTCCTGGAGCAGCTGGGTTACGCGTTGGTGAAACCACATATCGAGAGAAGACGGTGCCTTCCAAGAGCACCAACAGCTTCTGCAACTGATGTGAAGGACATCCAAATAGAGACACACACCCCAGTGGTTCAAACTACAGGCAGGAAACGTGGCAGGTGCCAGGTCTGTCCCAACAGAAATGACTCCAAGACCAGCAACACCTGTGTGAAATGCAAGAATTACATCTGGAAGGAGCACACCCACACTCTCTGCCCATCATGTGCACAGTAGTGCAGACAAAAGGCTGAAATGTACCTTTTGGTTGGCTGTAGGAAAAATAATATGCTGTTCATATTCTGTCTATGATGTTTATATTCTAGTAAATTTGAGGTTAACAGGAGGGTTAATTAAAAGGCACAACACCAATATTGTTCTGCCTTAAACCTTTGTCACAGATAAGGAAAACAACCACTTCACTCCAACTGTGTTTCTCATATAATAGCAGATGTTCTGATGAAAAGATGAAAGAGGTCACCAGAGGGTAATTTTCTAAAACACAAATTATGACCTCTTTGGCCTGACTTTAAAAATCAGTTACTAAATCAGTGTTATCTGTCCTATAGAAAAAGGCTTTGTATATATAACTTTCAAAATTCACTCCATTCCGAGTTCTCTGCCCTGATTTTACAAATGAAGACTTAATATACTATGTTTAATTGCTGTTTGCTTAATAAATGCTTTGCTGCAGGACGAAGCAGATGTCTCTGAAGCATCTGTAGAGGCACTCAATGGCAAATGGCATCCATCGGGATATCATCATAAAAGCAGGGTTGGGGAGTAACGGAATACATGTAACAGGATTACGTATTTAAAATACAAAATATTAGTAACTGTATTCCACATGCGCACAGTAGTGCAGACAAAAGGCTGGACTGCACCTTTTGGTGGGCTGTAGGAAAAATAATATGCTGTTCATATTCTGTCTATTCTGTTTGTATTCTTTCAAACTCATTTTGGTGACTACGTAACTTTGTTTTCACACATACATATTTGCATACATAGCACTTACAGTAGCATAGAACAATCCCTGACACAATGCTCAAATTAACTTTTTATATGTGTTTGTATTTTAAATAAAGGACTGTTATGTGTTCCTTACTGATGTTCTGATGATAATGATATTCTGTTTAGCAAATAAAATCCTTCTAAATGTTTCAAATTGTGTTTGTTTTCCCTGGGGTCAGATTGACCCCGAACATAATACATGTTACTATCCTTGATAACAGAAATTATTTTATTTAAAGGGCTATTTAGGTAGTCAACAAAGAAACAAAGTACCTGACACATAAACTTAGGTAAAAATCATATTCTGGAGGTTTAAATTGCTGGGCTCAAATTGACCCCAAGGATAAAAGATGTTAGTAAATTTGAGGTTAACAGGAGGGTTAATTAAAGGCACAACAGCAATATTGTTCTGCCTTAAACCTTTGTCACAGATAAGGAAAACAACCACTTCACTCCAACTGTGTTTCTCGTATAATAGTAGATGTTCTGGTGAAAAGATGAAAGAGGTCACCAGAGGGTAATTTTCTAAAACACAAATTATGACCTCTTTGGCCTGACTTTAAAAATCAGTTACTAAATCAGTGTTATCTGTCCTATAGAAAAAGGCTTTGTATATATAACTTTCAAAATTCACTCCATTCCGAGTTCTCTGCCCTGATTTTACAAATGAAGACTTAATATACTATGTTTAATTGCTGTTTGCTTAATAAATGCTTTGCTGCAGAACAAAGCAGATGTCTCTTAAGCATCTGGAGAGGCACTCAATGGCAAATGGCGTCCATCGGGATATCATCAAAGCAGGGTTGGGGAGTAACGGAATACATGTAATGAGATTACGTATTTAAAATACAAAATATTAGTAATTGTATTCCACTACAGTTACAATTTAAATAATTGGTAATTAAAATACAGTTACATTCAATTATTACTGAAGAGATTACTTTGCATTTTATTGTCATTTATTTCATTTAATATTTAGTCCTTTCAGATGGAAAACATTTATACATTTAAATGATGCGATCCAAAGTGCATTTGAACAGCGGTGAAACATTCACCACTGTTCCATCATATGTGTTACATTCATACGAGCAGACAGAGAAGTAAGTTTGGAGCAGAAGAAATAGAAATAAACCTTGTGTAAATTGTCAGCTTTATGCTAAGCTAAAATGCTATTTCTAGCCATTTTACATGCACGTTATCAGGCACGATCATATTTTTTTATCAAGAAAATTCACGTTGGATCATAATTTCTTTTTTCTAGTAAGACCTTTGATATTAGGGCAAAAATCGTATTCTTGATAATAATTTTTGTATTGTTTTCCTGTAAAAAATATCTAAAAATCCTTAAAACAAGATCAATTTGATTTATCTTGTTTTAGAAACAACACTGCATAAGATATTTAGATTTTTAACATGTGTATTTTGTCTTACTGTACTGGCAGATTTTTTATAGTCAAAACAAGTGAAAAAATCTACCAGTGCTGAAGAAGTAATCCAAAGCATTTAGAATACGTTACTGACTTTGAGTAATCTAACAGAATACGTTACAAATTAAATTTTACAGCATGTATTCTGTAATCTGTAGTGGAATACATTTAAAAAATAACCCTCCCAAACCTGCATAAAAGGCAGTCCTATTTTCCATGCCGTGGAATGACTTGAATTAGGCTTTTCATTATTTCAGTTTATTTTCAACCTTAAATGATATGATTTGATATCCTGATATCTTTATATCAGCGTTTGCGAGTAGCTTACTAAAACTAGCTACTACTAAATGCACATAAAAGTAGCCAATGACAAGTACTTAGTACACTACTAACTTAACTCACGGTTACTAACTAACTTTTTACAGCTACTTTGGAACATTTTGGAATATTGTAAAAAAAAAGAAAAGAAAAAAAAGAAAAAAAAATGCTATACAGTTTAAAGAATATTTTAAATTGAATTGAAAAACAAAACAAAAACAAAAAAAAAACAAATCAGTAGCATGCCTGTCACACAACTGTTCTTTTTTTTTTTTTTTTTTTTTTAATAGAGTAGCTTTTCAAGTAACACACTCAATTTTACAGCTAGAATAGCACTGTAACATGACAATACATTGCATTGGTGTATTTTTTTATTTTTTTATATCACATTAGATTGCACATACAGCCTAATAGCTGAGGTAATAATCAAACAAGCGATCCTAAAATTTCCTTTCACAAACTTGATTATGTAGCATTGAAAAGTCTGATTTTTCAGTTTGCTCAGATCGTTATTTAATGAAGAGGTTCAAAAAATAACAATTTACAGATGTGTCTCTGTGCAGAAGTCCATGCAATATTCATGTTTTTGTTGCAAAATATTCAGCTGAACACCGCTGTTCATCATTATGTTTCAACTACGTTATACTCTAGGTTTTGTATTTAGTGTAAATATTTATGTTTAATTTTTAAAATGTACTACTGTCACTCTAATTGAGAACCATTCATTCAAAACCCCTCCTTTAACAACTTATTTTTACTTAAATTTATTTAAATTATGAGTAGGTTGGCAAGCTACATTTTTAAAGTAGATTCACCAGCAGTTCTTCATATTACTTGTGGCAGCTGGAACATTATATTCATACATCTTTCAGAATACTTATTTTTGGCCAGGAAATATATTACAATTAACTCTGAGGCCTTCAATAAATGTAAGTGTAACATAATTTGTAATGCATCACAAGAATGGCTTGCCTGTTCATCCAGTTTGTTCTTGTGATGATGTGCCTGAACCCCTTGCAGAAAATCTTGAACACATGATTGGGTAAGAAGGCAATCAATGACAATGCTAAATCTTCCCTTTTGTAATGTCTGAGGGCTGTTGGGAAAGGGAAAATCTCATAGAAATCAATGTGCCACAAAGGAAGAGCAAAAGCATCTTTGAAACAGGGCCTTGTTAGTGGCAAGGCATGAAAAAAATAAAAATAATAATAATAATAATTCAGCAATAACAAAATTAGAACCCAAGTTCTTCATTTGTTTTGTGTTGAATGTGCGGGCTGTCAATGGAAAGTTAAAGGAAATGTTGTGTAGGTTGCTCATTTGCCAACTAATGCACATATATATTTTAAAAAAAATCTATTTCTCTGATCGATCAACATGGCTTTACCTAGATGGGTTAATTACATACGTTCTCGTCTGAGACTTGTGTATTTTCTAATATACTGGAGAACGAGTAAACAAAAATGTCCACTTAACAATAGTGTGAAACATTTCTATGAGCCCCTTAAACCCAGCACAGCTGTCAATATGTTTTACCTACACTACCGGTCAAAAGTTTTGAAACACTTACTCATTATTTATTATAATTGTTTTATTTTTGTTTTTTTTTGTGTGTTTTTTTTTTACATTTTAGAATAATAGTAAAGTCATTAAAACTATGGAATAACATAAATGGAACTATGGGAATTATGTTGTGACTAAACAAAATCCAAAATAAATCAAAACTGTGTTATATTTTAGCATCTTCAAAGTACTCACCCTTTGCCTAGAATTTGCAGACATGTACTCTTGACATTTTCTCAACCAACTTCTTGAGGGATCACCCTGGGATACTTTTTAAACAGTATTGAAGGAGTTCCCATCTATATGCTGGGCACTTATTGGCTGCATTTCTTTATTATTTGGTCCAAGTCATCAATTTCAAAAAAAATTTTTTTTATTTATTTATTTTTATTAAATGATGTTAGATTTATAATGAAATAAATTAATATGGTGACACAATTATATTTTTGTCTACAAAACTAATTTCAAAAATTTAAACATACGCCTTCAGATCAAAAGATTTTTAAGATCAAGTTTATACATTTATACAAGTTTTTCAAAACTTTTGACCAGTAGTGTATGTCGAAGCCTCCCTAAACAGAACTTACAAAGACTTCAATCTTCCATTTTGGTTTTTCATTTGAGACTACGCCATTAAACGTGATGGGATGTGCTGCAAAAGCTAACCTCATGCATTCTAGCAAAGCAAAGTTTCTAGGGAAATCCCAAGACATTTACTTTACCTCTAAGACACATTTCACATTTCTTTATTTTAGCCAATTTGTGATTATTATATGAATTATTCAGAGTTGCAGCAACAACCTGAATATCTGAAAAAAAAAAAAAAAAAAAAAGGTGATTGAATGTGGAAAGCAATCTTTGCAAATCAGCGGTTAGGCCTTGATGTGATTATGTAACCAATAGGGTTTAAATCAACACATTAAAGGGTTCAGATCAAGAAAGATCATGTTTTGTGTCATTTCATCATCTCTTTTTTTTTTTTTTTTTTTTTTTTGGCATGTAATAAAATAAAAAATAAAAATAAAAATGTAGCTCAGACATTAATTTAAAGCTTTTAACATGTAAAGGATATCATGAGATTAGTAGAGTCGAAAGCCTTGCACAGTTCATTGTTCATCCTTTTATCCTGCCTGATGTGTGTTACTTTAAAATAGAGCTGTACATTTACCACATTAAATGCAATTAAGAATAAAAAATAATGCTATAAAAGATTAACAGATTTAATCATGCATCTGACCCATATGTGAATTCCATTACCCACATTTTTCTACCAATGAAGAAAATCAAACATGAAGTTCCACCTAAATGCAAAGCATATTTTCCAAGTCTGAAGTGAGCCCAGTCAAACCAACCAAGAGCGGGCAGCAAGGAAAGAGTAAGGACTCGTTCACACACGGCATATTCTTGCATTAAAAACAGCTAGATGGAGCACAACAGAATGAAAAAAAAAAAAAAGTTTAAAGTTGAACTACTTTTAACTTGACATGGTGTGTTAAAAATGCAACTCTCATGACGTGAGATGCTGAAAAACAGCGAGAAATGAAGCATTGGCCAAAGATCTTAATCTGACGCATGTGTACATACACTAGACTAGCAATAGAAAAAATGGTGCAGATGGAATACAAGAATGCATCCTGTATAGACAGCCCCTCATTAGAACTGGATTTCAAAATTGGGTCTTTTCTTAGCAAAAATGTTTAATCATTTGGCACTGCTTCAAGCATATAGGCTAACTGAGAGTTGCCCTACCCTACTGAGAGTAACTATCATGATACACATTGCATCACTCTCACAAAGTGACACAAACAAACTGAGTTCATGTGACCTTCTCGCCTCATACTTCAAACATACAGATGCTGACTGTTACCCACCTAATATGGATAGCCGATGCAAGAAAGCATGAAATGCTGAGTGGACAGCAGATATTTGGCACAATAGCAGAGGTTTTATTTAGGCTGGGGATTTCAGCAATCATATAAATAAATAAATAAACAAACAACCGTATGGAAATGGAGAGTTTTTGACTGAATGCCTGAGTGAAATATTTTAGAATGAAAATGCATTTCTTACAGATGAAATACAAAGTCTTAATATTTACATAATATTTATCGTTATCTGTCGCCATGATTACAGGCATTAGTTAAGGCTATTGCAAGTTAAAGAATGGAATTAACTTTGGATACCTTTCCATACAGACATGAATTGGTCAGCTCTGGACAATTTTAGAGTCACATCTGTTAATAAAAATGGTTATCAATCCTCAACACTTACAGTAGACTACTATGTGAATGCAGCCAATATTTTAGCCTCCAATATCTCCCTAAATGTTTTTAATAACACCACACGAATAACATCAAATCAAATACTAGGCAGAAAGCAGGAAAGAGTCAACATAGATCAAATTTAAATCAAATTTGTCCTGAACAGTAATCAAAATGCTTATGAAGTCCCTTTGAGTTTGTTCGCTTTTGCATTTAGATGTGTTTTTGTTTATTTGTTTAGTTTTGTTTTGTTCTGGTTTAAAATTGGTTTTGTCAAAGGCTTAATTGATTAAATACTTCCTATCAGACCAAAGAGCCTTCGAACAAACCTGAAAATCAAACAATCATGACAGCTCATGTTTGCACTTCCCAACAGAATGTGGGCTTCCAAATCATTATGTATATAGTAGTTTCCAGCAGCAGAAGTGCTTTCTTTACATAACCCTCCCCATCACTTCATTTTAGATGATTGTAGTTCTCTGAATGGATTTTCAAGGTGGGGATATGTTGAGGTATTTGTTATGGATGGCTGTGTTTTCACAGTTCCCCTCTCTATATAATCTGCACATTATTCCAAAAAAAAAAAAAAAAAAAAAAAGAGAGAGAGAGAGAGAGCCTGTCAGTTTGATTTCAGAACCCAAAGCTGAAGAGAGAATGCACGAAAAATCTAAATTTTTAATGAGTTTTATATTGAATGAGCATACAAGCCTTCACAATGGTGTCTGCTGTCATTTTAGAGATTTGAAACATTATGCTCTGAAAATGTTCTATACAATCAGGCATGTTTGTGCATATATATGTCTCTTTTATTTGGTGTGGGTGGTAAATGCCCTTAAAGTTATTATATGCAGAGCTGCATCTCTGATGCAAACATCCTCCTCAAAAATGAATAGCACTGTTTAACTGAAAGCAAGCCTTGCCGCCCTCGATATAATATCTGTGGTATGTGCTGGTTCCTGCTCAGACTTCCATCAATCAGCAGAGGTTCTCTGTAGCCACTGGACATGAAGATTAATATTGAATTTGAAAAGAACACATCAGCTATGTTGCTTTCTATAAGGAGCATTACCTGCCACAACCTTGGTACAGCTTTACTGTACTTGTGAATGGAAAAGCTAATGAACTGAGTCTTGAACAAACCAGCTATAATATTTATTTTATAAGTATTAATTGAATTGTGTTACAGCATAAAACCATGCCATTAAATGACTAAAAATACCCTGTTATGTCAAAGTGAAACAGACATTAACCAAATGTATGTTAAAATACTTTCTTCTATCTCAGCTTTTTTTTTGTTTTTTTTTTTTTGTTTGGGGCAGGACAATCTTCCAACAGCAGATGGCTAAAAATAATTTGATATAGCAAAAAATTAAAAAAAATACATTTTATTTTTTCAATTTAATAAAATTATAAAAAGTAAATGTATGTTCAATCCCTTCTTTGACACAACAAATTACCTTAAATGCAGGATCCAGCTATTCAGAAAATCACAATTGCTATGTGTGAAGTTATAACTAAAACAGATAAATAGATGAAAAATAGATTAAGCAACCCTGCTTTATAAGTGGATTTCCAAGGAACCAATAGTCTGTAAAGACCAAACAATAGTGTAAACAGATCTGGGGTAAGGTTTTTAAAACAATACCCAACAGACAATATATATATATATATATATATATATATATATATATATATATATATATATATATATATATATATATATAAAAATCAAGGCATTGAATATGATAAAACCAACAGTGAAGGCCATCATTAAAAAGGTGAGAAAATATTACTGTAAACAATAAATTATACAACATAGGTTATATTTATGGGAATATGTGCACATGGACATCAAATACAGTATATCTATTTATCAGTAAAGTTTGAAGGATGATTGTAGGGTTTGATTTGGGACTGTAAACACTGAATTTGGAGCAAAAGTAACAGAACATTTCACTGAGAACTCCACTGTTTAGGGAATCATAGTGGCAGGATCAAGCTTTAAAGCAGGGCTCAATGCAGAAAACCTGTAATGGAAAACACTTTGTAACCAAAAGGTTAATGTCCTGGAGTGGCTTAAAAATTGCTATTCACAGTTTGATTGGCTGGAATGATTTTGCTGAGAAGAATGCACAAAGATTACAGAGGACATGTTCAATATGGATAGACACTTACAAAAGAGACTCAAAACTCTAATTGCTGCCATAGGCACTCATAACAAGTATTCACTCTCAAAAGGGTTTAGAATTATGCATTCAATTATTTTCAGACATCTAGAATGTATGATAAAATGTGTAAAAGTCCAAAGGGAATTAATACATTTTACTGGCATATTCATATCTAGGCCTATGTCGTAACAACTCACTTTGGACTTTATCACAATTAATGGTGTCACAGCATCGGGACAATGATGTGTTTAACTGAGAGCATTAATAAAATTGTTTAATCCCTTTGGATTTTCAACATGGGCCTGTTACATTTTTAATATAAATATAACGATTATTTTACATTGGCTTAATGTATATTGAGTTGATTCTCTCATGGTATGAGGTATTTGGGGACAAAAATACCCCATAATGAATTCCTCTCTTGTTGTATCTCTTATCTGTAGCTGGTGGGTGGTAAAAAACAACACATGATACAAAAAATAACTTTTGGGTTTTTTGTTTCTGACTGCTGTCTCAGAAAAAAGGACAGCGATCGATGGGGCCATATTGAAAAGGGGAATAAATAAATATAGAAAAATATAGTAAAATGAAAAACTGAACTGAAATACGGTAGAAGCTAAAAAAATAAATAAATACAAACAGGGCATCAGCTTAACCATATACAGTAGTTCAACACATACTTTATATATATACTTAATACATGCTTATATTATTCACAGCCTTTTACACATTTAACACATACTTAAATCACTCAAAGCATTTTATGCATTTCTAACCATGCTTTAAGGACATTTACAACAGTTTAAAATAATAGAATTCTAATATTTTCACAAATAACACATAATACACTTATTTGGAAAAAATCTGGGCTATAAATCATTAAATAAAATATGATTAATACAAAATTTACATACCCAGTTCTTGCACATGTGCACAAACGTGGTCAAACTCCAAACATACAATCAATATGCATCCTTCAGAAATGATCCACAACAAACACTCAGTTTTAACTTATGACTCTTGTGAACACATATTTAATGCAATTTAACAACATTTTGTGTAAAATTTTATATTTACCCAAATAACTCTCAAGCGATTAACAAAACAGGAGCTCTCTCGTACAACCTTTGTTTTCACGTCTCTAACAGGAGAGAGTACCAGAAAGCGGGTGTTGCAAAACTCTTAAAGGGGCCATGTCCAATTTATGACCAGAGTTAAATCACATGAAATTTCTCCACTTGGCTACATATCTTACATTTGATATGTTTTGAAATATTCTATTAGGCCTGTCTAACAATAGGTTTATTGTCTCAGATGCACGCTATTGAAACATAAAAATATTCTGTAATCTAACATAGTGACTGGCCTACCCTAATCTGATGCATATGTAGCGTAGTGACAATTATTTAAAATGTGTATTTGTGTTATGATATCGTGTGCATTATTAACAGTTACTTTTTGTATTTGATGTGGATTTTATAGGTAACAGCCATGTTTCTTCAGATTAACTATTTATTTCAATTACATGACATTCAATTGAAGAAGGCTATACATGGAAGGCAAGCTTTGTGTTTTATATGGTTAAAATGGTTAGCAAAAATATGCCATCATAAAGGGTACAAATGCTAATTATTTCCCCTTAATAAAAACATTAAATACTGAAACTGTTGGAAATACTCAAATGTGTGAATACCAGGAAGAGTGATATGAGTCACCCTCCTTGACTGAGAGCATCTGCATACACAAAAACATCTCAGTGTAATTTAAGGATTATACTGACAGTCTCTCATTTGGGCAGTGGCCAGATTCGTACGTCTCCCATTATGGCTGAGAGTATAAGGATGGTTTGCAGCTTCATGTTTTCCATGATGCCTTTCTGTGTCCTCTTCACCTCATTAACAATGCTGCGACACAGTGGGAATTATTGTAATTCATTAGCAAGTTAGCATAGCATCTGTGTCGCTTACTCACTGTTGCCTTCTGTTGTAATTATATACCATCCCTGCGACCCAATCTGGACCCTATCTGCCTTAAACAGTCTCCGAGATTAGAATTAGAGCATCCCAAATCATAATATGTGGAAATTAGTGTCCCAAAGTTGCCTGGATGGTCTACTATTTCCGGTGCATTCGTGAACACTTTTGCCCTGTCCCAAATGTCACACTTGATGTGGACTTGCAGTCTCGCGGCCTTCATTTGCATTTTCTCACAAAGTCCACGAGACCGTAGGGTGTCCCATTTGACATTTTAGCACTCAGAAGGGTACACCCTGTCTACACCAGACGTGTCACATCAAAAAGCAACAGAACCCATTATAATCAATGATGCTGTCTACACTGGAAGCATCTGTTAAGTGGCATCGCATCACGTAGACATTAAACGGATGTCCTGTTCTATTTTGCGCTGCACACGCTGACGCTGCTCCTGCCAACAACACAAATAATTGGTTTAGAACATTTGTCTCAATGCATCCAGTGTAAACAGCCTCAATACGTTGTGTTGTGTCGTGTCATCGGACGTGCCCAGTGTAGGCGGAGTGTAATGTTCACTGCAAATGTGTGCTTGACATTTCACAATTGCTTGACACCTTGTGCCTCCAAAATAATGTTGTTATACATGCACAGACATAAACGAAAATTCTGTTTCAGCAGATATTAATGTAACAATTATAAGGAGGTTCCTGTTAACAGCATATTCAACAGTTAATGTAGCCTACATATTCAGCCATCTGGTAAGGAAAAAAAAAAGAATAAACTAATAATTTAATTTAATAATAAAGTAACACTTTACAATAAGGTTCCATTTGTTAACACTGGTTAATCCATTAAGTATTATGAACTAACAATTACAAATATATTTATTATAGCTTTTATTAATGTTAGTTAATAAAAGTAGAATTGTTCATTGTTATTTATTGTTAGTTCATATTGCATTAACTAATGTTAGCATACTTTTGAATTAAATTGATTAGTGTTAATCAAAATTAACATTAACAAGATTAATAAATAAATAGTATTTTTCATTGTTAGTTCATGTTAACAAATGAATCTTATTGTAAAGTTTTACCAATAATAATAATAATTATTATAATTATTATTATTATTAGTAGTAGTAGTAGTATCAGTATTAATCATTGTGGTGATGGGGGCGTGGCAGAGCGACGAGGAAGAGCGGTAAGTATTGACAACTGTGGGAAATTATCTCTAACAGCTGTTTTGAGTTGCAATGAGAGCTTGAGAGGGATAAAAAGGGCAGTCCAGACTGCCGGAGGGGAGAGAGAGAGAGAGACGCACGCAGCCGTGTTGATCTGTGTGTTCAATTGTTGTACTGAAAAGCAAACCGTTTTGTGTTACACGGAAAAGTGGAAAAATAAAGACTTACGTTGTACAGTTTACCCGACCCTCGTTTCCTCCTACACAGAAAGAACTAGTGATCTATCACAATCATAAATAGGCATATACGAGGCATATTTTAATGATAGAAACTTAGATGTAATAGATTTACATTTAAAAATGGGTGTTTCTTTTAGTTTTGACACACTTCCGGCTTAAGCCCGGCCCACATCCGGTTCTATCTGAATACAGATACCAATCATTTTGTCATAGGAACAGATACAGATAAAGGCTTCACTGCACATCCCTAATCTACACTATATTACTACATAAAGGCATTCCCCAGGCTAATGCCATTTAGCACTAGGCAAAACATATCCAAACAAACTTTTTTTTTACTTTTTAAAGAAATTATGTTGCTTCATCAATAGGTAACAAAAATACATATGTTTTTTTACACTTTAAGACCAGACAAAAATGAGGGAGTTAGCTTTTAGCTTCATTGTAATCTACAGTCATTCTGTATCTCTGGTTTGAATATTGGTATCATATTACTTCTCCTATGAATCAGACACTTAAATTTTTATATTTTTAACTTTTATGAGAACACAGACCTGATTAAAAATTACATTTGGCTATACTGGGACTAGGAAAGTGATTATATTGATGTATCCATCTTTGAGCTGAATTTCAATAACACACGTGAAAGCTCTCTCTCTCTCTCTCTCTCTCTCTCTCTCTCTCTCTCTCTCTCTCTCTCTCTCTCTCTCTCTCTCAGAATGTAATCACCTTTTGTCTCTATACCTCTACTTAAGCCCAGTTTGTTGTTTCGGTGCATGATAAGGGTATTGTCCCTGGACAGGCGTGGCTACTTTGTTTTAAGTGCCTTCTTTGTCTAACTCAGCAAAGGATTGCTGAGCAATCTGTCCAGGCCTGATAGTGTCCTGTTCTAAATTTTCCTCTTCTATCCAGCTGTCAAACACAGCCATCTCTCCCTTAGAACACAACTCTTGCTCTAATTACCCTGTGCAGCCCATTCTGTGAGAATCCTGCTGGTGTGAGACAAAGACATCTCGCCCTCCAAACAAAGATGGCTACACTACACTTATCATGCCAAAGAAAGCAAAGAATTTTAAACAAAATGGGGTGATTCTGTTGTTCTGGTTTACAAAGAGGTAGGTGGTACTTGAATGCAAAACACAATGGCATTACCAAAGTAATCACAATAGCTCACACAATTGAAACAATTAAAATATGAAACCTGCAAAAAACACTGGATTTTAAGATGTTTATTGTGGAAGTTCCCTCGACCACTAGGAGGTTCAATGCAATGTTTGTTAATGTCATTAATGTCGCACAGACTCAAGTGGCTTATCGCTTTTAATTAATGGCAGCAACAGCACTATGATAAAAGACGCCACTGTCCAAATAACCATTAACACTCTCTATTATATCACTAAATCTGTCACGACAAATGTTATTCCTTTATTTTTTTTTTTTAAAGTTGACAATACATTTAACCTCATATTTAGAAATCAAATTAGCTCTTTCAAATTAAGAAACTCATGTCTGTCTGTCATTTCGGTGTTATTTCTACCCATTATTGATTTATTAAATCAGCCTGTTCCTTCCCTTCTTAAATGATAATGTGTTTGTCTGATTGCTTGTTCTGTCCTCGGCTCAATATGAGCAAGACTTGATTGGCACTCCTCTATATACAAACAGGAGATAAACACATTGGTTTATTTTGTCTCATGTTTTGCATGACAGTATTGTTGAATGTATGGGCACGTGTGAGCTCCAGTTTCAGGTTGAAATGTCTACAGGGTGACCCAAAATGTGGGTTATATTTCTAATTCATATATTTATTCAATAAATTATGACTCAACAGAAAGGCATATTTTATTAATTCTACTCCCTAACCTGAACCCCAACCCTAACATCAAAGGAGTAAAAATATAATTTCAGAGTGAAAATGTAACCTCCGAATGATGCTCATAGTTTGTGAACGTGATTTATTCCTGGGACTAGAACCGGTGTCTCGGTGGTTGATCAGAAGCACCAGAGGAAAAGGTGAACACATGCGAGTTGTTTTAAAAATGTGGGAGATGCACTTGTCAGTATTTTGACCGAATAGGGTCAGTTTAATGGTACATTAACATTCAAATTGAATGCCAATTTCTTGTGTGATCATGTTAGTTTTCCAAAACAACTTAAATGGGTTCTTAGGAATAGTACAGTATAACTGTAAGGGACTCGACATGGAGGCAAAAGGTAGAATCCATATGCAAGCAGTTTATTATAATCAGCAAACAAATCCAAGACACAAGGCAGAGACGTAATCGCTGAAGCAAGCAATGTTGTTGTTGCACAGGTAATCAGTCCAACCATGCAAACAAAGGAAAACAGTAATCCAATATCAGTAAATCCATAAAGCAGGCACAGTGGTCATAAGTAGGCAGTAAACAGGCAATGAGAATAACGCTTGGTAAGGCAGTGAAACTGGCAATACTTCGCAAAGTCACAATGGAAGAGTATGGCTATTTATATGGTTAAAAAAGGAAGTAACCATAGAAGAAATGGTACAATGTCAGTATTCGGGAGAGGGCTCCCTCTGGTGGTCGGCTGAAGGGATACCAGCCTCATTCGTTACAATATTAATTTGCTTTGACAGTGATTCTTTACCTAACAATTATGATGAATAGTAAAATCTGAAATTTGGTCTTGATCTGATCCAATTATTTTGGAACGATTTATTTTCAAAAATATGTTGGAAAAAAGTTTTTACTGAGCATACCTACTTTAGACAGCACATAAATGCACCAGACTTGAACACTACAGTCACAGGTGCAGTTAGGACCAAGGAGGACTGGTGTCATGAGTCGTGGCTGAGATAAGACGGGAGACATAGGCTCTATTTGCAGGCTTCAATAAAAATAATGACAGTGAAACAAACAAACAGGAACTCAAACAAGAACTGACAAAGGAATGCAAAAACTAAAGGGTATTTATACAAACAAGAGCTAATGAAGGAATGGAAAACAGGTGAGAACAATAAGGAACAGATGGCAGTGATGAGGGCAGTACATACTGGGTAACGTAGTCTGGGGGAAACACTTCAAAATAAGAGTCCTAGGAAACACGAGGGAGTCAGACTGTGACAACTGGCTTATGTGTGGCTGCATATATATATATACTACCGGTCAAAAGTTTTGAAACACTTACTTATTCTTTATTATAATTTTTTTCACATATTAGAATAATAGTAAAGTCATCAAAACTGTGGGATAACATAAATGGAACTATGGGAATTATGTTGTGACTAAACAAAATCCAAAATAAATCAAAACTGTGTTATATTTTAGCATCTTCAAAGTAGTCACCCTTTGCCTAGAATTTGCAGACATGTACTCTTGACATTTTCTTAACCAACTTCTTGAGGTAATCACCCTGGGATGCTTTTTAAACAGTATTGAAGGAGTTCCCATCTATGTTGGGCACTTATTGGCTGCATTTCTTTATTATTTGGTCCAAGTCATCAATTTCAAAAACTTTTTTTTTAAATTAAATTTGAGTTTTATAATGAAATAAATTAATATGGTGGCACAATTATATTTTTGTATTATATTATATTATACAGAATATGCATTATAGATATGAATATTTTACATATAGACATAATATGGTACATATATGTTACAAGAATAATAGATATCCAACATAAATAAAGAATAACAATGTTTGATGCAACATAATGACTTGATGCAAACACACAAACAGACGGTAAACCGTGAAATAAGCATAATAGATTTGCATATCATGTAACATTAACATTTATTACACCAATAATTACAGATAAAATGTCATGTGCACACAGATAAGATCTATCATTAAACTGAGCATAGAATGAAAACTATCTATTAATAGCATGTAATGGTGGTTATGCATGGGATGTGGAAACCTTGGGTTCCCTATTCATTATGGGATAGGGAGAGCCACGGCCGGCTGCCGTGTGTCACTGACTAATCACGAGTGACAGTAATCAACTGGTTGGTTCCCTTCAGAACAGTCTGAACTCACTCCCTATTCCCTGTATTGCCTAGCATTCACTGTAAAGAAAATTAATGAACGAGTGAGTGCTTTTGTTCACAGCCACCAATCTGCCCACAAAATCATATTTATTTAAGCTTATTTTAAGTTCTGTTTGTGGTGTAATTGTTTTATGGAGAAATAACACATTTTATGGAGATACAAAAGCAAAATTAACATAATACAGTATATCTTAATCGAAGAAGGCAACAACAAGGAACTTACTTTGGTCAGATGAATGCAAACAATTTTGAAAAATGACACAGAAAGCCTAACTCGGCAGCATCCATCTATCAATCTGTTTGATCTTATGTAGGTCCGCGGGTGAACTGTCCACACAAATTTCTTAATTTCAAAGTGCATTTTCTTTCCCCTCAATCTCGCATGTTCCGCTCCGTGTCTGTTGCGAGAAGACTTTTGAAATATAAAACGGTCACATTGGGTATTAATAAACTAAAGATAATCGATTATTAAATTCGATAATCGATGCATTGAAATTTCTTTGACAGATCGATGCACTGTGATGCATTGAAGCATTTTTACACCCCTAGTTCCAGGTATACATTGTTCCAGATTGTTTACTTGGGGAATCAAACCCATGACCTTGGTGTTGCTATTATCCTGCTCTACCAGTAAATTATTAACATAAGTATAACATGAACATAGTGATTGTACAGATGTGACCTTGAGGAAGGTCAGCATGTGTATGTTTGCACCTGAGGCACTTACAGTAAAAGAAACTACAAAAGATCCAGGATAATTTATTATTTTACTTATTTTTTACAGTTTTCATATCTGTTGTGACTATTACATAAATGTTCCTTCTAGAGGTGTAAGGGTTCCTCTTTCTCATGGTTCGGTTTGTATCATGGTTCCGTGGTTATGATTTCAGGTCGGTAAATAGTTGGTTCATCGATATTAGTGTATACACTGATAAGAAAATTTGAGGCTGATATAATAACTGATATTTTAATTCTGTGATAGGCTGATGTTGGTCCAACTGCCAATATTTATTTTTCAATGAGCCTCTTACATGCATTAAGCCATATGCTAAAGCAAAATTCACTCTGCAATCCTTGCAGACAATATATTTGTAGCCAAGTGGAGAGATTTCATGTAATTTAACTCTAGTCATAAATTGGATGTGGCCCATTTAAGAACCAGAGTTTTATGACACCAGAGTTTTGTGACACCTGCTTTCCGGCACTCTCTCGTGTGAGAACTTGTATTGAGCAAGAGAGCTCCTGGTTTTGTTCATCGGTTGAGAATTATTTGGGTTATGGAATATTTTTATTTAATCATTCAGTTAATCCATTTTTGATAATTGAACTAATATGTATGCAATATGCAGTGATCTAAAAATGACAATGTGTAATCAATGTACTATGAATAACTGCATTATAAATGTTATTCAAAGTTAGATATTTAATAATTCATTTATTGATTTAATTATTATTTACTCAGTTTAATAATCAAGGTGCAAATCAGTGGAAAAATGCAGCTTGGCTTCTCTAGGGAGAATTACAGCCTCTTTCTGTTAAACTCTGTATGACTCTAAAGGAGATGTGTGTGGGGATACTAAAAGGATGATTTAATGTCAGAGACAGGAACTGCCTGGTGTCCAAAAAAGGCAGAAGATATATGTGTGTTAATTGGTGCTGGAAATGAGATGAAACACGTATGTGGGTGGACATACAACTTTCCATTTTATAAGAATGTGTGTAACGAACAACTGTAATAAGGGAAATCATTTAAAGAGCACCAATTATTGTTTTTTAAATATTACCTTTCATGTAGTGTGTTAAATAGCTGTGAATGTAAAAAAGTCTGCAAAATTTCAAAAATCAAACCAAAAGAAAGAACCAATTCTGAACACCTGAAATGAGTCGTTAGTATTTCCAGACTTACCTCCTGTACAAACTTACATAATTTGGTAACAAAAAACCCGCCTCTGGTCTTCATTGGCTGCTCGCGAACAGCTTTGACCCACCCTCAAACACTACGCTAAGCCGTAGACCAATCACAACAGACTGGGACATCTGACCAATCACTGCAGAGTAGGCTCTCTGAAAGGAGGAGTTTAGAATGAATCATTTAGAATGGATCATTGAACGAGTCGTTTTTGACACTGGGAAAATAGGTAATGCTGCAATTTAAATTATGAGCAAATTAAAGTGTTTTTTGACCTTGGATGCATGTAAATCTATTGAATAAGACCTTTAAAACAAAATTAGGCACGTTTAAAAACCATAATAGGTGCTCTTTAATATACTAATCATATTAAAGCAGAAAGTAATTATAGTTAGTCAATATAAAATATGTAATCATATGAAGTGATTACAGTGCGTTTTATACATATAAAATGAAATAGTCATGCTTTTGCCATCATTGAAGCAAGTTGGGGTCAAGGGTGACCAGCTAGAATGGAGACGGCGAAGATGAAACTAGGGAGGCATAAAATAATTTTATTGGATGAAGAGGCCAACACTCAAAGAGATAAGGGGGGAACAAAAACTGTATAAAAAAATGCATGATTCTGAAGTGTAATTTACGATGCTCCATGGAACACCTCGGCTTTGTTACTCTGTAATAAAAGTCTATTTTTGGAATCAGAATTTTGTGCCTCCGAGAAATCTTTGACTCGACTGAGCTTCGATGGCTGTTTTGGGGAATCTGCCATGACAGGGTAAATATACAATTTTACACAAAATGCTTTTAAATTGCATTAAATATGTGTTTTCAGCAAGTACTTGCATAAAATGTTGTGAATAATTTAAGCATATATTAAGGTGATGTATGCTGAAGCATTTGGGTAGGCTAATGCCCTGATTTATTATTAGCCTCTACTGTATTTCAGTTCCATATTTCATTTCTGTTTCATTTTTGTATCTTTATTATCATATATATATACACACACTGATCAGCCATGACATTAAAGCCACTGAATGGTGTCAAAAAAAAAAAAAAAAAAAAAATCTAGTGAGCGGCAGTTCTGTGGATGGAAATGCCTTGTTGATGAGAGAGGTCAACAGAGAATGGCCAGACTGGTTCGAACTGACAAAGTCTACGGTATGTGTGTGAGATTCTGAACACTGAGCTTGTGTTGTTTGCTATTTGCCAGTGTTTCACAATGAACTTTCAAAGCCATCATAAATTAGTCATGTACCATGGTACAAACTAGTACTGAGACTTGGATGGCAAACTGAATGGTTTGTTGTTTTATGGGACTCATTTCACCCATAGTTTCTTCAAATAGTTGCTACTGTAATAGACAATTGTTTCTGACTTTCAAAGAATTTCAGCAAAGGACATGTAAAACAGCTCTGGAATTGTCTGCTTGGCATGATCAACATCATGTCTGCTTCTCACACCAAAGCACAAGCAAAGAAACGCTTGGCTCATTTTTAATCAGCGGCTGCTCGCTCAGGACTGACCTCTCCTTTCCATTCAAATTGGAGTGCTGTTGAAAACCTGAACAAACTTCAGCAGTCAGCTTGACTTTTCTCTTAGTTCAAGGGTACACTTGAGGACATGATTTAATCATTCAACAGAGAGGAAGAGATGGAGAGGAAGAAACAGCAGGAGGATGAGGGTGAATGTGAGAACATGTGTATGTGTTTGTGAAAGCAAGAGCGCATGTTTTTGTATATTAGAGTATACAAGAAAGAAAGAGAGCATGTATATGAGCGAGCGAGAGCTTGGCGGAGAGAGAGAGACACCCCTGTTAGTTTGGACTTCTTCACACAATCAACTCGAGCAAAAGGAAAGGCTCTTAAGTGGAGTGGAGCCACACAGGTACTCTGCTCGACATGTGAATGCAGTCATTAATGTATACACGGTGGCTCACGGCCCCAAATTACTGATGTTCTGCTCAGTGAATGTGATGAGAAGAGAAATGCCTGCGAAAACTGAAATGCTTGTTAAAAATGGAAAATGTAATTGTAACTTAAACAGCAAGACAGCTGGAGAACCTCAGGATGGACAAGACAAAAGCCTGAACATCTGTTTTAATGAAGGTACGTTGAGGTGTAATAATTAGTTACAGTGCAGTAATTAATGAAATGCAGTGAAAATTCCTGCTCTATCTCACCCATTCACAATCAGAATCTACTTTGGTTTTCCTTCCAAAAACAGAGACCCAACCATGTCTGTTATAGTATTATTGTTACACCGGCAGCGCCTGCTATCTCTTCTGAATGCCACCAGAGGTTGCCATCTCCAGAGTACTAACCCTTCCTTTACGAACTACATTTCCCATAACCCTCCGCTCAGACTGATTACTCACTCACCTGTTTCACATTATCTCTGTCTATTTAAGTTCCCTGTTTACACGCATTCAGTGCGAAGTCTTGTTCTGCCTAGTCTGCAGTTCTGAGCATTATTTACCTTTACTGGTTTCCCTGTGTTTTTACTCCTGCCTGTTCATCGTATTTCCCAGCCTGCTTGTGTGTTTTTGGACCTATTGCCTGTTCTTTGTTTACCCTTTGATTTGCTACTTTGTTGTACTGTTTATACTTTTATTAAACTGCATAAGGATCTTAACATTACTGCCCCGGCATCTTCGCTACAATAATTGAAAAAGCACCTCAATCAGTGCAGTTATTGTATTATTGTATTGTGACGAGATAATAGAAAAAAAAATTGCATTTCTCATTTCCAAATATTTCTTCCTCAAAAGTAAGAATCATTAATGGAACTATGAAGGGATCAGAATCGCTTAGAGAAATCAGAAATGGCATTGTAAAATGTATTTGATTCCCTTTCCAAAGAATATGTGTGCAATTGAAATACAACAACATACCTCAAATAAGAAAGTGTAAGAGAAAATAAAAGGTACATATACTCAAACCACCTCAAAGGTCAATTAAAATAAATGTGTATATATATAAAAAAAATCCCATCATAAACAAACATTTTTAATCCCAACTGATCCCCAACTCTCCTGAGCTGTGTCATCAAAGGCAGCAGACAGGGAAAAATATAAGTCAATTTTACGCTTCTAATAGCCCCCCAAAAATAAAAAACACTGGTAAAACATTCACTATAATATAATGATTTTGACACCTTAATATTTTACACACACACACACACACACACACACACACAACAACAACAACAACAACAACAACAACAACAACAACAACTTGTCAATAGAATCAGTCATCATTAATATGTCTAAATGAGCTCTAACTATCATGTTTTAACCCAGCATAATATCAATTGGGGTTTGTTAGAATTATGTTAATTACATGTTCAACTGAGCTTATCACACTTTCCCAATACGCTTTCCAGGTGGTTGACTTTTTGAGCTATTGGGTGCCGTCCACATCACCAAGGACTGTCTATTGACTCAACACTTCAGAATTCTGACAGGCATGAAGGCCACGGCTAAGTGATAGATGAGGCTAAAAGATTACCAGAGCTCCCAAAACATGCTATCAGAGACAGCCAGGTGGCTGTGCACTCAAACCTATGATGGTTTTGATCCAAAATTTCAACTCAGCTTAAAACCCTATTAATGTCTGTGTATAGAGGTTGCTGAAGTTAAATGGATTTGTTAAAGGGCAAGAAAGAGAAAAACACATTAGAGAAGCAATTCCGAAAGATGTTTCCAGATGTAGATCCTCTCTCAACTTGCCAAATTACAACGAGAAGGAATCAATTAAGTAAACAAAAAGGGCTGAGATGGTACAGAATGTGTCTTGTTTAGAGTCCAGGCTTCGCTGGATATTGAACAAGGTATGGCTGTGTAGCTTTTAAGACATGCCATCCTTGATCAGAGGCAGAGATATAGGACAGATTCATTTAAGATGAACAGTTTCTTTGATTTCTTACCAAACAAACAGGGAGATAGATTTCTATGGAATTTTAGTTCCTTGGGTTTCTTCTGAATTGGAGTAGAGTGCTCAGGCATAGAGGCTGGTGCCGTAGGCAGGATGCACAGGTGCTGCTGTGATGCTGTTTGGCCGATTCTTCCAGAAAATAAAGCAGTGCTGATTATGCCAGTTGATTATAACCAGCGTTTTATTCATGTTATTCACGTTGACAGAGACTGGAGAGACCACTGACAAGGACATTGAAAAATAAGATTTACAATTATCCAGATCTGAAGTTTGCACAACTATTGCCAAATTTGCCATTTGTGGACAAAATACTTATTTAATCCACGATACATCTCCGTACACTGGCGAGTCTGATGGCTTAAGAGAGTACATCAATTAACAGAGTACAACATCATTGTCAACATTTCTCCTTCAAAAGTGAAAAGTTTTCGTATTGATTTGGTCACTTTATTACAAAATGTCTGCAACGATCAGGTCTGTTTTTTCTGTAAGTGCTGTTTTTAGTTCAGCTGAAATTACAGTCAACTCTGGATAGGCTATACAGAGGACAAGCTCCACCCAGTTTAAACTACTGTTGTGTTTTTCTTTTGTTGTCATGCATTTAAAAACTCTTTGATGCAAAAGTTTAGCCTATTTTTGTAGCATCCCACAGCACAGCAAATGTAAGGTTTATATGGTAATGACACATAAAACAAATAGCTTATTTTTTATAGACTGACCCTGTCTGAGATGCAACAAAAACAGACAAGAGGAATGATATAAACAGTGAATAGCCCCATTGCTGTTATTCTAAATATCCACCCTTCGTGGAATGCTGTTTGTTCAATCAGATTAGAGAACCGGAACTAACTGTTGTACAATGAATACAAAAAAACATGAATAAATGTTAAGTGATACATTTTGACCTTAACCAAGCAGTTAATCCATATAATGAAAAAGAATGTCAAACTTATTAAACCATTTCAAATGTGTTTGTTACCTATATCAAGAGAGCCACTAGTGCCTATGATCATACCGACAGAGAAAAAAGCATTTGAATTCAAGGTGAGGCGGAATGATCCGCCCCTCTGGCTCGTTATCATCGCCCCGCCTCTTAGGGCCACCCTTCAGCCAGGCTCACGACGGGAGTTGGGCAGGAGAGTGAGAAGAGGTGCATAATTAATAAGCCTCGTTCTGACAGCTGTGAATGAAGCACAACTGATGAGAATAATGCTTCATCTCCGCTGTCTTTAAAATGCAGAGCGCACCTCTTCTCAGGATTGCCGGCTTCAAATCTCCACGTGTGCACACACTGGCATCCTTACACACCCAGGACTAGAGCTGGGAGGGTTCGGAGTTGGATGCGCTGCCGGATCCGTTCCTCGGACCCCCGGACGCATTAATGAGTCGCCGGGAGTGAACAGCTCACTTCGCCGCCGACGGGCTAGATGCCGGGCCGCTTTCCCCTCACACCTGCCACGGGCCTGGGAAGACAAGCCACCAAGGACGCCGCTGCCCCTCGTGCTGTGGACCCTGGAGGGGAGCGTGAGCAGCAGACAGACCCAGCTCATGCCTGGGCCATTCTATGGACATTACCCTGCGCTTCACGGAGCCCCATCTCACTGCGAGGATGCCAGATTCCCCCTTTATTATGAACACTACCCCCCCCGAACACTTTATTACCACCTTTATGGACTTGTTATTTTTATTATTATTTCCAATAAATTTGGAAATTTGGCTTGACGCCACACCCACTGTGTTTGTCTCTTGCTCACCCCGCTACAAAGGGAAATATATTCCCCTCTCCTAAATTTAGCATCTCTCTGTTTTTGCCTAACTCTTTACTCAACTGTTCTGCAGTGCTGTACAAGTCTCTCTCTCAAATCTGGTGCAATCAAATGAATTTTCCCATTAATCCATCTCCTGACGTATTCAAAAAATTTTTATGCAGTTCAGAAGCTATTGTTCCACGGCAAGCTCACATAAGTAGGGCAGCACACACGAACCAAAAGATCCCATGGGGTAAATGAAACTTTGTAGAACTAAAAGACAGATATTTCCCAACCAAACAATCTCAAGAAATGCAAATGAAATACATTCACATGCTGCACTATCGGGAAAGGCATCTGTCACATCCACACAGGAGACACTGGCCCGCCACACCTTTGATAAGCCTTATAGTAAATGAGAGATTAATTTTAAATGATCTCTATAAATAAAAATGGTACAAGAGGCTTAAGCTTGTTCCCATTATGCCCAGTCTAAACGGTTGCGTTTGATGTGTCTATTGACTGCCGCAGTGTCTGGTTATTCAGTTTTAGTCCTACAAAGCCTTCACTAAGTGGCCTGTTCAGTCTAAAAAATCAGGTCACATTTACATAGAACACTGTGTGAATGGCAAAACAGAAAACAGTTACACTAGACAGGGCTTACTGTCACGGGTGTAGGGAATGATGAGGCTCAGGGCTCAAACACAGAGTGAAAAATAAAGGTTTATTTAATATAAAAATTAAAACACAAAATCCAACATAAAACTCCCACAAGGGGGAAAAACAAACACAAACAACCCCATAGGGGAAAATGTAATCTGGGCTGGGTCAGAGAGTAACGGGGAAACAGGATCGACCGGACCAAATAGGCATCGGAGAATCAAAGACAGGTCCAACACCCAAGACCGACTGGAACAAACCAACAGACCGACCGAATACACAAACACACAAGACGATCTGGCACTGGACAGCACACACGAGGAGACTAAAATAGGGCAGGAAATCAAACATGTTAATGCAAGGCAGGTGTAACAAATAAACTAATAATGGGCAAACAAGGAGGTGGGGTATGATGTAAGACAGAGAGGCACGTGGTGATACAGAAACAAAACAAAGCCACATGCTCTCACAAGACAAAGAAACACCAAAATGGCATGAGCACACATCGCAAAGACAATAAGGCAATATACGCCCATGCCAACTGACAAACAAGATGAGAGAATGCATAGCAATGGCAAACAAAGGGATGCCATGCATTCTCACACTAAACGAAGCCTGAGTGTACATCGCAAGGCAAACGGCACAAGATGCACAAAACAGGCAACAAAAATATGACAGGACACCTGTGCGAGAGTTCGGCCACACACAAACCCGAAACCTCAGACCGAAGTGACCGAACCTCAGCACAACGTGAATACAGCTTGCGACCTGGACACGCAGCAAAAAGCAAGCACAACACGCGTTCCCGGTCACGTGAGACAGACATAGATTATTGATGGGAGTGCATGCCACCAAGATGACAAGCGCAATGCATCACGCCAATACAGGACAAGGCATGGAACATGAATGTCTGGATTTCGACACCAAAACCGAAACCGAACCAGACAGAAGGGTCAGGATCCAGACACCATGCTCCAGACATGAAACAGGACCAACCGAAACACAAGACAGACATGGGATGATAATGCCATGGTCCTGTCAGAAAAAAAGCCAGACTGACAGAGTGACAGGACTGTGACACTTACATCATAAGCATTATCATAAGTAGAAACATGAGATTTAGCATGATTGCATAAATAATAAGAGACTTATAAACTAATTTCAGTTCAAGTAGTTTAGTTATATAACTTAATAACTATATAAATCTAATGTAAGCGTAATACTAGTGGGAGACTCGCAGCTGCACATCATCATGCCATTATCTAGTTAGCTCCTAGCCAATCATATGTCAGCCATTGCTTTAAAAGCCTGCTTTCAATCTACCTCTTTGCTTTTTTAGTGTGCCAACACGACAGTCTCCACCTCCCCACCGCCACCAGTCGAGTCCCGTCCTGCATGAGGGAAGCTCCTCGCCCCCTGCCTCCTGTCTCCGGCAGGATCTGACGGTTCGAGTAGCAATCTCATCGGACTGCCAGATGGGGCTTATGCCAAAAGAGAACATATAATCTTTGATCCACTATCATTTCATCAAAGAAATTTCACATCAACTTTACCAAGTCTGTGAGTCTTTCTGATAGAAATTAACTGTTATACTTTATAATGTTTGATTTAATAATTTCACTGAGTTGGGAATGTGCATCTAATGAAAATATTCTACTCTGTATAACAGACACTGTTTTGCTTTCATCACTTAAGTCATCACTTGGAATATCTGAAGGCAAACAAAACCAGATTTGTTGCTTACAATACAATTTTACATAGGAGGTAATCAGAAATAAAATTGGAATTATGCAACCGTCTGCCACAGCACCTCAGAAAACAGTGTCTCATATTTTTCCCTAAGAGCAACTTCAATCCTTCGCTGTCATAGCGCAGGAAGAGCTAACAAAAATTTACGAAACATCAAAAGCAGCAGCATGTTTGTTAAATTCTATACCAACTAAGCTCTTAAAAGAGGTGTTTCCTGTAATCTCAGAACTTCTTTTTTTCTCCCCTTTTTCTCCCCAATTTGGAATGCCCAATTCCCAATGTACTCTAGGTCCTCGTGGTGGCATAGTGACTTGCCTCAATCCGGGTGGCGGAGGATGAATCTCAGTTGCCAATCTGCGCATCTTATCACGTGGCTTGTTGAGCGCATTACTGTGGAGACGTCGCACGCGGAGACTTCACGCTATTATCCACGGCATCCACGCACAACTCACCACGCACCCCACCGAGAGCGAGAACCACATTATAGCGACCACGAGGAGGTTACCCCATGTGACTCTACCCTCCCTAGCACCCGGGCCAATTTGGTTGCATAGGAGACCTGGCTGGAGTCACTCAGCACGCCCTGGATTCAAACTTGCGACTCCAGGAGTGGTAGTCAGCATCTTTACTTACTGAGCTACCCAGGCCCCCCAGAACCTCTTCTTAATATTATTAATTCCTCGCTGTCTTTAGGGCATGTCTCAAGAAACTTTAAGCTGTCAGTTATCAAACCGTTTATTTAGAAACCACAGCTTGATCCTGGAGAGTTGGCTAAATGTAGACCAATCTCAAATCTCCCATTTATGTCGAAAATACTATAAAAGGTAGTGTCCTCCCAACTATGTTCATTTTTACAGAGAAATGGTATATATGAAGAATTTCAGTCAGGATTTAGGCCCCATTATAGTATAGAGACTGTCACAAATGACTTGCTCTTATTATCTGATCGTGGCTACATTTCTCTTTTAGTGCTTTTAGATCTTAGTGCTGCCTTCAGCACCATAGATCATAACATTCTCTTGGATAGGCTTGAGAATTATGTTGGCATTAGTGATCAGGCATTAGCATGCAGGGTTGGGAGGGTTACTTTTGAAATGTATTCCACTAAAGATTACAGAATGCATGCTGTAAAATGTAATTTGTAACGTATTCCGTTAGATTACTCAAGGTCAGTAACGTATTCGAAATACTTTGGATTACTTCTTCAGCACTGGTAGATTTTTTCACTTGTTTTGACTATAAAAACTCTGCCAGTACAGTAAGACAAAATACTTAAAAATTACAAAATGTTAAAAATACTTTATCTGAAAAACCTCAATATCTTATGCAGTGTTGTTTCTAAAAGAAGATAAATCAAATGTATCTTGTTTTAAGGATTTTTTAGATATTTTTACAGGAAATCAATACAAAAATGATTATTAAGAATACGATTTTCGCCCTAATATCAAAGGTCTTACTAGAAAAAAAGAAATTATGATCCAACGTGAATTTTCTTGATAAAAAAAATATGATCGTGCCTGGTAATGTGCATGTAAAATGGCTAGAAATAGCATTTTAGCTTAGTGTAAAGCTGACAATTTACACAAGGTTTATTTCTATTTCTTCTGCTCCAAACTTACTTCAAACTTACTTCTCTGTCTGCTCATGTGAATGTAACACATCATAAGAATGTGTTTCACCGCTGTTCAAATGCACTTTGGATTGCATCATTTATATGTATATATGTTTTCTATCTGAAAGGACTAAATATTAAATGAAACAAATGACAATAAAATGTAAAGTAATCAGAATCAGCTTTATTGAATCTCTTCAGAAATCAAAATACTTTTTGAATGTAACTGTATTCTAAATACCAATAATTTAAATTGTAACTGTAGTGGAATACAGTTACTTATATTTTGTATTTTAAATATGTAATCCCGTTACATGTATTTCGTTACTCCCCAACCCTGTTACATGGTTTAGGTCCTATTTATCACACCGCTACCACTTTGTCTGTGTAAATGAGGAATTGTCAGATCAAACTATATTTAAGTATGGAGTGCCACAGGGATCAGTTTTAGGGCCTCTGCTTTTCTCCTTATATATGCTTTCCCGGGGAGACATTATCAGGAATCGTGGAATTAGTTTTCTCTGTTATGCTGACAATACCCAACTTTATATTTCTTTGAAACTTTTCAAAGTTAGCAGAGTGTATCAATGACATCAAAGATTGGATGGCTAGAAATTTCCTTCTACTCAATTCCAACAAAACATAGGTACTATTTATTGTACCAAAAACCTCTAAAAATAAGCAGCTAAAACATAATTTGACTCTCGATGAATGTTACGTCGTCTTCTACAGCAAAGAACTTAGATGTTATATTTGATACCAAACTGTCCTTTGAAAATCACATTTCTAATGTTTGTAGAACAGCATTCTTCCACCTCATAAATATTGCTAAGTTACCACACATGCTTTCTGTTTCTAATGCCGAAAAACAAATTAACGCATTCATGACCTCAAGACTAGATTATTGTAATGCATTACGAGGAGGATGTCCTGCTGTTTCAATAAATACACTTCAATTGGTCCAAAATGCAACAGTTAGAGTGCTGAATAGAACCAAGAAATACAATCATATCACCCCCATTTTATTGTCGCTACTTTGGCTACATGTTAAATTTATTCATTTAAAAAATCTGTCAACTACGTACAAAGCTTTGAATGGTCTAGCTCCACAATACTTAAGAGAGCTTCTATTATGCTATAGTCCATCACATTCACAACGATCACAAAATTCTGGCCTGTTAATAGTACCTAGAATATCAAAATCCACAAAAGGAGGTAAACCCTTTTCGAATGTGGCTCCTAAACTATGGAATAGTCTCCCTAACACTGGTCGAAACTCAGACACACTCTTTCAATTTAAGTCTAGTCTAAAGATTCAACTATTCAGCCAGGCATACACCTAATTTATCCCTCAAACTCATAGCTATGCTGCTTTAGTTAGGTCTGCCGGAACCGGAAACTCTTCTCATATTCTATAACTCTGCTTTAAGCTTAATGGCATCTACACTAATATTATCCTATTTGTTATACATATCCCAAGGTTAACAGAGCCTGCCAGATCTAGCTCCGGTCCTGCTTGATGTCCAACTCCCACTTCTACGTGTCAATGTGTGATGGCGACTTACTGCATTCTTACAGATGATGCCAAGTCAACCAGTAAGACATGGGATACTTCATATGCCACTGCCTGAACCTTGGACTTAGGATGGACCTCACCGAAATGATGTGCTAGTTGAACTGCGATGTACCTCACCGATCCCCCGTCAGTAGCAAACTCTGAGGGGACCACATCAGTTCCACCAGGGGTGAGGGCGGTAGAATCTATCGTGGTAGAACCCTTATGGATTTTTCATACTGCTCATTTAAACACTAAAATTAGAATGTATAACATTTGCCCTGCTAAGTGCCTTATTAAGTCACTTATGGGGACTAAATGACAATGTGACATTTTGAACATCTCACTTTTGCATTGAATAACTGCAATTAAGTGTGGCAGTGTAATGGGTTTTACCCTGGCATATTGAAATTCTCTCACAGACAGACGAATGAAAGAGACAGACAACTTCTAGGAGTTATGGATTTGAATGAAATATAAGTATGGGTAATAATAAAGAGAGGTTCCAATTTTGTTTTTATTTATATGGTTATCTTAAATGAGTTATTGAGGAATGTGCTGAGCCTTGTTATGGATAAGAAGAGCCATCACTCCATCTACATGGTGCCTTTATTTGTTTTACTTGGCAAATATATCAGTATGCACATTGTTGCCATTGGCCCTGTTTACAGTATTCCCCAATTATTCCAATCAAAAGTGGTCAGCTGAGACAGGCTGCTATTTACACTTTTTAACTTGTGTCTCAAATGTGTTTAGATGCAAATAGGGTTGCAAGAGATTTCAATTAAATGTATTTTATTTATGATATATTTGTTAAAAGTTGTATTTGTTTGAATGTAATTTTTATAGCTATAGTCAGGGGTGGACTGGGTAGAGAAATTGGCCCGGGATTTTACATAGAAACTGGCCCAAAAATCCTTTTCTGTGTTGGGCCTCATGTATTCAGACAGAAGACAAAGGCAGGCCTAACAGTTGTAAAAGCCTGACCACACACTCCGTCATAAATCTTACTGATAAAAACCCCGCCAAAATCAAACAAAGGGAGTCCAAAACAGACTACAAATCCCATGAAGCCTTGCTCACTAAAGGATTGAACTCTAAACTCTTATTGGATGAGGCATACAACAGAACGCCCCTCAACCATGACGTCATCGGGAGTAGAAATAACTCTGAGATGCTTCCGGGATTTGCTTCCAGTAACTTTGCTCACCGTGCGTAGATGCAGCTCATCGCTGCTCTCAGGTGTAGCCTCATGGCACAAGGAAGTAACGTCTGACTTGAAACTGTGGCCATACAATCTCCATCTCGCTGGACGAGTTGAGATTACTCTGTTCCACTGAACACTAACGGATCCGAAGGAGACCGCCAAGCAATCCGCATCTTCATCCATTTGCCTGCAGAAGTGAAGAGAAAAGATTTCTCTTCCATCTTCAATCAAGTCGACATCACTGATTTTTACCGCCTGCCGACAGAGCCTCGAGGAAACGAGTCGGAGTCAAACGACAGATGAACACACATTCTAGCTGCATCCTCATATGATTCAAGTAAGAGGTTTACGTCTGGGCAGAGATAGAACATTATAGTGTTATTCTTGTGTATCAAGGTTATTGCTTGTACAGTTTACGGACCGACGAGTCCGTTCATTGCGGCTAATACTCAAGGTATTACTGTAATGTACTATTATCATGAATGAGATCTGCTGTGTTGTAGTCCAACCACATTGGAATGTTGTGCATTTCCGCCATCACGGGTGAGACCGGCACACTGAGTTTATCCATTAAAGAATCAAAGACCGCGGGATGGTTTACGAGCCGTCCACCGCGTCTCTGTGTGATAAACTAACAGCTGCTTTCTCTCCCACGATCGCGAAACCGGCTTTGGGGCCGTCACTTTTTTCTCTCTCTCTACGAATGTACTAACCACACCATCCCCCCCCCCCACCACATACACACACACACACACGCGCGCGACCCCTCACAAACATTCTCGCACACATTTTTGGCTAGTAGATAGCTTCGTGATAAAGCTCATATTCTCTGGCCAGAAATCTCGTGTGACGTACTCTCCACGAGAGTCATGTCCGCCATTTTGTGCGCATCCCTCCTTACACACACACACACACACACACACACACACACACACACACACACACACCTTCCTCATGTGTTATAGGATTATTTTGGTTACCATATTTAATCATATCACTGTTTTAGTTTGAAGTTGTAAGTCGGAAGTTTATTGACTGCATTGTATTGATTATTAATTGATATTACTGCAAAAATAAAATAAAAGTGTTTTGGTTTGTTGGCATACACCTGTGTCAAATCCTGACAGGATGTCAGTGCTCGGATTCAAGCCTTCATTCATTGTTTCTTTTCGAAAATCGATATTCGGATGTCGATGTTCCTAAGAGAACAATCTAATATTGAGATTGTTATACTATCTGGTTATTAGTCCCTGATTTTAGGTTGGTGCCCTGGCAATATTAATCCTTATTAATATTCTATTGATTTTTAATAATTGATAATTATCTTTGATGATTGTTGAATTTGAAGGATCAATAATCTATTGTTAATTTTAAGCAGTGTTTCATTGATGTTAGCAATTAACAATTATCTTTGATAACTGTTGATTTAAAGGATTAAAAAAAGCTAACATTGATTCAAATCAATGTTCTGTTGATTTTAATAATTAATAATTATCTTTGATAATTATTAATTATTGCTAATAACCAAACCCGCTCCTAAACATAGCGCACTACATTTATTGGAGCCCCATATGAGGTTTTAACGAGTTAGATTCTATTATTGAATTTAAATATTAATTAATAACTAAATAAATAATTATTAATTATTTCTGATAGTAAAACTGATCTAAACAACCAGTAAAGCCCTACATCTGCATATCGCATACCCCCAAAAGTAGTTTGAGTGATAATATCACAAGATGCATTAGACCCTTTTTACACCCGTATATGGCACTGTCCACTTGTGGTGATCAGATCTCCTGAGACAGATGTTAATGCCAGGTTTCAGCCATGATAAAGCACTAGCTGCGTTTAGTGCTTGGTTCCTCTTCATTACTCCTCTCTGTTTTTATCTTACAAGACCAAAGCTGGCCTCAGACCAGCAATCCAGCCAGTCTCCAGAGCTTTGAGACATGCAGTTGGAGTTGAAAGAGAAAGTTCCCCAAGGGGTTATGGAGATACAAGAAACTGGTCCCAGACCAAGCACTACCATCAGAGCCATCACTACTCACATAAACACTGACTTGGAATTAGTAGCAGGATACTTCTGAGGTTACAGAGAGATCTCTTAGATTTATGAGAGAGAGTTACCAGGTGTTTTTGGAACACAGATCTTAATACAGCTCTTTTTCACTCTAGAGGAAGAGATGGAGGAAATTATTTCAGATGTTAACCCTAAAACAGGCAAGAGTGGAAAACGATTAGCAAAAAAATAATTTCATGTCACTTTTTATATCATTTGGACTTAAGTAGCAGATATCCAAAGGAAATTTTATATATTTTATATATTTTGGTTGAAACTCCCAGGACATGCTGCCCTATTAAGGTACAAAAAATTCAAAGTCATCAATAGTTCTGTGTTTTATCTGATACAAAAAAACAAAACAAAAAAAAAGAAAAAAAAAGATAAGTGTGTGTGTGTGTGTGTACTTGTATATATGGTTTGCAAGGCCAGAATACCAGGCTACTCACCAATATTATGAGGACACTCCAGTTTATGGGGACACCTCAGTGTCCTAGTAATGTGGAGGTCATATATGTTGTTTTCTGACCTCAATAATTCCCCCTATTAGTTTTTAAAATAAAACCCTCAAATACCATGATGTGTACGTGTATGAAATTAAAGAGTGTCCCATGTAGCCCCTCCCTAGTTTTGTATTGAACAGGAAGTTATTGCCCCTATTTCGCCATTGCAAAGCCTTTCTATCAAACTAACTGGAGAAGTTTAGTAGCACCCCATTATCTCGCATTATTTAAATGTTGCTTCAAGCATATGGCTGAACCCCATATTATGGATTAATAAATCCCCTTTCTGCTGGACAGAGTGGATTGTGAGGGAGGTTAATACACTCTGTGACCTATATGAGATTGGAGTGTTGAGATCCTTTGAAAATATGGTTCAACATTTTGGGATTCCCAGATCTTAATTCTTCAGGTACTTACAGCTGTGCCACCTGCTTTGTACTATTTTTGGGAGTAGTATACACCCCCCTAGAGCGGCAGATATTCTTGGAATGGTTATTGCTGCTTTTTGAGAAGGTCATGAGGCATCAGTGTATTATTCCCTGCTAATTCAGAGTCTGGGGGATGGAGCTTCAACTTCTCTCAAGAGATTATGGGAGAAAGATTTCAACATGGTATTGGAGGAGGGAGTGTGGGCTAGGATTCTAAAAAAACGTCAAGTCTACATCTAGAGATGCAAGGGTGTGCCTTATGCAATTTAAGATTTTACATAGATTTTACTGGACCCCCTCTGGATTGTATAAGCTTGGTCTTAAAGACACACCCACCTGCTGGCGATGGGGACACAACCCATGTTTTTTGGTGGTGTGTTAAGATCCAAGAATTTTGGTTGAGGGGTTCAGAGTTTTATGTGTGACTTATTGGGCACTCAAATTTCATTTTGCCTCAGACTCTGTATTTTAGGTGATGGGGCGGTCATTAATATAGGGGATAAATGCATAACAAATTGGGTTCTAGCCTGTGTTATGAACGGCAGACAGATCAATCTTAGGAGATGGAAGTCGGCTGGAGTGCTCTCATTTCAAGAGTGGTGCACAGAGATGGGCATGGTAGTGGCATTCAAGGAATTGTCATATAGAAGTCTAGGGAATTTGTTCAGCAAATAATGGGGCTGTTATTTGGCCTTTTTGGAGGACTCTCAGGGAGGGGCAGTGGAGAGAGAAGTGCGATTTTAAATGTGTGTGATAAAAAAAAAATGTGGGAAAAGTACAAAGGATGGTTTAAAGGTGTGTAGAGAACAATTTTATTTGAAAATTCACATTAACAAAGAGCAAGATTTTACAGTTACAGATAGCATTGTTAAACTGTGTCTCATTTCGAAGGCTGTGTGCTAGCTAGTCATGTCCTTTGAAGGCAGTGGTATACCGAGCGTCCTCCTTTAAACAAGCCTCGTTTAAATTAGATGATACTGGGTTGTTTCGCGTAAAGCATGATATCACAACAAGTTGGACTGCATAACATAACATGATCACCAAAGCAATTCATAAGAGAGTACAATCATTATGTCACATACAGCGTGAAACAGCTTATGTTGTCTTTTTAAAGAGTCTTCAAATCCTGTCAGCTTGATTTGCACACATTATTAACAAAACTAAAGTACATACGGTTTCCTTACTACTATTCAATTAGGAAATTTAAGCATCAGAAAGAACTCCAGTGGCAGGGGACTTGCTCTTCAGGATTGGACAGAAATTTAGTTTTAATACTAAATTTATAATAGCCAATTGTACAATAGTATATTAGTATAATGCTAAGATACTTTATTGATTAATTTATTGATTTAGCCCAATACAATTTTATTGACAAAACTAAAGGTAAAGTTTCTCACATGTAGTACTTAGAAAAACAATATTATCACTGTAGTAATATCTTATTATTTTACATTTATACATTCTAATTCTTTATTTATTAATTATTTTAATATAAGATTATATTATATAATTATATAGTATTAACTATATCCTTAATATTATAAAATTTGTAAAAGCGGTACACCCTATGATGCCATGTGTAAATTGATTTTTATCACATTTGCGGCATTTTAAGCCACTCCATTTCACATCATGCCTCTTCAAAAACTCCCCTTACCTGTGGTAAAATCATTGCCTTGACCCAAGTGGCTTATTGCTTTCATAAACTTGTTTGCGGAGTTACGTTTTATTGAAGGTTATGCTTTTTTTCTTTTTCTTTTTTTCAGGACGAGGTCTATTCACAGACTAATTCATTTGGAAGGGATCATTAGTTCAGTACAGAGCAACCCTGGCCTGTACTAAAGAACAACAATAAGAAGTTATAATCTCAAATTCATACATATATCACTTCAACACAACAAAATACATTATTAGTAAGTACAACATTCATGTGTCAAAGCATGTGGGGACCAAAATTAGTTGGTACTCAGCACTAAAGTTACTACAGAAAGTCTAGTATTTTCTTTATAATTTTAGTATTGACTCAAAGTCCCATTATTTTTGACATCACTATATGCAATTATGGTGTACAAGAACATGACTTTGTGTAGAAGGACTTGTGTATTTACTCCCATAGCCAACAGTTAATGACTATATGGATCATATTTGTGTATATGGTATACAAGGCCGTGATTTGGTATAGAAGGACTTGTGTATTCGGTCCCATAGCCAATAGTTCTTGACTATCTAGAACATATATGTGTATGTGGTATTATGGTATACAAGGATGTGATTTGGTATAAAAGGACTTGTGTATTTACTCCCATAGCCAACAGTTCCTGACTATCTAGAACATACATGTGTATATGCAGGGCTGGGGAGTAACGAAATACATGTAATGGGAATACATATTTCAGTAATGGAGGTGGGGACGTGGATCCGGGTTCCCGACATGCCACAGACCATCCCCGATTGAGATGGGATGTATGGCATACAGGTAAGAATTAAGGGGCATACATAGCAAGCTGTGGTGGATTCAGGCTGTAATCAAACCTCGATCCACCACAGCTTGGTTCATGATGGGGCTTCGGGTGCAAAACACAAGGTGATGGTGAGGTGTGTGCATGGAGATGTTCAGGAATATCCGATAGTGACAGCCGTTATTCATTTCCGGGGGAAAAAGCATAGAGTGGAGGCCTCGGTTAATTCCGCCTATCCACTGATTCTGGGGACCAATTGGCTTGGCTTTAAAAGATTATTAAAGGCATTGTGTGTGGATGGGTCCTGTAAACCGAAATCTTGGTGTGTGATGTGTGACGTGATGGCTGGGGAGGTGGAGCTGGGGCCGTCCATGTCTGCTCAGTGTCAGAATGACACAGGAGGGGAATCCTCTGGCATTCCTGCCCTGAGGGAGTTCCTGGAGGGGGATTTCCCTCTAGAGCAGTCACGTGATGAAAACCTTAGGCACGCCTTTGACCAAGTGAGAGTAATCGATGGCCAGCAGCTCCAGCCCTCACATATTCATATTTTTTGACTATTAGGGACCGGTTGTATTGAGTGACGCTGGACACTCAAAGCCATTAAAATACAACCCAGTTATTAGTCCAGAGGAGCCATTGGGAAACACTTTTCCAGCCGGCTCACCATAATCCTATGGCGGGTCACTTAGGACAGGAAAGAACACTGCACTGGCTAAAGGCCTGCTTTTATTGGCCGGGCATTCGCTGGGATGTGCGCAGATGGTGTGCGGCATGCCGCGAATGTCAGTTGGTGAATCCACCAGCCACCCCAAGAGCGCCATTGCACCCGTTACTGTTAATCAAGGCCCCCATCAAAAGAATTGGTATGGACCTCATCGGGCCATTAGAGCACTTAGCACACATATATCAGTTTGTATTAGTCCTGGTGGATTATCCAACGCAATATCCGGAAGCGGTGCTGACATCTCAACCTGCAGTGTTGCGGAGGCACTCTTCTAAGTTATCTCCCGGGTGGGGATTCCGAAGGAAATCCTCACCAATCAAGGCACAACATTTATGTCAAATACACTGCGCAAACTTTATGAATTGCTGGGGATTAAATCGATTCGCATCAGCGTTTACCACCCGCAAACTGATAGGCTGGTTGAACGATTTAATCAAACCCTGAAAAATATGGTTTGTAAGGTCATACTCGAAGATCTAGTAATTGGGACAAATGGCTGGAACCCCTATTATTTGCAGTCAGAGAGGTCCCGCAAGCCTCCACAGGGTTTTCCCCCTTCGAGCTCCTGTATGGACGTCGGCCCCGCAGGGTGCTTGACGTCATACGGGAGGCATGGGAGGAGGGACCTTTCCAAAGCAAAAATTAAATTCAGTATGTCCTTGATCTTCGAGCAAAACTACACACACCGGGTCGGTTGTCACATGAAAATTTTCTCCAAGCTCAAGAGAGACAAAGCTGGGTCTATAATAGTGGTGCCCAGCTATGGGAATTTGCACTGGGAGAAAAAGTACTTGTATTACTACCCACATTGAGCAAAAATTTACTCGCCAAGTGGCAAGGGCCATTTGAGGTTACATGGCGAGTCGGCAGTCTCGATTATGAGGTTAAATGAATGGATAGAGGGGGAGCATGTCAAATTTACCACCTCAACCTCCTTCAGTTATGGAGAGAGGCAGTCCCCGTGTCCATGGCGATGGTAGTTCTGGAGAGGGCGGAGCTCGGGCCGGAGATGAAGTTCAAAACCGATCCATTCACCCCAGTCCCTTGTGGAGTCCACCTCTCACCGTCCCAGCTCGTGGGGGTGGCCAAGTTGCAAAAGGAATTTGAGGATGTGTTCTCTCCTCTTTCCGGTCGTACGAACCTCATACAACACCATATCGAGACCCCACCGGGAGTGGTAGTGTGTAGTCGGCCGTACCGCCTGCCCAAACACAAAAAAAGGTGATCCGGGACGAATTAGAGGCAATGCTCGAAATGGGGTTAATAGAAAAATCGCACAGCGATTGGGCCAGCCCAGTTGTTCTTGTACCTAAGAGCGACGGGTCAGTCCGGTTCTGTGTGGATTACCGGAAAATCAACACGGTGTCTAAATTTGACGCATACCCAATGCCCCGAATTGACGAACTGCTCGATTGGTTGGGTGCGGCTCAATTTTATTCGACACTGGATTTATCAAAGGGGTATTAGCAGATCTCCTTAACTCCATTACCCCAAGAAAAAACTGCATTTTCCACACCGTTTGGATTACACCAATTCATCACTCTTTCGTTCAGTTTGTTCGGGGCTCCCGCCATGTTCCAGCACCTCATGGATAAGATTCTCCGGCCGCACACCGCATATGCCGCTGCCTATTTGGGTGACATCATTATATACAGTTACAACTAGCAGAGGCATATACAGCACCTAAGAGCTGTCCTGAGGTCACTGAAGCAGGCAGGGCTCACGGCAAACCTGAAAAAGTGCACAATTTGATGGGTGGAAGTACGGTATCTGGGCTTCCACTTGGGTCATGGGCAGGTACGGCCCCAAATTGATAAAACCATGGTGATAGTGGCCTGTCCATGTCCCAAGACCAAAAAGGAGGTGAGACAGTTTATGGGGCTGGCTGGCTACTACCGAAGGTTTGTGCCTAGTTTATCTTATGTCACCAGCCCCTTGACTGAGCTCACTAAAATGGGGGCATCAGATCTGGTCCAGTGGACGGAGGCGTGCCAACAGGATTTCATGAGAGTGAAATCTGCACTCTGTGGCGGGCCACTTTTACATGCTCCAAACTTCTCTCTCCCCTTCATTTTGCAGATGGATGCACCAGAGAGGGGGTTGGAGGCTGTGCTCTTGCTGGAGGTGGAGGGGGTGGAGCGGCCCGTGCTGTACATTAGTCACAAGTTCTCTTTGAGGGAGACTAAGTACAGCACGATTGAGAAAGAGTGCCTGGCCATCAAATGAGTGGTCCTAACCCTCCGCTATTACCTGTTGGAGCAGGCCTTCATCCTCTGCTCGGATCACGCCCCACTTCAGTGGATCCACCGCATGAAGGATACCAATGCACAGATCACTCATTGGTACCTGGCACTTCAGCTGTTCAAATTTAAGGTGGTCCACAGGCTGGGGCCGCAGATGGTTGTGGCAGATTCAAGAGTAGAAGAGGAGATGGAGTTTTTTGCCTTGAAAGTGGCAAAGCACAGTTTAATCAAAGTAATTGTGCTCCCTTCTTCTGTTGTGATCTGTTTGATTGTGGATGCGCATGCTCGATTGCTCAGTTAAGTTAAGCAGTGACTCACTTATGGTAAAAACAAACAGTTTTGTGAAATGGAAATGTATGCTTGATAGTGAATACATAACAGTAATACATTATAAAACATTTAAAATGTAAGTTATGTGCTGGAGAGAAACAACTCTCAGGTGCATTAAACAACACAAGCACTCTCTCAATGCACCTGAATCAGCAACCATTTTTCATACAGCTCTTTTAAACATTAAATTAGAATGTATACCATTTGCCCTGCAAAGTGCCTTAGTAAGTCACTTATGGAGACTAAATGACAGTGTGACATTTTGAATGTCTCACTTTTGCATTGAACGACTGCAATTAAGAGTGGCGGTGTAAAGGGTTTTAGCTGTATTCAGAACTGTGTACCCTGGCATATTGAAATTCTCTCACAGACAGATGAATGAAAGAGACAGACAACTTCAAGGAGTTACGAATTTGATTGAAATGTAAGTATGGGTTATCTAAAATGAGTTATTGAGAAATGTGCTGAGCCTTGTTATGGATTAGAAGAGCCATCACTCCATCTACATGGTGCCTTTATTTGTTTTACTAGGCAAGTATGTTAGTATGCACATTGTTGCCATTGGCCCTGTTTACAGTATTCCCTAATAACTCCAATCACAAGTGGTCAGCCGAGACAGGTTGCTATGTAATCTTTTTACATGTGTCTCAAATGTGTTTAGATGCAAACAGGGTTGCAAGAGATTTCAATTAAATGCATTTTATTTATGGTGTATTTGTTAAAAGTTGTATTTGTTTGAGTGTAATTTTTATAGCTATAGTATATATAATGTGATCCATATTCTACATATATAAAATACTGTATATATTTAAATACTTAGGCGAAATATAGGCCAGGACACATATGCAGATTCAAGCTGGACATAACAATAGAGATGAAAGGCATATTTGGGGTAATGATTATGTGTTCCGTAAAAAGGTGGTCTTTCGCTGTTGTTCAGGAAACATTAGTGTTTACACATAATGCCTTATGAGCCCCTGACCACCCCCAAAAGTAGTTTGAGTGATAAGATCACAAGATGTATTAGACCCTTTTTACACCTGTACTTAGCACTGTCCACTTGTGGTGATCAGATCACCTGGGACAGATGTTAATACCAGGCGTCAGCCATGATAAAGCACTGGCTGCCTTTAGTGCTTGGTTCCTATTCATTACTCCTCTCTGTTTTTATCCTAGAGGACCAAAGCTGGCCTCAGACCAGCAATCCAGCCAGTCTCCAGAGCTTTGAGACATGCAGTTGGAGTCGAAAGAGCCAGTTCCCCAAGGGGTTATGGAGATTCAAGAAACTGGTCCCAGATCAAGCTCTACCATCAGAGTCATCACTACTCGCATAAACACTGACTTGGAATTAGTAGTGGGAACCCTCCAAGGTTACAGACAGATCTCTTAGATTTATGAGAGAGAGTTCCCAGGTGTTTTTGGAACACAGATCTTTATAATGCTCTTTTTCACTCTAGAGGAAGAAATGGAGGAAATTATGTCAGATGTTAACCCTAAAACAGGCAATACTGGAAAATGATTAGCAAAAAATCATTTCATGTAACTTTTTATATCATTTGGACTTAAGTAACCGATATCCAAAGGAATTTTTTAATATATTTTGGATTTTATGAGTTGTATCTCCCAGGATGTGTAGCCCTATTAAGGTACAAAAAAGTTAAGTAATCAATATTTCTGTGTTTTATTTGATGCAAAACAATTATAGGTTGTGTGTTTGTGTGTGTGTGTTTGTAACAAAACTGAGAAAAGTTTAGCTTTGAGGTTGCATGTATGGCATGTGTAAGTGTAATAAATGTGTATTTTTAATACTATTGATTAACCCTTTTCTTCCCATAATCTGGCAACATATCTCAGGGGATACGTACACTTCAGACTGTGCTAAATAACAGCATGAACAAACTATGACTTAATTTTCTTCTTTCGCATCTTAAGACAATGTTCACAATTAAGATTAGCAGTTTTATTTATTTTTTATTTTATTTTTTACTGAAGAAAAGTAAGATTAATATATAATTAATTATAACAAAGTCAGCATGTCCTGCACCATGGGTGTCTGTGTTGGTTTTAGGTCAGTCTGACTTAACGATCAAAGAAAATTTGAACAAAGTAATGTGACCCACATGCTCAAATCAGACCCAACTATGATCAATTATAATAATTTTGGGTAAGAAACTCTTTTTCATACCCCCTATAAGACACTAAAGAGTATGTATCTTGTGGTGCACATTGCCTGTTTTAAGGTTAAACAGCAACCTCTTAGATTCATGCCCTCCACTGTGCCCATTGGCTCAGAAGTGTCATTGAAATGTGCTCAGAATTGTAATTGAAAACTGGTTGCTGCTTCAGGTGCATTGAGAGAGTGCTTGTGTTGTTTAATGCACCTGAGAGTTGTTTCTCTCCAGCATATAACTTACATTTTTTTTATGTTTTATAATGTATTACTGTTATGTATTCACTATCAAGCATACATTTCCATTTCGCAAAGCTGTTTGTTTTTACCATAAGCGAGTCTCCGTTAAAAACTGAGCAATCGAGCATGCGCATCCACAATCAAACGGATCGCAACAGAAAAAGGGAGCACAGTTACTTTGATTAAACTGTGCTATGCCGCTTTCAAGGATATCAGACCGATGTCTCCGAGGTTTGCGGCTTTTAAAGCTTTTTAGATGATTTTCCCTTATTTTTTTAACAAAAAATGTTCGCTTGCGGTTGCTCTAGGATGACATTCATGACAGGGGTGTGTTTATGCAGCCTCTCACGTGACGTAGCTTCCTCCATATAGTGCTGGGCAAAAAACTCCATCTCCTCTTGCATCAAAATCCTCAGACATCTTACTTTACAATTGTTTGGACTGTTTGAGGTTGTAAACAGTGCTTGGTAAGTGTAAATTCCTTTCTTGTAAACAGAGCCATGCTTCCACAACGTCACGTCGTCACACGAGGCGTGAACATCATTTGAGAGCTACAGGAAACAAACATTTTTATTTTAAAAAGTTTTAATTTATTGCTTTATTTACACACCTACTGTTTTGCTTCAGAAGACATTTGATAATTGATCAGTCGATTACTGTTATGCTGCCTAAATGTGCCTTTTGGACTGTCAAATTGTAACGTATGCTGGAACTGCTGACAACGATGACGAGGACGTGAAGATGAAGAACCCAAGTGCAGTTTATTTACAGAACGTGAACTCCAATAACCCTGACTACAAGACATGGACATGGACATGGACATGGACATGGACATGGACATGGACATGGACATGGACATGGACATGGACATGGACATGGACATGGACATGGACATACCATCACATACAATACTCGACCAATAGACAATGCAAACATGAGGGCTTAAATACAAGACATGGGAGAACATAAACCAATGAACAAACAGATAATTAAACAATAAACCAATGAAAACATGACACATGAACATGGAGGGAAAACAGAAATCACATGACTAGGGAAACAGGAACACATGACATGAAACAGGAACTAGAATTTCAAAATAAAAGACATGAATCAACAGAACACACCTGACACAAATTTGGAATCCATTTACTTGCATTGTAAAGACAAACAGAGCTGAAACATTCTTCTTAAAAACTTTGATTGTGTTCTGCTGAAAAAAAAAGTAATATATATCTGGGATGGCATGAGGTTGAGCAAATCATGAGATAATTTTTATTTTGGGGTGAACTATTCCTTTAAAATGGATTTTTGAAAAGAAATGTAATCAGTGACAATAATATTTTAAAACTTACAAATTTAATTTAAATATATTTAAAATGTATGTGATTAGTGACAGTGTGCAAGCATATTTATATAACATAATTATGTATTTTCAGATCAGTAGAATTATGAATATTTATATTCTGGTGTCACCATTGCCCTGTTCTGGGCTTATTTTTAGACCCACTCTATCCCTGATGGATCATTTTAAATTTTAATGAACAGTAGTTTTTGTTACGTTTTACAAGTAAAGTGATAGAAATGTTTTGCATATATCTTAAGTTATTTAAAAAAACATTCAAGCTTAACTTTTCTTGATTCAGGCTATTTTTAAGTATCGTGAGAGTAGCAAACAGTGAATTCAGTATTACCATATTTATCTTTCAATCGAAGAGATGACCATAATAATTGTTATAACTGTTACATGTGTGTGTGTGTGTGTGTGTGTGTGTGTGTGTATGTATGTATGTATGTATGTGTGTGTGTATATATACAGCTCTGGAAAAAATTAAGAGACCACTCCAAATGTTCAGTTTCTCTGGATTTACTATTTATAGGTATGTGTTTGAGTAAAATGAACATTTTTTTTTTTTAATTCTATAAAGTACTGACAACATTTCTCCCAAATTCCAAATTAAAATATTGTCATTTAGAGCATTTATTTGCAGAAAATGACAACTGGTCAAAATAACAAAAAAGATGCAGTGTTTTCAGACCTTGAATAATGCAAAGAAAATTCATATTAATTTTTAAACAACACAATACTAATGTTTTAACTTAGGAAGAGCTCAGAAATCAATATTTGGTGGAATAACCCTGATTTTCAATCACAGCTTTCATGCGTCTTGCTCTCTACCAGTCTTTTCACATTGCACTCCTGGCGCAAAATTTGAACCCCATTGAAAACCTCTGGAATGTGATCAAGAGGAAGATGGATGGTCACAAGCCATCAAACAAAGCCGAGCTGCTTGAATTTTTGTGCCAGGACTGGCATAAATTCACCCAACAGCAATGTGAAAGACTGGTAGAGAGCATGCCAAGACGCATGAAAACTATGATTGAAAATCAGGGTTATTCCACCAAATATTGCATATGTAAATATTTGCTGAGAAAGCTCTTCAAATAACAATAATTCAATATATAATGATTAAATAATTATAGTTATATTTAAATAATTACACATAAAATATAAATTATAACAAAATAATAATTCAGATAATTAAAATGCATTACATTATTGTGGCAAACGAGTAAGGCCTTATCAATATAAGACAATGCAAAAATTGGCTGTAGAATCCAATATATTATTTATTTCCATACTATTGCACATAAGCCAATCATTGGCCCACAGTTCACAACAATACAATTTGAAATTGAATTTGTCAATCTGTCCAAGATAGATTTATTATAAGGGCTTTTCTAAGGATGCGTCAGTGTACACAAGCATCAGACAGACACTTTCAGAGCGTCTCACTTTGGTTGCAAATGACAACTCTGCACACAGTTTGCTACCTCAATTCAAATTCCATTCAAATTCAGGAATTGAACTGAAATTGAACTCTGAATGGTGCACAGTCCTGTTTTATAATATAATATATATTTGTTGACTAATGTACAAGCAGTAGCTGTACAAATAAAGTAATTTGCAATGCAAAACACAAAGCACACTTATAGCATTACCTTACAGTTAAACAGTATACTATTACTACTTCATGCAATAAATATTTTATAACAACCTCAGACAACTGAAGTTTGTACAAGTGAATGTAAAACACAAGCTACTCTAAAACTACATACAGTATATAGATCAGCTAGTCATAAGAACTGTAGTTTTACTGAGCAACATCAATATTTGTAAAAAATATATATATTATTTATTTATTTTTTATTTATTTTTTATTTGTGGGGGATTTTTCATGCCAGAGGGGCCAGAGTGGGTCAGAGCCTGGTAGCCTGGTTGCACAAGGGAGGGACATTTCTGATGCAACAAGGAGTAGTGGTTTGAAATAGAACAGTATGGGAGGCACACTACATCATTGAATGCCTAGGACACTTCACAGATCTGACAAAAATCCATCATGATTTGTGGGAAATCATTGACTTTGGATGGATGGAGGTGTTCAGCTTTATGACTTGAATAATATGTTTCTGTGAAAATGTGTTTTTAGTAAATTTCAGTAAACAAGAAGATCACAAATAACATTGTAATATTGAAGGGGGGAATTCACTAAGAATAAACTGCACCTGCTAATACCGTAATTATTTTGTACATGTTGTCTGTATTGTTTAAACACCTAATTTACAAAATAAATGTTATCTAATCAGTTAACTGCATAAACTTGCCCAAACATTTTGTGTAGAATGTGATTTTCACTGTGTAATTTCCAATCTTGCAGGTCAGTTCTTAGTGGGAGGTTGTGGAGGATGCAACAGATTTACTACTGCAATCTGGCATATTTTACTGGGATTGTACAGAATTGCTCCACAACTGCGAATCAGTCACCTGAATCAGCTTTTTAAAATTCAGAAAGTGAGTTTCCATACATGCCTGGTTATTATGCTTTTCACCATAATTTTGTGAATTATTGCTGTCATAATATATACAAATATGTATAAATATAAATACCACACAAAATTTGTACAACTATTTAGTGAATTTGCCCCTAAATGTAGACGTAGAGATTCAAACTGCTATATAACCTCAGCAGACTATTGCAGATTCTTTGTGTACAAACTGTGCAACTTAATGTAGCATGACAATCATTACTTGAGACAAGTGGTAAGACATTTTTTGTGTCAGTTGTCCGATTGGGAGAGCAAGGGACAGGGGAAAATAAAGAGAGAGAGATGGAAAGCTGTTGTGGAATACAAATCTAAAAAGTGTTTGACTGGATTTGTGTAGCACAAACTGACATGCATTCATGTGCTAATGCACTGATTCTTGGAAACCCTATTCATTTAGCCAATTCTCTCATTTATATGATTGTGCACAAAAAGTGCCCTCACTGCTTAACGTTAAATTGAACAAATTCAAATTAGTTCCGCTTCGATTAGTTACTGGCGGTAATGCTAATTTCATCATCTGTTGCTCCCAACGGGTCTCTGACCTCCTTAGCTATCTTGGACAAAAAAACAAAAAAACAAAAACAAAAAAAAAAGCTAATTTCAGCAAAATTCTTAACATCAATCTCAGCCCTCCACATGCTTGCTAGCAGTGTCTGCATTTCTTAACATTTCCCAAAACTTACCTGGGCTGCTCTGACGAAGAATGGCAATTTGTGCATTTCTGCAGTGTTAAAGGAATAGTACACAAAAGTTAAAAATAATTTACTCACCGTCATATCTTTCCAAACCCATACTATTTTATATTTTTCCATGGATTATGAAAGTAGAATAGACCAGGGGCTATCAAGCTTAAAAATAATAATAATAACTAATATATATATATATATATATATATATATATATATATATATATATATATATATATATATATATATATATATAACTAATAAATTAATTCATACTTAAATAAAATATAATTAATTAAAATATTACTTTAATGTACATTTAAAATAAATTAATAAATACAAATATGAGAGAAAAAAGAACAAAATAGCATACTGGTTTGGAACGAGTAAATATTGACTAAATATTCCTTTTTAGGTGAACTACAGTATTTGTTCAAATTGTGATCTTCTATGTATTCTGAATATTTAGGTACAGTATGATGTAATAAGAGCTGAAGTGGTGTCATCCCAACTCTTTTGATGCCTTTTTGCCCTGTAAATATTGCATGCTGTGGTGTTTCTGCTGTGAAATGACACTCACAGGCTGGAGCATGCGGGTGCTGTAAGGCACGATGGCATCAAAGACAGCAATTAGCATTGTTGACAAGCATCAGATGTGAGGTACACTATCAGGCATGCTAAAATTTATATAGTGCCACATAGTATGATATTCTCCCACCCACTCATTGAGAGAGAAGCACATACATACACGACACTTGCTGCTGTAAAGTAGAAATGTCCCTTTCTTTTGCAGTCATTTTGCAAATGTGATTAAATGTTAATGTTTTTCACAATCAGTTATGAGTGATTCACCAAAAGCCCACCATGTAGTTTAAATGTGGTAATTTATTTATGGAATAACATATTTGTTCACATATTAACACTGCATCTCTGATCTGTGGTTTTAGCTGCTTTATATCAGTATTATATAATTCAAAAGATCTTAGCTTTGATTAGAAGCAGCCTGAAATAATGGCTTGGTTTGGTTTGGCACACAGTCAGCCTCCCATTGGATGCAAATCGTCCTGGTTACTTTTGTAACCTCCGTTCTCTGATGGAGGGAACAAGACATTGTGTCGATGTAGTGACACTAGGGGTTACTCTTGGGAGACCCAAACACCTCTGCTTTTTTGAAAAAAGGCCAATGAGAAATGACGAGTGGAATTTGCATGCCACTCCCCCGGACATATGGGTATAAAAGGAGCTGGTATGCAACCACTCATTCAGGTTTTGTGCTGAGGAGCTGAGATCAGGTCCCGGCCATTTCAGCGGGAAGTTCAGCGTTGTGGCAAGAGGGACACAACGTCTCATTCCCTCCATCAGGGAATGGAGGTTATGAAATTAACCAGGACATTCCCTATCTGTCACTCACTCGACGTTGTGTCGATGTAGTGACACTAGGGGTCCCTATACAAAACGCCACAACTAGCTGATCTGTGTTACATGGACTAGCAGTGCGAGACAGGCAGACTTTTGTGTGCCTCGTAGCCAGCGCATCAGGCTGTCAGGTAACCTCCCCCAACTCCGCTATGAGCGTCGAACAGTCCTTCAGGAACAAGTTGACTGCTTAACAAATAGGGACAGGCTAGCCCAGCCGAGGCCTCTTTTCTCTCTTTTTTTCTCCCCAAAAAGAGTGGAATTTTGTTAACGGACTGGGATCCGCAAGTGTCCACGTTGGGGGGGCTGTGTCACTCCCAAGGGGAAGACACCATGGAGACCACACCCCACCCAGAGAAGGGGGGGGGGGGTGTACTTCAAGTGGAAATACATCACATGGTCTTACCTAGTCTTGTTGGAAGTATGTCATGTGGAGAGTCGCATGGTAGGTCCTACACAAGGGGGGAGGAGTTTCTACAAGCATGGCAACTGGAGCAGAGGGCCCTCTGCTCAAGGAAGACGTAGTTTACCAAGAGCAAAACAATTTTACGGAAGATATAACACATTGGGTTCCTATGGGGAACCACCGCATGTGGAGCACCTACCTCAGTACAGGGCCTTACCAGCACACTTACTGAGCCGGCAGCGAGTTTCTCCGTAAACTAAGGAGGAAGTCATCCAGGGATCACAGTCTGTGAACACTACTGGGAGTCAAGAGTGCATGTCTTCCCCTCAAGGGAGGGGAAAGGCGCTATGCGCAAGCGGTACACCCGGCCAGCTGTCCCGGAACTTACCTACTTGTTCCTGCCACTACACGGGACGAAACCGACTCAACCCAGAGATTGTAGAACCTCGCAAAGGTGTTGGGTGTTGCCCAGCCCACTGCTCTGCAGATGTCTGCCAAAGAGGGCCAGGGCCCAGGAGGCCACCACACTCCTAGTAGAGTGGGCTCGTAACGCCGCAGGGGGTGGTACATCCTGAGCTTGATATGCCATAGTGATGGTGTCAATGACCCAGTGGGCGATCCTCTGTTTGGAGACAGTGCTTCCTTTCCGCTGTCCACCAAAGCAGACAAAGAGCTGCTTAGAGCTTCTAAAGCTCTGCATGTGATCCAAATAGATGCGTAAAGCTCGCACCGGACACAACAATGCCAAGGCTGGGTCTGCCTCCTCCTGGGGCAGCGCTTGCAGGTTCACCACCTGATCCCTAAAAGGGGTCGTGGGAATATTGGGCACATAGCCCGGACGGGGTCTCAGGATCACGTGAGAGTAACCCGGACCGAACTCCAGGCAAAATTCTCTGACAGAGAACACTTGCAGGTCCCCTACCCTCTTGATAGAAGTGAGCACAGTCAGGACAGCAGTCTTGAAAGAGAGTGCCTTAAGCTCAGCTGACTCTCTGACTTAAAATCACATGTACATATGTATTCACAGCCTTTGCTCAATACTTTGTTGAAGCACCTTTGGCACCAATTACAGCCTCAAGTCTTTTTGAGTATGATGCTACAAGCTTGGCACACCTATTTTTGGGCAGTTTCTCCAATTCTTCTTTGCAAGACCTCTCAAGCTCCATCAGGTTGGATGGGGAGCATCGGTGCACAGCCATTTTCAGATCTCTCCAGAGATGTTCAATCGGGTTCAAGTCTGGGCTCTGGCTGGGCCACTCAAGGACATTCACAGAGTTGTCCCGGAGCCACTCCTTTGTTATCTTGGCTGTGTGCTTAGGGTTGTTGTCCTGTTGGAAGATGCACATTTGCCCCAGTCTGAGGTCCATAGCGCTCTGGAGCAGGTTTTCATCAAGGATGTCTCTGTACATTGCTGCATTCATCTTTCCCTCAATCCTGACTAGTCTCCCAGTTCCTGCCACTGAAAAACATCCCCACAGCATGATGCTGCCACCACCATGCTTCACTGTAGGGATGGTATTGGCCAGGTGATGAGCAGTGCCTGGTTTCCTCCAGACATGACGCTTGCCATTCAGGCCAAAGAGTTCAATCTTTGTTTCTCATGGTCTGAGAGTCCTTCAGGTGCCTTTTGGCAAACTCCAGGTAGGCTGTCATGTGCCGTTTACTGAGGAGTGGCTTCCGTCTGGCCACTCTACCATACAGGCCTGATTGGTGGAGTGCTGCAGAGATGGTTGTTCTTCTGGAAGGTTCTCCTCTCTCCACAGAGAAATGCTGGAGCTCTGTCAGAGTGACCATCGGGTTCTTGGTCACCTCCCTGACTAAGGCCCTTCTCCCCCAATTGCTCAGTTTGGCCAGGCGGCCAGCTCTAGGAAGAGTTCTGGTGGTTCCAAACTTCTTCCATTTACAGATGATGGAGGCCACTGTGCTCATTGGGACCTTCAATGCAGCAGAAATTTTTCTGTACCCTTCCCCAGATCTGTGCCTCGATACAGTCCTGTCTTGGAGGTCTACAGACAAATCCTTGGACTTCATGGCTTGGTTTGTGCTCTGACATGCACTGTTAACTGCAGGACCTTATATAGACAGGTGTGTGCCTTTCCAAATCATGTTCAGTCAACTGAATTTACCACAGGTGGACTTCAATCAAGTTGTAGAAACATCTCAAGGATGAAGGATGCACCTGAGCTAAATTTTGAGTGTTATGGCAAAGGCTGTGAATACTTATGTACATGTGATTTTTTTCATTTTTATTTTTAATAAATTTTCAAAGATTACAATCAAACTTCTTTCACATTGTCAATATGGGGTATTGTTTGTAGAATTTTGAGGCTGTAACATAACAAAATGTGGACAAAGTGAAGCGCTGTGAATACTTTCCAGATGCACTGTACCACCACGGCCAGTAGGCCACATAAGTCCTCCACATCCCATCCAAGGGCCAGATGTGGAGATTCCAGAGGTCTGGTCACGGGTGCCAAATGGTGCCCCGTCCTTGAGAAAGAAGGTCCTTCCTCAGGGGAACTCGTGGGGGGGGGGGTACTGTCGCGAGGAGCGTGAGATCCGAGAACCATGTCTGGGTGGGCCAGTAGGGTGCTACTAGGATGACCTGCTCCCCATCCTCCCTGACCTTGCACAGGGTCTGTGCAAGTAGGCTCACTGGGGGAAACGCATACTTGCGTAGTCCAGGGGGCCAGCTGTGTGCCAACGCGTCTATACCGAGAGGTGCCTTGGTCAGGGCATACCAAAGTGGGCAGTGGAAGGATTCCCGGGAAGCAAACAGGTCTACATGTGCTTGACCGAATCGACTCCAAATCAGCTGGACCACCTGAGGGTAACCTGATGTAACAGCGCATCCGCTGTGGTGTTGAGGTCGCCCGGGATATGAGTGGCTCGTAGCGACTAGAGGCGCTGCTGACTCCAAAGGAGGAGACGGCAGGTGAGTTGTGACATGTGATGGGAGCATAGACCGCCTTGGCAGTTGATGTAAGCTACCGTCACTGTGTTGTCCATCCGGACCAACATGTGCTTGTCCTGGATCAATGGCCGAAACCACCGCAAGGCGAGCAGTACTGCCAACACCTCTAGGCAGTTGGTGTTCCAACGTGGGCCAGTCCAAGAACCAGTGGCTGTGTACCGTTGCATACAGCGCCCCAGCCCATCTTGGAGGCGTCTGTTGTAACCACGACGCATCTGGAGACCTGCTCTTGGGGAATCCCTGCCCGTAGAAATGCCAGGTCGGTCCAAGGGCTGAAGAGGCGGCGACAAATCAGCGTGATGGCCATGCAATGTGTCCCGCAGCACCATGCCCATCTTAGGACTCGAGTCTGAAGCCAGTGCTGAAGCGGTCTCATATGCATCAACCCGAGCAGTGTGGCCGTCGCTGAGGATGCCATATGCCCCAGGAGCCACTGAAAAATTTTCAGTGGAACTGCTGTCCTCCATCTGAACGCCTTCAGACAGTTCAGCACTGACTGAGCACATTCGTTCATGAGTCGTGCTATCATCGAGACCGAGTCATACTCCAGACTGAGAAAAGAGATGCTCCGAACCGGGGAGAGCTTGCTCTTTTCTCAGTTGTCCCAAAGACCAGTTGGCTGAGGTGTCGAAGCACGAGGTCCCTGTGTGTGCATAGCAACTCTCGAGAGTGAGCTAAGATCAGCCAGTCATCGAGAGTTGAGAATGCGGATGCCCACTTCCCTTAGCGGGGCAAGGGCTGCCTCTGTGATCTTCGTGAAGACACGAGGGGACAAGGACAGGCCGAAGGGGAGGACCCTGTACTGGTACAAACCGCAGGAAGGGACTGTGTCGAGGTAGGACCGAGACGTGGAAGTACGCGTCCTTCAGGTCTACCGCCGCGAACCAATCTAGATGTCGGACGCTTGCTAGAATGTGTTTTTGCGTCAGTATCTTGAATGGGAGTCTGTGCAAGGCCCGGTTCAGTACTCGCAGGTCCAAGATTGGTCACAACCCACCGCTTTTCTTTGGTACGATGAAGTAAGGGCTGTAGAACCCTTTCCTCATCTCAGCTGGAGGGACAGGCTCTATCGTGCCCTTGCTCAGGAGGGTTGTTCTCGCCCTTCACTGAGGTGCAGCAGACGCCGCTGAACCTGGGCGGGCACCTGGCGAACTGAATCGTGTAGCCGAGTCGGACGGTCCGGGTCAGCCATCGCGATGGGTTGGAAAGTGCAAGCCACGCGTCCAAACTCCGGGCAAGGGGGACCAAGGAGATAATCATGTCAGATGTACCGGTGGGTGGGGCCTTGTGGCAGGGTGGAGCTTGAGGTGCCACGTCAAAGGGACTCAAGCCCCGTGGCCATGCTGAGTCAAGGGACATCAAAGTACTTACCGGGCTCCTGCCACCAACCATGAGATTGGCCAAGGAGGGGGGAGGAGGAGTCTCGTCCCTGAGGTACATCGGCACTAATCCTGTGTGGGGGTATTCGTCCCACAGATGGGTGCCCAGGGGCGGGGGGATCCACCGCTGGAGCGCCAACCCTGCCAAAAAGTAACGGTGGATGGCAGTCGTGATGACGGCCATGCACACCGGACATGTGACCCAGGAAACAAGGAAACTGCTCTTTTGCAGAATCTTTGGGTACCGCAGCCTCTGGGGCATGCGGCGAAAAAAGAAACAAAAGATTCTCCTCCCGGCCCTCCACTGGGGGATGGAGTGGTCTGTGCACCAGCTCCAGAGAGATGGGTCTACTTGCCCTGGGTCACCCATCTCAGGGGCGCTTCAAAGCCTTCCTCGGGTTCTTGGCGGCCAGCAGTGAGACGGGGGACATCTGCTTCCTGCGATGGGCTGCACACCGGGGCCGGGCCACGGGGGTGGCTGCGGCAGAGCCGGAGATGTTGCTGCAGGCAGACGGCCTTGGCGACAAGCAGACGGGTGCGGGATCTTGAGCCGTGCCAGGGCAGGATGTGCTTTAAAGCCTCCATCTGCTTCTTCACCGTCGAGAACTGCTAGGCAAAGTCCTCGACGGTGTCGCTAAACAGGCCAACCTGGGAGATGTGGGTGTTAAGGAACCGTGCCTTGTCGGCCTCTCGCATCTCTACCAAGTTGAGCCAGAGGTGGCACTCCTTGACCATGAGATTGGCCATCGCCTGCCCGAGAGACCACACTGTGACCTTCGTCACCCGGAAAGCGCAGTTTCTGCATCAATCCCGGGTCAGAACTACCCTCGTGCAGTTCTTTTAGCGCCTTGGCTTGGTGTACTTGCAGGAGAGCCATGGCATTCAGGGCAGAGGCGGCTTGTCCAGCGGCACCGTAGGCCCTAGCCATCAGAGATGACGTAAACCTACAGGCCTTGGATGGGAGCCTCGGAGGCCCACACCAGGTGGCGGCGCTCTGCAGACACAAGTGCACCACGAGCGCCTTTTCCACCTGGTGGATCACTGAATACCCCCTGGCCGCTCCACCATTGAGGGTAGTGAGACCGGGCGAGCTGAAAGATCGGGACCAGGCAGTAAAAGGTGCCTCCCACGACCTTGTCAGCTCCTCATTCACTTCCGGGAAGAAAGGAATGGGGGTGTCGAGCCCAGGAACCAATCGTCGAGCCACAAGGGTTCAGGGGAGAGCAGAGGTTTCCACTCCAGCCCGACGCTCGCGGCGCCCGGGAAAGCATGTCCGTCATTTCCGCTTCGGCCTGAGACTGGACGACCGTTCCCGAAGAAGGAAGCCCAGCCGAAGCCTCAGCATCAGACGGGATGAGCCCGCTCTCCAATGCTACGCTCGATAACTCATCATCTTCCGGGGCACCAGATGAGATGTTGAACCCGCCCTGAGACGAGCCGGCGATCTCATTCGAGCACGCGATCGGGGCAAGCGAGCGTGCTGGGGATTGGGAGGTCCGTTGGGGGATACCCGGTGGAGGTGGTCCCATTGAGGTCCCCAAATTGCCCTCAGTGCTAACCGGCACGGCCTCATACCCGTAGGTAGAAGGACCAAGGCGGGGAGCGGCTGGGGTGGCTTGCTTTCTTACGAATGCAAGCCGCGACCACAACGTTGCCATGGTCATGTTCTCGCAATGAGGAAATGATCCATCCATGAATGATGTCTCCGCGTGGGCAGCGCCCAGACACGTAAGACAGTGATCGTGGCCATCGGAAGTGGAGAAATAGCGACCACAACCAGGAATAACACACAAAGGGAAAGGCATCTTTAAAAAGGCATTCTGTGTGTGCCGCTCTTTTATGAATAAAAAATATACTCTTTTCAGAATATACTCTTTTTTTTGCCACCGAACCACCCAGGGGCGTTCTCTGCACTGCAAAAAAGCAGAGGTGTTTGGGGCTCTCAAGAGTGACCCTGTAGTGTCATTACATCGGCACAACGTCGAGTGTCTCTGCACTCCTAGACATTCACCGTGACCAAACCACTGCATGACCAAACCACTTTTTATATAATATTTTAAGTAGTATTAAAGGAAATATTAAGAGTGGAAACAGGAAATCAGATGAGAAAAAGAGTGGGACCAAACGCAGATTCAAACTGCAGTCGCTAGAACAACAGTACATATACTCACACCGTCTTTACACCCCACACCACTGCAGTAACATCTATTGTTTAGTTTGTCGTATATTTGTGTGGCAGATGCTATTTGTGCAAATAGACACTCCAAATTGTTTATCGTGCAAAGCATGTCCTTTAAATCAAACATGAAATTCAATAATATTAGCATGAACTGCACATGCCTAACAATATGCAAAATTATGACATACAATGTAAAAGTGTAACCTGCAATCATTTCCTCAAGGTTCTGCTTGATCTAAGCATTAAAATGTGTTTTATTAGTGTAATCTAATGTATTTAGGTTGTTTATGCAATATTAATTCATATTTTTTACTTACATAAAATCAGTTAATTTAGACATTACCATATAAAGCAAATTTTCTGGTAGCCTTATTCAACTTTTATTTTATTTATTTTTTTAAGTGTGGCCTGATACACACACACACACACATATATATATACTGTATTATTTATTTATTTCAGTGCAGATCAGGGGTGGTGCTAGGGTCAGTGGACACTCGGGGCTTAGCCCAGACCTCTGGTGATATGGGGTCATACTTTGATGAAATATCGGAATATAATACACTTTATAATAAAAATTTGAATACATCTATGAGGTGTCATTTATATAGTAAACTAAAAAAGTCTCACCAACTTTTGTCTCAGTCTTAGATACGTTCAAAGGTCAGAAATTGCATGCTTTTAACACCTATACTTTAAAGCGCAAGAAAAAAAATGAATAAATAAAAAAACTATTTTGTCCCTTTCAGCTTTCCATAGTTTGACACACAGTGTGTACGGCTGTATATGGTTTTCACTGATTCATCGAGTGCTTAAGTTAATTTACAAGAAAGCAGGCTGTAAATAGGCTAAATAGGTACTAGAGATGAAAAATAATGCTATATCTGCTAAAGTTTTCTAGGTTTATTGCATCGTGTCTTAATAAAGAGTTTTGCTAAAAACGCAAATGTCCTGGC